>NC_133527.1:65089866-65448866 GCF_048544455.1 Silene latifolia
AAAATGGTTAGAACAACAAGTCACCATGACAAGGATAAATGGTTCACACAACGAGTCACAAGGACTAATTAACAAGCACAAATAGTTCGCAAAACGAGTCACAAGGACAAAAGAACAAGGACAAATGGTTCACACAACGAGTCACAAGGGATAATGAACAAGGACAAATGGTTCACACAACGAGTCACAAGGATTAATGAACAAGGACAAATGGTTCACACAACGAGTCACAATGACTAATGAACAACGATAAATGGTTAGAACAACAAGTCACAATGACAAGGAGAAAATTATTCACACAACGTGTCACAAGGACTAATGAACAAGGACAAATGGTTTACACAACAAGTCACAAGGACTAAGAACAAGGACAAATGTTTTACACAACGAGTCATAAGGACTAATGAACATGGACAAATGGTTAGAACTACAAGTCACCATGAAAAGGACAAATAGTTCACACAACGAATCACAAGGACTAATTAAAAAGCACAAATGGTTCACACAACGAGTCACAAGGACTAAAGAACAAGGACAAATGGTTTACACAACGAGTCACAGGGACTAATGAACAAGGATAAATGGTTTACACAACGAGTCACAAGGACTAATGAACCAGGAAAAATGGTTAGAACAACAAGTCACCATGTCAAGGATAAATGGTTCACACAACGAGTCATAAGGACTAATTAACAAGCACAAATAGTTCGCAAAACGAGTCACAAGGACAAAAGAACAAGGACAAATGGTTCACACAACGAGACACAAGGGATAATGAACAAGGACAAATGGTTCACACAACGAGTCACAAGGATTAATGAACAAGGACAAATGGTTCACACAACGAGTCACAATGACTAATAAACAACGATAAATGGTTAGAACAACAAGTCACAATGACAAGGAGAAAATTATTCACACAACGTGTCACAAGGACTAATGAACAAGGATAAATGGTTTACACAACAAGTCACAAGGACTAAGAACAAGGACAAATGTTTTACACAACGAGTCATAAGGACTAATGAACATGGACAAATGGTTAGAACAACAAGTCACAATGACAAGGAGAAAATTATTCACACAACGTGTCACAAGGACTAATGAACAAGGACAAATGGTTTACACAACAAGTCACAAGGACTAAGAACAAGGACAAATGTTTTACGCAGTGAGTCATAAGGACTAATGAACATGGACAAATGGTTAGAACTACAAGTCACCATGACAAGGACAAATAGTTCACACAACGAATCACAAGGACTAATTGAAAAGCACAAATGGCTCACACAACGAGTCACAAGGACTAAAGAACAAGGACAAATGGTTTACACAACGAGTCACAGGGACTAATGAACAAGGACAAATGGTTTACACAACGAGTCACAAGGACTAATGAACCAGGAAAAATGGTTAGAACAACAAGTCACCATGACAAGGATAAATGGTTCACACAACGAGTCACAAGGACTAATTAACAAGCACAAATAGTTCGCAAAACGAGTCACAAGGATAAAAGAACAAGGACAAATGGTTCACACAACGAGTCACAAGGAATAATGAACAAGGACAAATGGTTCACACAACGAGTCACAAGGATTAATGAACAAGGACAAATGGTTCACACAACGAGTCACAATGACTAATGAACAACGATAAATGGTTAGAACAACAAGTCACAATGACAAGGAGAAAATTATTCACACAACGTGTCACAAGGACTAATGAACAAGGACAAATGGTTTACACAACAAGTCACAAGGACTAAGAACAAGGACAAATGTTTTACACAACGAGTCATAAGGACTAATGAACATGGACAAATGGTTAGAACTACAAGTCACCATGAAAAGGACAAATTGTTCACACAACGAATCACAAGGACTAATTAAAAAGCACAAATGGTTCACACAACGAGTCACAAGGACTAAAGAACAAGGACAAATGGTTTACACAACGAGTCACAAGGACTAATGAACAAGGACAAATGGTTTACACAACGAGTCACAAGGACTAATGAACCAGGAAAAATGGTTAGAACAACAAGTCACCATGTCAAGGATAAATGGTTCACACAACGAGTCATAAGGACTAATTAACAAGCACAAATAGTTCGCAAAACGAGTCACAAGGACAAAAGAACAAGGACAAATGGTTCACACAACGAGACACAAGGGATAATGAACAAGGACAAATGGTTCACACAACGAGTCACAAGGATTAATGAACAAGGACAAATGGTTCACACAACGAGTCACAATGACTAATGAACAACGATAAATGGTTAGAACAACAAGTCACAATGACAAGGAGAAAATTATTCACACAACGTGTCACAAGGACTAATGAACAAGGACAAATGTTTTACACAACGAGTCATAAGGATTAATGAACATGGACAAATGGTTAGAACTACAAGTCACCATGACAAGGACAAATAGTTCACACAACGAATCACAAGGACTAATTAACAAGCAGAAATGGTTCACGCAATGAGTCACAAGGACTAAAGAACATGGACAAATGGTTCACACAACGAGTCACAAGGATTAATGAACAAGGACAAATGGTTTACACAACAAGTCACAAAGACTAATGAACAAGGACAAATGGTTCACACAACGAGTCACAAGGACTAATGAACAAGGACAAATGGTTAGAACATCAAGTCACCATAACAAGAACAAATGGATCACACAACGAGTCACAAGGACTAATTAACAAGCACAAATGGTTCACACAACAAGTCACAAGGACTAAAGAACAAGGACAAATGGTTCACACAATGAGTCACAAGGGATAATGAACAAGGACAAATGGTTCACACAACGAGTCACATGGATTAATGAACAAGTACAAACGGTTCACACAACGAGTCACAAGGACTAATGAACAAGCACAAATGGTTTACACAACAAGTCACAAGTTCTAAGAACAAGAACAAATGTTTTACACAACGAGTCACAAGGAATAATGAACATGGAGAAATGGTTAGAACAACAAGTCTCCATGACAAGGACAAATAGTTCACACAACGAATCACAAGGACTAATTAACAAGCACAAATGGTTCACACAACGAGTCACAAGGACTAAAGAACATGGACAAATGGTTCACACAACGAGTCACAAGGACTAATGAACAAGGACAAATGTTTTACACAACGAGTCACAGGGACTAATGAACAAGGACAAATGCAGCAGGAGCTACTGACCAGGACACTCCACAATTGCAAGCAGGCCAAAACAGCACCACAACCACTTCAGGAAGCAACCAGAGTGGGCTAGGTTTAGTGGCTAATAAGTACGAGTACAAGCCCAACCACCAGCTGCCACCATGGCCAGCTGGTTGGCCATTAAACTAAGCTCAGAAAAGTCCTAGGGGTCCAAGGAAGAATCACAATGCAAATCATAGAAAACTAAGTCGAAAGAATCGCAGATTTGACAAACAACAAAAGCAATCTTTCCATTTCTGGCTAAACCATGAGGAAAAAGCATGCAAGGAACTTTTGGCTTGTCTTCCCATATACCAGATACAACCTAGAGCCAATTTTAATGCCAAGGACTCAATCATTTCGTCCTCAAGTGCCTACATTCAACAAAAGCCAGCAATGCAAAGAAAGGACCACAACATGTCACTGTCACCTGCATTTCTCTTTTGTTTTCATTCCAGTTTACAATTAAGAGCTTTTAAACCGTTGTAATATTGTACTTGGACTCTTATCAGCATGTGAGGAGAGATCCTGACCCTTGGATGTAGCTTTTCTTTCAAGATTGTAACCTAAAAGGGCCTATATAAGGACCTTAGCTCAGACTGTTGTAACACAGCTGATTGATGAATGAAACCTGAGATTTCTCTCAAATTTAAACCTCTTAATCTTGTGCTTAGTCTGTAGATTAGAGTCAGGCTTGATAATAACCTGTGCTTAGACTGTGGTTATTGATTAAGTACCTGTTAGTAGAGCATAAACCTTCCTGTGCTGAGACTGTGGATAGTTTAGCTTTGCTGTTTGTTTCAGTTGAGATTTTCCTGTGTTAATCTGTGGAATTTCTTAACTCTAACACCCCAAATTATTAGCTTAATTCCCTGTGAGTATTCTGTGGGTTTTCCAGTTGATAATTATATCCAAGTTCCCTCCTTTCAAGCTTTGTCTCAGAACTGTCTCAATTACAGTCCTTTGTGTCTGTCAGTCAGTTCAGTTGAGTCTTAAAAATACCTTGAGTCCTCTAAAAACCCTGGTCTTTTGCTCAGAAGTAGTTCTTATATCAAAGTAATTTACTGCCAAGTTTCATGATTTTAGGAAGTCAATTCATAATTTTATTAATTAGCACAAGTTTATTGCATTCCTGAGAACTTGTTTCATTTCTGCTGGTTTGATTGTTGTTTTTGTCTAAACCCTTGGACATTACACTCCAAATTGGTATATCAGAGCAAGGTTTTAACACGATTCTATCTTGTGTTAGTCTTGGGAAGGAAAGTGAGTTCATTTTTACCCTAACTACAACAAAACTACAAAAAATAACCCATGAGTGAAGAGAGATTTACTGGTATTGAAACCAGGGTGGATCAGATAGCAGGAAGAATCAATGAACTGGTGAATATTGTCAACACTCTTGCAGAAGGAGTTCCTAACAGCCACCCTACGAGGCAGAGGCGGGGGTAGAGGCTTTGCTTTGGAGCGGGAAGAGGACAACCATACCACCAGGAACATGGAGAAGACTTGTCGAATCTGATGAATCTATGGCAGAGGGCATCTACATGGAAAGAGACAAAGATATAAAGGTAGAAATTCCTGATTTCCATGGTAGTTTAAACCACAAGATTTGTTAGACTGGATTAGAACTGTTGAGAGAGTCTTTGAATTTAAGGGATATACTGACAGGAAAGCTTTCAAAGTTTCTATCCTTAAATTTAAAGGTTATGCCTCACTGTGGTATGAAACCCTGAAAAGCCAGAGAATGAGAGAAGGCAAGGAACCCATTAAATCTTGGCTAAAACTTAAGAAGAAATTGAAGGATAAGTTTATAGCTAAAGATTACACACAGGATATGTTTATCAAGTTAACCCAACTGAAACAAGACCAACAGTCTGTTGAGTCTTATCTTAGGAGCTTTGAACAACTTACCCTGCAATGTGAGATCACCGAAAAGCCCGAATGCAAAATTGCTAGGTTTGTTGAGGGATTAGACCCTAAGATTGCTATAAGAGTTAGAATGCAACAAGTCTGGTCCTTTGATGAGGCAGTCAACCTGGCATTGAGGATTGAAAAGATGGGAAAAGCCAAAGTCACTGCTTCCAAACCCCTTACCAGACCCACTTTCAAACCTTTTTCTGGGGTTAGGATTGGAGAAACTCCAAAAATTGCAACCCAACCAACACCAGACAAGGGGAAGAGCCATGTGAATCCTAGAACCAACACATCTATGACTGATGGGAAAATTAAATGCTTCCAAAGGCCAGGGGTATGGCCATTTTAGGAAGGACTGTCCTTCTAAGAGAACCTTGACAAAGAATGGAAGTAGAACAATGGGAGAGGGAAGGGTTGGTTCAGTATGAAGAAGATGAGACCCGATAATGGAGGAAGTAGAGACGAAGGAGAACCAGAACAAGATGCGTTGTGGCCCCCCGATACAGTCACACTTAGTCTTGTGGAGGGTCATGCATTCCCAACACTCACCTCGGAAGCGATCAAAGATCCCGATATTCAGAACCAGATGCACAGTCCAGGGGAGGGTTTGTAACCTAATCATAGATGGGGGAAGTTGTACAAATGTGGCATCAAATGCCATGGTTAGTAAACTCAACCTGACAACTCAAGAGCACCCAAACCCTTACAAGTTGAGATGGTTGAACAAAGGAGCAGAAGTAAGGGTGGACAAGCAATGCTTGGTTCCATTTTCTATTGGGAAGGTGTATAAAGATGAAGTCTTGTGTGATATTGTTCCAATGGATGCCTGCCACCTACTCTTAGGGAGACCATGGGAGTATGACAGGAATACCACTCACCATGGGAAAGATAACATCTATAGCTTCAAGCATGAAGGCAAGAAGGTCACCCTGACCCCATTGCCACCCAACCAGAAAAACTATGGAAGTCCCAACATGCCGAAGAGAGCAATGGTGTGCTATTTCTTTCGAAGCACCATGATCAAAGAGATAAAGCAGGAACAACCTATCTGGATGTTACTATCCAAAGAAGTGAGCAAAGAGGGGAGCCCTGAGATGCCTGCTGAAGTTAGGCCATTAATTCAGAGGTATAAGGAGGTGTTTCCAAAAGAGCTGCCTAGTGGGTTGCCACCATTGAGGGGCATTGAGCATCACATAGACCTTGTTCCAGGCTCAGTGCTTCCTAACAGGCCAGCTTATAGAAGTGATCCAGCTGCCACCAAAGAATTGCAAAGCCAGATTGAGGAGCTTATGAGCAAAGGATTTGTCGGGAATCTCTCGGTCCTTGTGCGTCCCTGCTCTACTTGTTCCAAAGAAAGATGGAACATGGAGGATGTGTACTGACAGCAGGGCCATTAACAACATCACTGTCAAGTATAGGTTCCCAATACCAAGGCTGGATGACATGTTAGATGAGCTCAGTGGTGCCATGATATTTTCTAAAATTGATCTCAGGCAAGGATACCATCAAGTCAGGATAAGGGAAGGAGATGAGTGGAAGACTGCCTTCAAAACTAAACATGGACTGTATGAATGGCTTGTGATGCCATTTGGTCTTTCCAATGCACCAAGCACCTTTATGAGACTGATGACTGAGGTGTTAAGGCCATGTTTAGGCAAATTTACAGTGGTCTACTTTGATGATATCTTGGTTTATAGCAAGCAGTGAAAGAGAACACCTGAAACATCTTGAAGCGTGTTCGTGGATTCTCAAGGAACAAAAGCTATTTGGTAAACTGGAAAAATGCACTTTTATGGTTGAAGAAGTGGCATTCCTTGGGTACATTGTCTCTGGGAGAGGGATTACGATTGATCGGGACAAAGTTGCAGCCATTCAATCCTGGCCAACTCCCAAAACAATCACTGAGGTGAGAGGGTTCCATGGATTGGCCTCATTTTATAGGAGATTTATCAAGAACTTCATTCATTGTTGCTCCCATTACTGAGTGCATGAAGAAAGGAGAGTTCCACTGGACTGAGAATGCTCAACAGTCCTTTGAGAAAATTAAGAAGTTGATGTGTGAAACTCCTATTCTGAAATTGCCAGACTTTGATCAACTCTTTGAAGTAGAGTGTGATGCCAGTGGAGTAGGCATTGGTGCAGTCCTAATCCAAGCTCAGAAACCTGTAGCTTATTTCAGTGAAAAATTGAATGGAGCTAAGTTGAAGTATTCTACCTATGACAAGGAATTTTATGCAATTATCAGGGCAGTCATGCATTGGAGTCACTATTTGAAGCCAAAGCCATTTGTATTACACTCTGATCATGAAGCTTTGAAATATATCAATGGTCAACACAAATTGAGCCACAGGCATGCTAAATGGGTGGAGTACTTGCAATCATTCACCTTTTCCAGCAAGTATAAAGAAGGAAAACAAAATGTAGTGGCAGATGCACTATCAAGGAGGCATTCCTTACTGTCAACTATGGGAACCAGGGTCCTCGGTTTTGAGTTCATGAAAGAGATGTACAAGGAAGACCCTGACTTCTCTGAGGAGTGGATCACACAGTTTGAAGGGCATAGGGTTCCAGGGAACAAATACTTGCTGCAAGATGGGTTTCTATTCCAAGGGAACAAGCTCTGTGTTCCAAGGGGTTCCTACAGGGACCTCCTAATCAGGGAAGTCCATTCAGGAGGCTTAGGAGGACATTTTGGTGTTCAAAAGACACTGGACATACTACAAGAACAATTCTATTGGCCAAAAATGATGGGGGATGTCCAAGATGTTCTCAGGAGATGTTCAGTATGTCAAATGGCTAAGAGTTCCTTCCAAACTGGTCCATATATCCCATTACCAGTGCCAAGTAAGCCATGGGAGGATGTGAGCATGGATTTTATTGTTGCATTGCCAAGGACACAGAGAGGGAAGGATTCAATCATGGTTGTTGTTGACAGGTTCAGTAAAATGGCCCATTTCATAGCTTGCAAGAAGACAGAGGATGCTGCTAGTGTTGCTGAGCTATACCTAAAGGAAATTGTGAGGCTTCATGGAGTTCCAAAGACAATTGTTTCAGATAGAGATACAAAGTTCATGAGTTACTTTTGGAAAACTCTATGGAGGTCGCTCAAAACAAAATCTGTTGTTCAAGACTTCTCACCACCCTCAAACAGATGGCCAAACTGAGGTCACCAACAAAACCTTGGGTAGGATTCTGAGATGTATTGTAAGCAAGAGTCTAAAAGATTGGGACATCAAGTTAGCAGCAGCAGAATTTGCCTTCAACAGATCACCATCAACTCACATCGGTCATAGTCCTTTTGAGGTTGTCTATGGAATTAACCCCCTAATGCCTGTAGACTTATCATCTGTACCAAGAAATGAGATGAATCATGATGCTAAGGCCAGGCGCGAACAGCACAAATGAAACTCCATGAAACTGTGAAAAGAGAGATTGAGAAGACCAATGAGAAGTACAGGAAACAGTCCAAGGTACCTCAGAAAAAGAAAGAATTTGTTCCAGGGGATTTAGTCTGGGTTCATTTAAGGAAAGAGAGGTTTCCATCAAGAAGAAAGAACAAGTTAATGCCAAGAGCTGATGGCCCCTTTGAAATTATTGAGAGGATTGGTCCAAATGCCTACAAAGTGGATCTACCAGGAGAGTATGAGGTGCATGGCACTTTCAATGTAGGTGACCTAAGTCCATATTATGAGGATGCTTTGAGGGGAGGAGTCACCAGGCTTGAGGACAAGCCCTGTTCAACCAGGGGAGGTTGCGGCAGGAGCTACCGACCAGGACACTCCACAATTGCAAGCAGGCCAAAACAAAGACCACAACCACTTCAGGAAGCAACCAGAGTGGGCTAGGTTTAGTGGCTAATAAGTACGAGTACAAGCCCAACCACCAGCTGCCACCATGGCCAGCTGGTTGGCCATTAAACTAAGCTCGAAAAAGTCCTAGGGGTCCAAGGAAGAATCACAATGCAAATCATAGAAAACTAAGTGAAACAGAATCTGCAGATTTGACAAACAACAAAAGCAATCTTTCCATTTCTGGCTAAACCATGAGGAAAAAGCATGCAAGGAACTTTTGGCTTGTCTTCCCATATACCAGATACAACCTAGAGCCAATTTTAATGCCAAGGACTCAATCATTTCGTCCTCAAGTGCCTACATTCAACAGAAAAGCCAAAGAATGCAAAAAAGGACCACAACATGTCACTCACACCATTTCTCTTTTGTTTTCATTCCAGTTTACAATTAAGAGCTTTTAAACCGTTGTAATATTGTACTTGGACTCTTATCAGCATGTGAGGAGAGATCCTGACCCTTGGATGTAGCTTTTCTTTCAAGATTGTAACCTAAAAGGGCCTATATAAGGACCTTAGCTCGATCGTTGTAACACACGGTGATTGATGAATGAAACCGAGATTTCTCTCAAATTTAAACCTCTTAATCTTGTGCTTAGTCTGTAGATTAGAGTCGGGCTTGATAATAACCTGTGCTTAGACTGTGGTTATTGATTAAGTACCTGTTAGTAGAGCATAAACCTTCCCGTCTTTGAGACCGTGGATAGTTTAGCTTTCTTTGTTTGTTTCAGATTGAGATTTTCCCGTGTTAATCTGGGAATTTCTTAACTCTAACACCCCAAATTATTAGCTTAATTCCCTGTGAGTATTCTGTGGGTTTTCCAGTTGATAATTATATCCAAGTTCCCTCCTTTCAAGCTTTGTCTCGTAACTGTCTCAATTACGTCCTTTGTGTCTGCATCGATCGTTCATTGAGTCTTAAAAATAACTTGAGTCCTCTAAAAACCCTGGTCTTTTGCTCAGAAGTAGTTCTTATATCAAAGTAATTTACTGCCAAGTTTCATGATTTTAGGAAGTCAATTCATAATTTTATTAATTAGCACAAGTTTATTGCATTCCTGAGAACTTGTTTCATTTCTGCTGGTTTGATTGTTGTTTTTGTCTAAACCCTTGGACATTACACTCCAACAAATGGTTTACACAACGAGTCACAAGGACTAATGAACCAGGAAAAATGGTTAAAACAACAAGTCACCATGACAAGGATAAATGGTTCACACAACGAGTCACAAGGACTAATTAACAATAACAAATAGTTCGTTGAACGAGTCACAAGGACTAAAGAACAAGGACAAATGGTTCACACAACGAGTCACAAGGGATAATGAACAAGGACAAATGGTTCACACAACGAGTCACAAGGATTAATGAACAAGGAAAAATGGTTCACACAACGAGTCACAATGACTAATGAACAACGATAAATGGTTAGAACAACAAGTCACAATGACAAGGACAAAATTATTCACACAACGTGTCACAAGGACTAATGAACAAGGACAAATGGTTTACACAACAAGTCACAAGGACTAAGAACAAGGACAAATGTTTTACACAATGAGTCATAAGGAATAATGAACATGGACAAATGGTTAGAACTACAAGTCACCATGAAAAGGACAAATAGTTCACACAACGAATCACAAGGACTAATTAAAAAGCACAAATGGTTCACACAACGACTCACAAGGACTAAAGAACAAGGACAAATGGTTTACACAACGAGTCACAGGGACTAATGAACAAGGACAAATGGTTTACACAACGAGTCACAAGGACTAATGAACCAGGAAAAATGGTTAGAACAACAAGTCACCATGACAAGGATAAATGGTTCACACAACGAGTCACAAGGACTAATTAACAAGCACAAATAGTTCGCAAAACGAGTCATAAGGATAAAAGAACAAGGACAAATGGTTCACACAACGAGTCACAAGGGATAATGAACAAGGACAAATGGTTCACACAACGAGTCACAAGGATTAATGAACAAGGACAAATGGTTCACACAACGAGTCACAATGACTAATGAACAACGATAAATGGTTAGAACAACAAGTCACAATGACAAGGAGAAAATTATTCACACAACGTGTCACAAGGACTAATGAAGAAGGACAAATGTTTTACACAACGAGTCATAAGGATTAATGAACATGGACAAATGGTTAGAACTACAAGTCACCATGACAAGGACAAATAGTTCACACAACGAATCACAAGGACTAATTAACAAGCAGAAATGGTTCACGCAATGAGTCATAAGGACTAAAGAACATGGACAAATGGTTCACACAACGAGTCACAAGGATTAATGAACAAGGACAAATGGTTTACACAACAAGTCACAAAGACTAATGAACAAGGACAAATGGTTCACACAACGAGTCACAAGGACTAATGAACAAGGACAAATGGTTAGAACATCAAGTCACCATAACAAGAACAAATGGATCACACAACGAGTCACAAGGACTAATTAACAAGCACAAATGGTTCACACAACAAGTCACAAGGACTAAAGAACAAGGACAAATGGTTCACACAATGAGTCACAAGGGATAATGAACAAGGACAAATGGTTCACACAACGAGTCACATGGATTAATGAACAAGTACAAACGGTTCACACAACGAGTCACAAGGACTAATGAACAAGCACAAATGGTTTACACAACAAGTCACAAGGTCTAAGAACAAGAACAAATGTTTTACACAACGAGTCACAAGGACTAATGAACATGGAGAAATGGTTAGAACAACAAGTCTCCATGACAAGGACAAATAGTTCACACAACGAATCAAAAGGACTAATTAACAAGCACAAATGGTTCACACAACGAGTCACAAGGACTAAAGAACATGGACAAATGGTTCACACAACGAGTCACAAGGACTAATGAACAAGGACAAATGTTTTACACAACGAGTCACAGGGACTAATGAACAAGGACAAATGGTTTACACAACGAGTCACAAGGACTAATGAACCAGGAAAAATTGTTAAAACAACAAGTCACCATGACAAGGATAAATGGTTCACACAACGAGTCACAAGGACTAATTAACAATAACAAATAGTTCGCTGAACGAGTCACAAGGACTAAAGAACAAGGACAAATGGTTCACACAACGAGTCACAAGGGATAATGAACAAGGACAAATGGTTCACACAACGAGTCACAAGGATTAATGAACAAGGAAAAATGGTTCACACAACGAGTCACAATGACTAATGAACAACGATAAATGGTTAGAAAAACAAGTCACAATGACAAGGACAAAATTATTCACACAACGTGTCACAAGGACTAATGAACAAGGACAAATGGTTTACATAACAAGTCACAAGGACTAAGAACAAGGACAAATGTTTTACACAACGAGTCATAAGGAATAATGAACATGGACAAATGGTTAGAACTACAAGTCACCATGAAAAGGACAAATAGTTCACACAACGAATCACAAGGACTAATTAAAAAGCACAAATGGTTCACACAACGACTCACAAGGACTAAAGAACAAGGACAAATGGTTTACACAACGAGTCACAGGGACTAATGAACAAGGACAAATGGTTTACACAACGAGTCACAAGGACTAATGAACCAGGAAAATTGGTTAGAACAACAAGTCACCATGACAAGGATAAATGGTTCACACAACGAGTCATAAGGACTAATTAACAAGCACAAATAGTTCGCAAAACGAGTCACAAGGACAAAAGAACAAGGACAAATGGTTCACACAACGAGTCACAAGGGATAATGAACAAGGACAAATGGTTCACACAACGAGTCACAAGGATTAATGAACAAGGACAAATGGTTCACACAACGAGTCACAATGACTAATGAACAACGATAAATGGTTAGAACAACAAGTCACAATGACAAGGAGAAAATTATTCACACAACGTGTCACAAGGACTAATGAACAAGGACAAATGGTTTACACAACAAGTCACAAGGACTAAGAACAAGGACAAATGTTTTACACAACGAGTCATAAGGACTAATGAACATGGACAAATGGTTAGAACTACAAGTCACCATGACAAGGACAAATAGTTCATACAACGAATCACAAGGACTAATTAACAAGCACAAATGGTTCACGCAATGAGTCACAAGGACTAAAGAGCATGGACAAATGGTTCACACAACGAGTCACAAGGATTAATGAACAAGGACAAATGGTTTACACAACAAGTCACAAGGACTAATGAACAAGGACAAATGGTTCACACAACGAGTCACAAGGACTAATGAACAAGGACAAATGGTTAGAACATCAAGTCACCATAACAAGAACAAATGGATCACACAACGAGTCACAAGGACTAATTAACAAGCACAAATGGTTCACACAACAAGTCACAAGGACTAAAGAACAAGGACAAATGGTTCACACAATGAGTCACAAAGGATAATGAACAAGGACAAATGGTTCACACAACGAGTCACATGGATTAATGAACAAGTACAAACGGTTCACACAACGAGTCACAAGGACTAATGAACAAGCACAAATGGTTTACACAACAAGTCACAAGGACTAAGAACAAGAACAAATGTTTTACACAACGAGTCACAAGGACTAATGAACATGGAGAAATGGTTAGAACAACAAGTCTCCATGACAAGGACAAATAGTTCACACAACGAATCACAAGGACTAATTAACAAGCACAAATGGTTCACACAACGAGTCACAAGGACTAAAGAACATGGACAAATGGTTCACACAACGAGAAACAAGGACTAATGAACAAGGACAAATGTTTTACACAACGAGTCACAGGGACTAATGAACAAGGACAAATGGTTTACACAACGAGTCACAAAGACTAATGAACAAGGAAAAATGGTTAGAACAACAAGTCACCATGACAAGGATAAATGGTTCACACAACGAGTCACAAGGACTAATTAACAATAACAAATAGTTCGCAAAACGAGTCACAAGGACTAAAGAACAAGGTCAAATGGTTCACACAAAGAGTCACAAGGGATAATGAACAAGGACAAATGGTTCACACAACGAGTCACAAGGATTAATGAACAAGGAAAAATGGTTCACACAACGAGTCACAATGACTAACGAACAACGATAAATGGTTAGAACAACAAGTCACAATGACAAGGACAAAATTATTCACACAACGTGTCACAAGGACTAATGAACAAGGACAAATGGTTTACACAACACGTCACAAGGACTAAGAACAAGGACAAATGTTTTACACAACGAGTCATAAGGACTAATGAACATGGACAAATGGTTAGAACTAC
Source organism: Silene latifolia (assembly GCF_048544455.1). Taxonomy (NCBI): domain Eukaryota; kingdom Viridiplantae; phylum Streptophyta; class Magnoliopsida; order Caryophyllales; family Caryophyllaceae; genus Silene; species Silene latifolia. Next base: position 65,104,142 of record NC_133527.1, read on the forward strand.
AAGTCACCATGACAAGGACAAATAGTTCACACAATGAATCACAAGGACTAATTAACAAGCACAAATGGTTCACACAATGAGTCTTAAGAAGTAAAGAACATGGACAAATGGTTCACACAACGAGTCACAAGGATTAATGAACAAGGACAAATGGTTTACACAATGAGTCACAAGGACTAATGAACAAGGACAAATGGTTCACACAACGAGTCACAAGGACTAATGAACAAGGACAAATGGTTAGAACAACAAGTCACCATAACAAGAACAAATGGATCACACAACGAGTCACACGGACTAATTAACAAGCACAAATGGTTCACACAACGAGTCACAAGGACTAAAGAACAAGGACAAATGGTTCACACAATGAGTCACAAGGGATAATGAACAAGGACAAATGGTTCACACAACGAGTCACAAGGATTAATGAACAAGTAAAAACGGTTCACACAACGAGTCACAAGGACAAATGAACAAGCACAAATGGTTTACACAACAAGTCACAAGGACTAAGAACAAGAACAAATGTTTTACACAACGAGTCACAAGGACTAATGAACATGGAGAAATGGTTAGAACAACAAGTCTCCATGACAAGGACAAATAGTTCACACAACGAATCACAAGGACTAATTAACAAGCACAAATGGTTCACACAACGAGTCACAAGGACTAAAGAACATGGACAAATGGTTCACACAACGAGTCACAAGGACTAATGAACAAGGACAAATGGTTTACACAACGAGTCACAGGGACTAATGAACAAGGACAAATGGTTTACACAACGAGTCACACGAACTAATGAACAAGGAAAAATGGTTATAACAACAAGTCACCATGACAAGGATAAATGGTTCACACGAGTCACAAGGACTAATTAACAAGAACAAATAGTTCGCAAAACGAGTCACAAGGACTAAAGAACAAGGACAAATGGTTCACACAACGAGTCACAAGGGATAATGAACAAGGACAAATGGTTCACACAACGAGTCACAAGGATTAATGAACAAGGAAAAATGGTTCACACAATGAGTCACAATGACTAATGAACAACGATAAATGGTTAGAACAACAAGTCACAATGACAAGGACAAAATTATTCACACAACGTGTCACAAGGACTAATGAACAAGGACAAATGGTTTACACAACAAGTCACAAGGACTAAGAACAAGGACAAATGTTTTACACAATGAGTCATAAGGACTAATGAACATGGACAAATGGTTAGAACTACAAGTCACCATGACAAGGACAAATAGTTCACACAACGAATCACAAGGAGTAATTAAAAAGCACAAATGGTTCACACAACGAGTCACAAGGACTAAAGAACAAGGACAAATGGTTTACACAACGAGTCACAAGGACTAATGAACCAGGAAAAATGGTTAGAACAACAAGTCACCATGACAAGGATAAATGGTTCACACAACGAGTCACAAGGACTAATTAACAAGCACAAATAGTTCGCAAAACGAGTTACAAGGACAAAAGAACAAGGACAAATGGTTCACACAACGAGTCACAAGGGATAATGAACAAGGACAAATGGTTCACACAACGAGTCATAAGGATTAATGAACAAGGATAAATGGTTCACACAACGAGTCACAATGACTAATGAACAACGATAAATGGTTAGAACAACAAGTCACAATGACAAGGAGAAAATTATTCACACAACGTGTCACAAGGACTAATGAACAAGGACAAATGGTTTACACAACAAGTCACAAGGACTAAGAACAAGGACAAATGTTTTACACAACGAGTCATAAGGACTAATGAACATGGACAAATGGTTAGAACTACAAGTCACCATGACTAGGACAAATAGTTCACACAACGAATCACAAGGACTAATTAACAAGTACAAATGGTTCACGCAATGAGTCACAAGGACTAAAGAACATGGACAAATGGTTCACACAACGAGTCACAAGGATTAATGAGCAAGGACAAATGGTTCACACAACGAGTCACAAGGACTAATGAACAAGGACAAATGGTTAGAACATCAAGTCACCATAACAAGAACAAATGGATCACACAACAAGTCACAAGGACTAATTAACAAGCACAAATGGTTCACACAACAAGTCAGAAGGACTAAAGAACAAGGACAAATGGTTCACACAACGAGTCACAAGGATTAATGAACAAGTACAAACGGTTCACACAACGAGTCACAAGGACTAATGAACAAGCACAAATGGTTTACAAAACAAGTCACAAGGACTAAGAACAAGAACAAATGTTTTACACAACGAGTCACAAGGACTAATGAACATGGAGAAATGGTTAGAACAACAAGTCTCCATGACAAGGACAAATAGTTCACACAACGAATCACAAGGACTAATTAACAAGCACAAATAGTTCACACAACGAGTCACAAGGACTAAAGAACATGGACAAATGGTTCACACAACGAGTCACAAGGACTAATGAACAAGGACAAATGTTTTACACAACGAGTCACAAGGACTAATGAAGAAGGACAAATGGTTTACACAACAAGTCACAAGGACTAATGAACAAGGAAAAATGGTTAGAACAACAAGTCACCATGACAAGGATAAATGGTTCACACAACGAGTCGCAAGGACTAATTAACAATAACAAATAGTTCGCTAAACGAGTCACAAGGACTAAAGAACAAGGACAAATGGTTCACACAACGAGTCACAAGGGATAATGAACAAGGACAAATGGTTCACACAACGAGTCACAAGGATTAATGAACAAGGAAAAATGGTTCACACAACTAGTCACAATGACTAATGAACAACGATAAATGGTTAGAACAACAAGTCACAATGACAAGGACAAAATTATTCACACAACGTGTCACAAGGACTAATGAACAAGGACAAATAGTTTACACAACAAGTCACAAGGACTAAGAACAAGGACAAATGGTTCACACAACGAGTCACAAGGGATAATGAACAAGGACAAATGGTTCACACAATGAGTCACAAGGATTAATGAACAAGTACAAACGGTTCACACAACGAGTCACAAGGACTAATGAACAAGCACAAATGGTTTACAAAACAAGTCACAAGGACTAAGAACAAGAACAAATGTTTTACACAACGAGTCACAAGGACTAATGAACATGGAGAAATGGTTAGAACAACAAGTCTCCATGACAAGGACAAATAGTTCACACAACGAATCACAAGGACTAATTAACAAGCACAAATGGTTCACACAACGAGTCACAAGGACTAAAGAACATGGACAAATGGTTCACACAACGAGTCACAAGGACTAATGAACAAGGACAAATGTTTTACACAACGAGTCACAAGGACTAATGAACAAGGACAAATGGTTTACAAAACAAGTCACAAGGACTAAGAACAAGAACAAATGTTTTACACAACGAGTCACAAGGACTAATGAACATGGAGAAATGGTTAGAACAACAAGTCTCCATGACAAGGACAAATAGTTCACACAACGAATCACAAGGACTAATTAACAAGCACAAATGGTTCACACAACGAGTCACAAGGACTAAAGAACATGGACAAATGGTTCACACAACGAGTCACAAGGACTAATGAACAAGGACAAATGTTTTACACAACGAGTCACAAGGACTAATGAACAAGGAAAAATGGTTAGAACAACAAGTCACCATGACAAGGATAAATGGTTCACACAACGAGTCACAAGGACTAATTAACAATAATAAATAGTTCGCTAAACGAGTCACAAGGACTAAAGAACAAGGACAACTGGTTCACACAACGAGTCACAAGGGATAATGAACAAGGACAAATGGTTCACACAACGAGTCACAAGGATTAATGAACAAGGAAAAATGGTTCACACAACGAGTCACAATGACTAATGAACAACGATAAATGGTTAGAACAACAAGTCACAATGACAAGGACAAAATTATTCACACAACGTGTCACAAGGACTAATGAACAAGGACAAATGGTTTACACAACAAGTCACAAGGACTAAGAACAAGGACAAATGTTTTGCACAACGAGTCATAAGGACTAATGAACATGGACAAATGGTTAGAACTACAAGTCACCATGAAAAGGACAAATAGTTCACACAACGAATCACAAGGACTAATTAAAAAGCAAAAATGGTTCACACAACGAGTCACAAGGACTATAGAACAAGGACAAATGGTTTACACAACGAGTCACAGGGACTAATGAACAAGGACAAATGGTTTACACAACGAGTCACAAGGACTAATGAACCAGGAAAAATGGTTAGAACAACAAGTCACCATGACAAGGATAAATGGTTCACACAACGAGTCATAAGGACTAATTAACAAGCACAAATAGTTCGCAAAACGAGTCACAAGGACAAAAGAACAAGGACAAATTGTTCACAAAACGAGTCACAAGGGATAATGAACAAGCACAAATAGTTCGCAAAACGAGTCACAAGGACAAAAGAACAAGGACAAATGGTTCACACAACGAGTCACAAGGGATAATGAACAAGGACAAATGGTTCACACAACGAGTCACAAGGATTAATGAACAAGGACAAATGGTTCACACAACGAGTCACAATGACTAATGAACAACGATAAATGGTTAGAACAACAAGTCACAATGACAAGGAGAAAATTATTCACACAACGTGTCACAAGGACTAATAAACAAGGACAAATGGTTTACACAACAAGTCACAAGGACTAAGAACAAGGACAAATGTTTTACACAACGAGTCATAAGGACTAATGAACATGGACAAATGGTTAGAACTACAAGTCACCATGACAAGGACAAATAAATCACACAACGAATCACAAGGACTAATTAACAGGCACAAATGGTTCACGCAATGAGTCACAAGGACTAAAGAACATGGACAAATGGTTCACACAACGAGTCACAAGGATTAATGAACAAGGACAAATGGTTTACACAACAAGTCACAAGGACTAATGAACAAGGACAAATGGTTCACACAACGAGGCACAAGGACTAATGAACAAGGACAAATGGTTAGAACATCAAGTCACCATAACAAGAACAAATGGATCACACAACGAGTCACAAGGACTAATTAACAAGCACAAATGGTTCACACAACAAGTCACAAGGACTAAAGAACAAGGACAAATGGTTCACACAATGAGTCACAAAGGATAATGAACAAGGACAAATGGTTCACACAACGAGTCACATGGATTAATGAACAAGTACAAACGGTTCACACAACGAGTCACAAGGACTAATGAACAAGCACAAATGGTTTACACAACAAGTCACAAGGACTAAGAACAAGAACAAATGTTTTACACAACGAGTCACAAGGACTAATGAACATGGAGAAATGGTTAGAACAACAAGTCTCCATGACAAGGACAAATAGTTCACACAACGAATCACAAGGACTAATTAACAAGCACAAATGGTTCACACAACGAGTCACAAGGACTAAAGAACATGGACAAATGGTTCACACAACGAGAAACAAGGACTAATGAACAAGGACAAATGTTTTACACAACGAGTCACAGGGACTAATGAACAAGGACAAATGGTTTACACAACGAGTCACAAAGACTAATGAACAAGGAAAAATGGTTAGAACAACAAGTCACCATGACAAGGATAAATGGTTCACACAACGAGTCACAAGGACTAATTAACAATAACAAATAGTTCGCAAAACGAGTCACAAGGACTAAAGAACAAGGTCAAATGGTTCACACAAAGAGTCACAAGGGATAATGAACAAGGACAAATGGTTCACACAACGAGTCACAAGGATTAATGAACAAGGAAAAATGGTTCACACAACGAGTCACAATGACTAACGAACAACGATAAATGGTTAGAACAACAAGTCACAATGACAAGGACAAAATTATTCACACAACGTGTCACAAGGACTAATGAACAAGGACAAATGGTTTACACAACACGTCACAAGGACTAAGAACAAGGACAAATGTTTTACACAACGAGTCATAAGGACTAATGAACATGGACAAATGGTTAGAACTACAAGTCACCATGACAAGGACAAATAGTTCACACAATGAATCACAAGGACTAATTAACAAGCACAAATGGTTCACACAATGAGTCTTAAGAAGTAAAGAACATGGACAAATGGTTCACACAACGAGTCACAAGGATTAATGAACAAGGACAAATGGTTTACACAATGAGTCACAAGGACTAATGAACAAGGACAAATGGTTCACACAACGAGTCACAAGGACTAATGAACAAGGACAAATGGTTAGAACAACAAGTCACCATAACAAGAACAAATGGATCACACAACGAGTCACACGGACTAATTAACAAGCACAAATGGTTCACACAACGAGTCACAAGGACTAAAGAACAAGGACAAATGGTTCACACAATGAGTCACAAGGGATAATGAACAAGGACAAATGGTTCACACAACGAGTCACAAGGATTAATGAACAAGTAAAAACGGTTCACACAACGAGTCACAAGGACAAATGAACAAGCACAAATGGTTTACACAACAAGTCACAAGGACTAAGAACAAGAACAAATGTTTTACACAACGAGTCACAAGGACTAATGAACATGGAGAAATGGTTAGAACAACAAGTCTCCATGACAAGGACAAATAGTTCACACAACGAATCACAAGGACTAATTAACTAGCACAAATGGTTCACACAACGAGTCACAAGGACTAAAGAACATGGACAAATGGTTCACACAACGAGTCACAAGGACTAATGAACAAGGACAAATGGTTTACACAACGAGTCACAGGGACTAATGAACAAGGACAAATGGTTTACACAACGAGTCACACGAACTAATGAACAAGGAAAAATGGTTATAACAACAAGTCACCATGACAAGGATAAATGGTTCACACGAGTCACAAGGACTAATTAACAAGAACAAATAGTTCGCAAAACGAGTCACAAGGACTAAAGAACAAGGACAAATGGTTCACACAACGAGTCACAAGGGATAATGAACAAGGACAAATGGTTCACACAACGAGTCACAAGGATTAATGAACAAGGAAAAATGGTTCACACAATGAGTCACAATGACTAATGAACAACGATAAATGGTTAGAACAACAAGTCACAATGACAAGGACAAAATTATTCACACAACGTGTCACAAGGACTAATGAACAAGGACAAATGGTTTACACAACAAGTCACAAGGACTAAGAACAAGGACAAATGTTTTACGCAGCGAGTCATAAGGACTAATGAACATGGACAAATGGTTAGAACTACAAGTCACCATGACAAGGACAAATAGTTCACACAACGAATCACAAGGAGTAATTAAAAAGCACAAATGGTTCACACAACGAGTCACAAGGACTAAAGAACAAGGACAAATGGTTTACACAACGAGTCACAAGGACTAATGAACCAGGAAAAATGGTTAGAACAACAAGTCACCATGACAAGGATAAATGGTTCACACAACGAGTCACAAGGACTAATTAACAAGCACAAATAGTTCGCAAAACGAGTTACAAGGACAAAAGAACAAGGACAAATGGTTCACACAACGAGTCACAAGGGATAATGAACAAGGACAAATGGTTCACACAACGAGTCATAAGGATTAATGAACAAGGATAAATGGTTCACACAACGAGTCACAATGACTAATGAACAACGATAAATGGTTAGAACAACAAGTCACAATGACAAGGAGAAAATTATTCACACAACGTGTCACAAGGACTAATGAACAAGGACAAATGGTTTACACAACAAGTCACAAGGACTAAGAACAAGGACAAATGTTTTACACAACGAGTCATAAGGACTAATGAACATGGACAAATGGTTAGAACTACAAGTCACCATGACTAGGACAAATAGTTCACACAACGAATCACAAGGACTAATTAACAAGTACAAATGGTTCACGCAATGAGTCACAAGGACTAAAGAACATGGACAAATGGTTCACACAACGAGTCACAAGGATTAATGAGCAAGGACAAATGGTTCACACAACGAGTCACAAGGACTAATGAACAAGGACAAATGGTTAGAACATCAAGTCACCATAACAAGAACAAATGGATCACACAACAAGTCACAAGGACTAATTAACAAGCACAAATGGTTCACACAACAAGTCAGAAGGACTAAAGAACAAGGACAAATGGTTCACACAACGAGTCACAAGGATTAATGAACAAGTACAAACGGTTCACACAACGAGTCACAAGGACTAATGAACAAGCACAAATGGTTTACAAAACAAGTCACAAGGACTAAGAACAAGAACAAATGTTTTACACAACGAGTCACAAGGACTAATGAACATGGAGAAATGGTTAGAACAACAAGTCTCCATGACAAGGACAAATAGTTCACACAACGAATCACAAGGACTAATTAACAAGCACAAATAGTTCACACAACGAGTCACAAGGACTAAAGAACATGGACAAATGGTTCACACAACGAGTCACAAGGACTAATGAACAAGGACAAATGTTTTACACAACGAGTCACAAGGACTAATGAAGAAGGACAAATGGTTTACACAACAAGTCACAAGGACTAATGAACAAGGAAAAATGGTTAGAACAACAAGTCACCATGACAAGGATAAATGGTTCACACAACGAGTCGCAAGGACTAATTAACAATAACAAATAGTTCGCTAAACGAGTCACAAGGACTAAAGAACAAGGACAAATGGTTCACACAACGAGTCACAAGGGATAATGAACAAGGACAAATGGTTCACACAACGAGTCACAAGGATTAATGAACAAGGAAAAATGGTTCACACAACTAGTCACAATGACTAATGAACAACGATAAATGGTTAGAACAACAAGTCACAATGACAAGGACAAAATTATTCACACAACGTGTCACAAGGACTAATGAACAAGGACAAATAGTTTACACAACAAGTCACAAGGACTAAGAACAAGGACAAATGGTTCACACAACGAGTCACAAGGGATAATGAACAAGGACAAATGGTTCACACAATGAGTCACAAGGATTAATGAACAAGTACAAACGGTTCACACAACGAGTCACAAGGACTAATGAACAAGCACAAATGGTTTACAAAACAAGTCACAAGGACTAAGAACAAGAACAAATGTTTTACACAACGAGTCACAAGGACTAATGAACATGGAGAAATGGTTAGAACAACAAGTCTCCATGACAAGGACAAATAGTTCACACAACGAATCACAAGGACTAATTAACAAGCACAAATGGTTCACACAACGAGTCACAAGGACTAAAGAACATGGACAAATGGTTCACACAACGAGTCACAAGGACTAATGAACAAGGACAAATGTTTTACACAACGAGTCACAAGGACTAATGAACAAGGACAAATGGTTTACAAAACAAGTCACAAGGACTAAGAACAAGAACAAATGTTTTACACAACGAGTCACAAGGACTAATGAACATGGAGAAATGGTTAGAACAACAAGTCTCCATGACAAGGACAAATAGTTCACACAACGAATCACAAGGACTAATTAACAAGCACAAATGGTTCACACAACGAGTCACAAGGACTAAAGAACATGGACAAATGGTTCACACAACGAGTCACAAGGACTAATGAACAAGGACAAATGTTTTACACAACGAGTCACAAGGACTAATGAACAAGGAAAAATGGTTAGAACAACAAGTCACCATGACAAGGATAAATGGTTCACACAACGAGTCACAAGGACTAATTAACAATAATAAATAGTTCGCTAAACGAGTCACAAGGACTAAAGAACAAGGACAACTGGTTCACACAACGAGTCACAAGGGATAATGAACAAGGACAAATGGTTCACACAACGAGTCACAAGGATTAATGAACAAGGAAAAATGGTTCACACAACGAGTCACAATGACTAATGAACAACGATAAATGGTTAGAACAACAAGTCACAATGACAAGGACAAAATTATTCACACAACGTGTCACAAGGACTAATGAACAAGGACAAATGGTTTACACAACAAGTCACAAGGACTAAGAACAAGGACAAATGTTTTGCACAACGAGTCATAAGGACTAATGAACATGGACAAATGGTTAGAACTACAAGTCACCATGAAAAGGACAAATAGTTCACACAACGAATCACAAGGACTAATTAAAAAGCAAAAATGGTTCACACAACGAGTCACAAGGACTATAGAACAAGGACAAATGGTTTACACAACGAGTCACAGGGACTAATGAACAAGGACAAATGGTTTACACAACGAGTCACAAGGACTAATGAACCAGGAAAAATGGTTAGAACAACAAGTCACCATGACAAGGATAAATGGTTCACACAACGAGTCATAAGGACTAATTAACAAGCACAAATAGTTCGCAAAACGAGTCACAAGGACAAAAGAACAAGGACAAATTGTTCACAAAACGAGTCACAAGGGATAATGAACAAGCACAAATAGTTCGCAAAACGAGTCACAAGGACAAAAGAACAAGGACAAATGGTTCACACAACGAGTCACAAGGGATAATGAACAAGGACAAATGGTTCACACAACGAGTCACAAGGATTAATGAACAAGGACAAATGGTTCACACAACGAGTCACAATGACTAATGAACAACGATAAATGGTTAGAACAACAAGTCACAATGACAAGGAGAAAATTATTCACACAACGTGTCACAAGGACTAATGAACAAGGACAAATGGTTTACACAACAAGTCACAAGGACTAAGAACAAGGACAAATGTTTTACACAACGAGTCATAAGGACTAATGAACATGGACAAATGGTTAGAACTACAAGTCACCATGACAAGGACAAATAAATCACACAACGAATCACAAGGACTAATTAACAGGCACAAATGGTTCACGCAATGAGTCACAAGGACTAAAGAACATGGACAAATGGTTCACACAACGAGTCACAAGGATTAATGAACAAGGACAAATGGTTTACACAACAAGTCACAAGGACTAATGAACAAGGACAAATGGTTCACACAACGAGGCACAAGGACTAATGAACAAGGACAAATGGTTAGAACATCAAGTCACCATAACAAGAACAAATGGATCACACAACGAGTCACAAGGACTAATTAACAAGCACAAATGGTTCACACAACAAGTCACAAGAACTAAAGAACAAGGACAAATGGTTCACACAATGAGTCACAAGGGATAATGAACAAGGACAAATGGTTCACACAACGAGTCACAAGGATTAATGAACAAGTACAAACGGTTCACACAACGAGTCACAAGGACTAATGAACAAGCACAAATGGTTTACACAACAAGTCACAAGGACTAAGAACAAGAACAAATGTTTTACACAACGAGTCACAAGTACTAATGAACATGGAGAAATGGTTAGAACAACAAGTCTCCATGACAAGGACAAATAGTTCACACAACGAATCACAAGGACTAATTAACAAGCACAAATGGTTCACACAACGAGTCACAAGGACTAAAGAACATGGACAAATGGTTCACACAACGAGTCACAAGGACTAATGAACAAGGACAAATGTTTTACACAACGAGTCACAGGGACTAATGAACAAGGACAAATGGTTTACACAACGAGTCACAAGGACTAATGAACAAGGAAAAATGGTTAGAACAACAAGTCACCATGACAAGGATAAATGGTTCACACAACGAGTCACAAGGACTAATTAACAATAACAAATATGATGTAAAATTATATGAACAAACGTGATTGATACCAATTAGATGTAAAACAGTATGGAAAAACGAGAATGAACAGATCGTTGAACTGTTCGTTTGAGTTTGTTAATTCTGTGATTGTGTATGTCGTGATAATTAGTAAATTTGCAGCGGAAATTGATTTGTTTGGACTGAATATTTCGTGATTAAGGATGTAACCGGATAGTATGGTGAATTCCTAGTCCTAACCTCGCAAGGTGTCAAACGCAGATTCACGCAATCAACCTCGCAAGGAAGATCTAAAGATTAAGCTCGCAAACCTAATCAGAATAATGCTCACAAATGTAAACAATTTTATTGCTGGAAATTCGATGGTGTTTCTCTGATCATACACGGCCTAATATACTCCTAAACGAGGTCACAATTCGACCCAAACCCTAGCTTGGAAATTAAGCTATCTTTCCCTTTCGTAAACTAACTAGGAAAATTATTCTCCTTTCCTAAACTAACTAGGAAAGTAATTAAAATACTAAAAACTAGAATACAATCAGATTTAGGGTATTCTAATTTGACTATGATTAGGAAAATCTAGCTTTCCTAACTTTATTAGAAATAGTAATTAACTAACTTATTATTCCTACACGATTTAGGAAACCGTGTATCCTAATCATCCTAGGAGCCGTGATATGCAGCCCCATAGCCGTGTTATGCAGCTCCCATGCCTTCCCATTTTAGCATCAACACATTACTCGATCCAAGCTCAAATCCTTTTACTAGTTGAGTTACATTTCGACTAATAAGGATCTCATTTGCTTGTTCCGAACATGCTCCTGCATCATTCTCTCCTTCTTTTTGAGAATTTGCCCTCAAATCCTCGTCTTCTAGATACGGTGATAGGTCGCCTACATTGAATGTCGCGCTCACCCCACCATATTCACTCGGCAACTCCAGCTTGTATGCGTTAGAACCATAACATTCGAGGATCTTGAATGGACCATCTCGCTCATCGGCATCAACTTATTCTTCCTTTTGGACGGAAATCGTTCCTTTCTCAAATGTAACCACACAAGATCACCTTCCTTGAAAACAGGCTGCTTTCGATGTTTATTAGCCTTCTCTTTGTATTTAGCATTTGCCTTCTCAATTTGAGCTCGAACTTGTTCACATACTCGGAGAAATGCAGCTTGTCTTTCTTTGGCTTCAAAACTTAACACATCTTTCTTTGGAATGGGCACTAAATCGATTGGCAGGTATGGATTTACGCCATAGACAATCTCGAATGGAGCTCGCCCTGTCGTCATTGATGGTGTACGATTATAAGCGAATTCAAAGATGCGCCAATTTGATATCCCAATCCTTTGTGCTTTTACTAACCAATCCTCGCAATAGACTCCCTAGAGTACGGTTGGTTACCTCGGTCGACCATCCGTTTGTGGATGGTGTGATGTCTTGAAAAGAAGCTTAGTCCCCATCAAACGCCATAACGTTTTCCGAGTAAACTAAGAAACTTCACATCTCGATCCAAAACAATAGTAAGAGGTATTCCATGTAATCGAACGATCTCTCTATAGTACAAATCAGCCACTTTAGTTGCATCATCAGTCTTGTGACACGGAATAAAGTGTGCCATCTTCGAGAATCGATCAACTACCACCATAATCGAGTCCTTACCTCTCTGAGTTCTCGGCAAACCAAGGATAAAATCCATGCTTACCTCATTCCATGGCTGTACAGGTACGGGCAGAGGTGTATACAAGCCCTTGGTGAACGTGCTTTTAGCCTTTTGACATACCACGCATTTCGCCACAATCTCTTGCACGTCCTTATTCATTCTCGGCCAGTAGAAGTGTTCACTTAGGATGTCACTCGTCTTATTAACTCCAAATTGTCCAAAGAATAGCCCCGCCATGACCTTCTCGTACCAACAACTCCCTAATCGACCCATTCGGAATGCATAGCCGATTACCCTTGAAGAGATAGCCATCCCGAACAAGATACAAACCTCGTGTCGGATCAATGATTTCCTTTGAAAATTCTGGATCAGACTTGTACAGTTCCTTGATATGTTCGAAACCAAGAATCCTTGCATCCAACTCAATCAACAATGAATGCCTTCGTGATAATGCATCAGCCACGATATTAGAACTTCCCGTCTTATATTTTGAAGAAAACGTGAATGATTGCAAGAATTCTACCCATTTGGCATGTCTTTGATTTAACTTTTGCTGTCCATGGATGTGTTTAAGAGCCTCGTGATCAGAATGTAAAATAAACGGCTTCGGACGCAGATAATGACTCCAATGATCCAATGCTCTCACGATTGCATAAAACTCCTTGTCATAGGTTGAATAGTTCAACCTTGCACCGTTTAATTTCTCAAATGAAATATGCAATAGGCCTCTTTTCTTGTATTAACACGGCACCAATCCCAACACCACTTGCATCACACTCGACTTCAAACAATTTATTAAAATCAGGTAGTGCTAAAACCGGTCCGGAGCATAGCTTGCGTTTCACTTCTTCAAACGCCTTTTGGGCGCTGTTAGTCCACACGAACTCTCCCTTAATGGTTAGCTCTGTAATTGGAGCCACAATCGAGCTAAAACCCTGGATGAACCGTCTATAAAATGATGCTAAACCATGAAAGCTTCGCACCTCTCGTAGTTGATTTCGAACTGGCCAGGCTTGAATAGCATCGACCTTGGATGGGTCCATACTTACTCCGTCTTTTCCCACAATATAACCAAGAAAGACAACACTTGAGACCATAAAAGTACATTTTTCCAACTTACCATAAAGCTTCTGATCTCGCAAAACTTCAAACACAGCTCGCAAATGTCGTTTGTGCGACTCTTCATCTTTGCTATAAATCAGGATGTCGTCAAGGTAGACCACCACAAATTTGTTAAGGAACGGCCTTAACACTTCATCCATCAACCTCATAAACGAACTAGGAGCATTGCACAATCCAAACGGCATCACAAGCCATTCATATAACCCTTGCTTCGTTTTAAACGCGGTCTTCCACTCATCCCCTTCTCGAATCCTCATTTGATGGTAGCCACTCCTCAAATCCAGTTTAGAAAAGACACTCGAACCAGAAAGTTCGTCAAGCATATCATCAAGTCTTGGCATAGGAAAGCGATATTTGATTGTAATGTTATTTACCGCTCTACTATCAATGCACATTCTCCAAGTCCCTTCCTTCTTTGGCACTAATAACGCAGTACCGCACATGGACTTAAGCTCTCTTGAACATATCCCCTATCTATCAATTCTTGGACTTGTCTCTGTAACTCCTTTGCTTCCTCTGGATTACAGCGATAGGCCGGCTTATTAGGCAATGCCGCCCCTGGAATCAGATCTATTTGGTGTTCAATACCACGTAAAGGAGGTAACCCATCCGGTAATTCATCCGGAAACACATCCCGAAACTCTTCTAACAACTCCTGTACCTCACGGTCATCACACACACCAACGGACCCCAATTCACGAACCAAAGAAAGACACAAGTTCGTTCCCCACGAGCTAAAGCCTCTTCAACCTCCCGAGCCTCCATAAACATACTCCCCTTCTTTGTTTTAGACCCTTTAATCTTATTAGGTGACATAGGTTTCAGATTATATCTCACATTACCCTTCATCACGCTATACACATTGGCTCTCCCGTCATGTTCAACCTTTCTATCGAATTGCCAAGGCCTACCCAACAGAATGTGGCATGCATTCATAGGAATTATATCGCACCACACCTCATCGATAGGGTCCTAGATTCAACGAAACTAAGGCCTGTTTCTTAACTTGGATCCCATTCTCCCCATTCAGCCAATGTAATTTATATGGTTTAACTCGGTCTTTAGTTTGCAATTTCAGTTCATCAACAAGGTCCCTTGCTACTACATTAGCACACGATCCACTATCAATAATAAGATTGCAAATTTTACGGTTTACCTTGCACCGAGTATGGAAGATTTGCTCCCGTTGTTCATTCTCAGCTGAACCCGTTTCCATATGTAAATTACGCAGCACTAAACACTCCTCTTCACTCAACGGATCCAAATCGTAGACTATCCCTTCACCATTGGTTTCAACATTCTCTTGAACTGTTTCATCTTCTGGCGTGACAAATCTTTGGAATCATATCACATAATTCTTGAGCTGTTAGGGCTCGTTTATGAGGACATTCGTTTGCTATATGACCATAGCCTTGACACTTGAAACAACGCCTCAAAGAACTCCCTTTTGGCTCGGCAACACCCTTTCCTTTGTCCTTGGGTTCTTCTTTCGGGGTTTCTTTAGCCTTGCTAGGAGCTGGCCTGGAATATGAGTTGGTTCCCGAACTTTGTCCCTTGGAATAAGTATAAGGTTTTCGTGCCTTATCATGCTTCTCAAATTTCAACGCCAATCTGCAAACATCGCTAAATCCATCGTAATTCTGGATTTCTACCTTTGTTGAAATAGCGGGTGTTAGGCCCTTGATGAATCTCGCCACCCTTAGCTCTTCTTTCTCCTCAAGATCGCACACAATTGACATCTTCTCGAATTCTTTGATATATTCAGTCACCGACATGCTTCCTTGCTCTAAAGATTGGAGCTTTAAGTAGTTATCTTGCTCATAATCCCTTGGCAGGAATCGCCTCATCAAGTGCTTCTTTAATTTGATCCAAGATTCGATCTTGTCTTTGCCTTCCTTTCTTCTTTGTTTTTTCAGATTTTCGTACCATAAAGATGCATACTTTGTAAGCTTCAAGATTGCAACTTTAAATTGCTTCTTGTCATCATACTCTTTATACTCGAAAACCCTCTCAGCTTGTCTTACCCAATCCAGAAATTTTTCCGGATCCATCTCGCCATCAAAGTCTGGAATATCGAGTTTTAAACCCCGATCATCATCGTTCTTATTTTTTGACTTCCTCTTTGGCTGCTCGTCTTCTTCTTCAGATTCGGATGGAGTGTCCGATTCTTTTTTCTTCTCTTTAGCCTTCAACATGCTTGCTATGTTTTTTAACACATAAGCCATCTGAGCCATCTCTAACTTCAGCTCGTTATGACCATCTTCCCATGTTTTCGGACCCTCATCACCGTCTTTAACCATGATTAGCAACGTCCCAAGACAGATCTATTAAGGAATAAATCTGAACTTAGCTCCGGTAACCAATTTGATGTAAAATTATATGAACAAACGTGATTGATACCAATTTGATGTAAAACAGTATGGAAAAACGAGAATGAACAGATCGTTGAACTGTTCGTTTGAGTTTGTTAATTCTGTGATTGTGTATGTCGTGATAATTAGTAAATTTGCAGCGGAAATTGATTTGTTTGGACTGAATATTTCGTGATTAAGGATGTAACCGGATAGTATGGTGAATTCCTAGTCCTAACCTCGCAAGGTGTCAAACGCAGATTCACGCAATCAACCTCGCAAGGAAGATCTAAAGATTAAGCTCGCAAACCTAATCAGAATAATGCTCACAAATGTAAACAATTTTATTGCTGGAAATTCGATGGTGTTTCTCACGATCATACACGGCCTAATATACTCCTAAACGAGGTCACAATTCGACCCAAACCCTAGCTTGGAAATTAAGCTATCTTTCCCTTTCCTAAACTAACTAGGAAAATTATTCTCCTTTCCTAAACTAACTAGGAAAGTAATTAAAATACTAAAAACTAGAATACAATCAGATTTAGGGTATTCTAATTTGACTATGATTAGGAAAATCTAGCTTTCCTAACTTTATTAGAAATAGTAATTAACTAACTTATTATTCCTACACGATTTAGGAAACCGTGTATCCTAATCATCCTAGGAGCCGTGATATGCAGCCCCAGAGCCGTGTTATGCAGCTCCCATGCCTTCCCATTTTAGCATAAACACATTACTCGATCCAAGCTCAAATCCTTTTACTAGTTGAGTTACATTTCGACTAATAAGGATCTCATTTGCTTGTTCCGAACATGCTCCTGCATCATTCTCTCCTTCTTTTTGAGAATTTGCCCTCAAATCCTCGTCTTCTAGATACGGTGATAGGTCGCCTACATTGAATGTCGCGCTCACCCCACCATATTCACTCGGCAACTCCAGCTTGTATGCGTTAGAACCATAACATTCGAGGATCTTGAATGGACCATCTGCTCGCGGCATCAACTTATTCTTCCTTTTGGACGGAAATCGTTCCTTTCTCAAATGTAACCACACAAGATCACCTTCCTTGAAAACAGTTTTTGCTTTCGATGTTTATTAGCCTTCTCTTTGTATTTAGCATTTGCCTTCTCAATTTGAGCTCGAACTTGTTCACATACTCGGAGAAATGCAGCTTGTCTTTCTTTGGCTTCAAAACTTAACACATCTTTCTTTGGAATGGGCACTAAATCGATTGGCAGGTATGGATTTACGCCATAGACAATCTCGAATGGAGCTCGCCCTGTCGTCATTGATGGTGTACGATTATAAGCGAATTCAGCATGCGCCAATTTGATATCCCAATCCTTTGTGCTTTTACTAACCAATCCTCGCAATAGACTCCCTAGAGTACGGTTGGTTACCTCGGTCCCACCATCTGTTTGTGGATGGTGTGATGTCTTGAAAAGAAGCTTAGTCCCCATCAAACGCCATAACGTTTTCCAGAAGTAACTAAGAAACTTCACATCTCGATCTGAAACAATAGTAAGAGGTATTCCATGTAATCGAACGATCTCTCTATAGTACAAATCAGCCACTTTAGTTGCATCATCAGTCTTGTGACACGGAATAAAGTGCGCCATCTTCGAGAATCGATCAACTACCACCATAATCGAGTCCTTACCTCTCTGAGTTCTCGGCAAACCAAGGATAAAATCCATGCTTACCTCATTCCATGGCTGTGCAGTGCGGCGAGGTGTATACAAGCCCTTGGTGAACGTGCTTTTAGCCTTTTGACATACCACGCATTTCGCCACAATCTCTTGCACGTCCTTATTCATTCTCGGCCAGTAGAAGTGTTCACTTAGGATGTCACTCGTCTTATTAACTCCAAATTGTCCAGCTATAGCCCCGCCATGAGCTTCTCGTACCAACAACTCCCTAATCGACCCATTCGGAATGCATAGCCGATTACCCTTGAAGAGATAGCCATCCTGAACAGTATACAAACCTGTCGGATCAATGATTTCCTTTGAAAATTCTGGATCGACTTGTATGCAGCTTCCTTGATATGTTCGAAACCAAGAATCCTTGCATCCAACTCAATCAACAATGAATGCCTTCGTGATAATGCATCAGCCACGATATTAGAACTTCCCGTCTTATATTTTGAAGAAAACGTGAATGATTGCAAGAATTCTACCCATTTGGCATGTCTTTGATTTAACTTTTGCTGTCCATGGATGTGTTTAAGAGCCTCGTGATCAGAATGTAAAATAAACGGCTTCGGACGCAGATAATGACTCCAATGATCCAATGCTCTCACGATTGCATAAAACTCCTTGTCATAGGTTGAATAGTTCAACCTTGCACCGTTTAATTTCTCGCTGAAATATGCAATAGGCCTCTTTTCTTGTATTAACACGGCACCAATCCCAACACCACTTGCATCACACTCGACTTCAAACAATTTATTAAAATCAGGTAGTGCTAAAACCGGTCCGGAGCATAGCTTGCGTTTCACTTCTTCAAACGCCTTTTGGGCGCTGTTAGTCCACACGAACTCTCCCTTAATGGTTAGCTCTGTAATTGGAGCCACAATCGAGCTAAAACCCTGGATGAACCGTCTATAAAATGATGCTAAACCATGAAAGCTTCGCACCTCTGTAGTTGATTTCGGAACTGGCCAGGCTTGAATAGCATCGACCTTGGATAGGTCCATACTTACTCCGTCTTTTCCCACAATATAACCAAGAAAGACAACACTTGAGACCATAAAAGTACATTTTTCCAACTTACCATAAAGCTTCTGATCTCGCAAAACTTCAAACACAGCTCGCAAATGTCGTTTGTGCGACTCTTCATCTTTGCTATAAATCAGGATGTCGTCAAGGTAGACCACCACAAATTTGTTAAGGAACGGCCTTAACACTTCATTCATCAACCTCATAAACGAACTAGGAGCATTGCACAATCCAAACGGCATCACAAGCCATTCATATAACCCTTGCTTCGTTTTAAACGCGGTCTTCCACTCATCCCCTTCTCGAATCCTCATTTGATGGTAGCCACTCCTCAAATCCAGTTTAGAAAAGACACTCGAACCAGAAAGTTCGTCAAGCATATCATCAAGTCTTGGCATAGGAAAGCGATATTTGATTGTAATGTTATTTACCGCTCTACTATCAATGCACATTCTCCAAGTCCCTTCCTTCTTTGGCACTAATAACGCAGGCACCGCACATGGACTTAAGCTCTCTTGAACATATCCCCTATCTATCAATTCTTGGACTTGTCTCTCAACTCCTTTGCTTCCTCTCGGATTACGATATAGGCCGGCTTATTAGGCAATGCCGCCCCTGGAATCAGATCTATTTGGTGTTCAATACCACGTAAAGGAGGTAACCCATCCGGTAATTCATCCGGAAACACATCCCGAAACTCTTCTAACAACTCCTGTACCTCACGGTCATCACACACACCAACGGACCCCAATTCACGAACCAAAGAAAGACACACAAGTTCGTTCCCCACGAGCTAAAGCCTCTTCAACCTCCCGAGCCTCCATAAACATACTCCCCTTCTTTGTTTTAGACCCTTTAATCTTATTAGGTGACATAGGTTTCAGATTATATCTCACATTACCCTTCATCACGCTATACACATTGGCTCTCCCGTCATGTTCAACCTTTCTATCGAATTGCCAAGGCCTACCCAACAGAATGTGGCATGCATTCATAGGAATTATATCGCACCACACCTCATCAGTATAGGGTCCTAGATTCAACGAAACTAAGGCCTGTTTCTTAACTTGGATCCCATTCTCCCCATTCAGCCAATGTAATTTATATGGTTTAACTCGGTCTTTAGTTTGCAATTTCAGTTCATCAACAAGGTCCCTTGCTACTACATTAGCACACGATCCACTATCAATAATAAGATTGCAAATTTTACGGTTTACCTTGCACCGAGTATGGAAGATTTGCTCCGTTGTTCATTCTCACCAACCCGTTTCCATATGTAAATTACGCAGCACTAAACACTCCTCTTCACTCAACGGATCCAAATCGTAGACTATCCCTTCACCATTGGTTTCAACATTCTCTTGAACTGTTTCATCTTCTGGCGTGACAAATACTGGAATCATATCACATAATTCTTGAGCTGTTAGGGCTCGTTTCTGAGGACATTCGTTTGCTATATGACCATAGCCTTGACACTTGAAACAACGCCTCAAAGAACTCCCTTTTGGCTCGGCAACACCCTTTCCTTTGTCCTTGGGTTCTTCTTTCGGGGTTTCTTTAGCCTTGCTAGGAGCTGGCCTGGAATATGAGTTGGTTCCCGAACTTTGTCCCTTGGAATAAGTATAAGGTTTTCGTGCCTTATCATGCTTCTCAAATTTCAACGCCAATCTGCAAACATCGCTAAATCCATCGTAATTCTGGATTTCTACCTTTGTTGAAATAGCGGGTGTTAGGCCCTTGATGAATCTCGCCACCCTTAGCTCTTCTTTCTCCTCAAGATCGCACACAATTGACATCTTCTCGAATTCTTTGATATATTCAGTCACCGACATGCTTCCTTGCTCTAAAGATTGGAGCTTTAAGTAGTTATCTTGCTCATAATCCCTTGGCAGGAATCGCCTCATCAAGTGCTTCTTTAATTTGATCCAAGATTCGATCTTGTCTTTGCCTTCCTTTCTTCTTTGTTTTTTCAGATTTTCGTACCATAAAGATGCATACTTTGTAAGCTTCAAGATTGCAACTTTAAATTGCTTCTTGTCATCATACTCTTTATACTCGAAAACCCTCTCAGCTTGTCTTACCCAATCCAGAAATTTTTCCGGATCCATCTCGCCATCAAAGTCTGGAATATCGAGTTTTAAACCCCGATCATCATCGTTCTTATTTTTTGACTTCCTCTTTGGCTGCTCGTCTTCTTCTTCATATTCGGATGGAGTGTCCGATTCTTTTTTCTTCTCTTTAGCCTTCAACATGCTTGCTATGTTTTTTAACACATAAGCCATCTGAGCCATCTCTAACTTCAGCTCGTTATGACCATCTTCCCATGTTTTCGGACCCTCATCACCGTCTTTAACCATGATTAGCAACGTCCCAAGACAGATATATTAAGGAATAAATCTGAACTTAGCTCCGGTAACCAATTTGATGTAAAATTATATGAACAAATGTGATTGATACCAATTTGATGTAAAACAGTATGGAAAAACGAGAATGAACAGATCGTTGAACTATTCGTTTGAGTTTGTTAATTCTGTGATTGTGTATGTCGTGATAATTAGTAAATTTGCAGCGGAAATTGATTTGTTTGGACTGAATATTTCGTGATTAAGGATGTAACCGGATAGTATGGTGAATTCCTAGTCCTAACCTCGCAAGGTGTCAAACGCAGATTCACGCAATCAACCTCGCAAGGAAGATCTAAAGATTAAGCTCGCAAACCTAATCAGAATAATGCTCACAAATGTAAACAATTTTATTGCTGGAAATTCGATGGTGTTTCTCTGATCATACACGGCCTAATATACTCCTAAACGAGGTCACAATTCGACCCAAACCCTAGCTTGGAAATTAAGCTATCTTTCCCTTTCCTAAACTAACTAGGAAAATTATTCTCCTTTCCTAAACTAACTAGGAAAGTAATTAAAATACTAAAAACTAGAATACAATCAGATTTAGGGTATTCTAATTTGACTATGATTAGGAAAATCTAGCTTTCCTAACTTTATTAGAAATAGTAATTAACTAACTTATTATTCCTACACGATTTAGGAAACCGTGTATCCTAATCATCCTAGGAGCCGTGATATGCAGCCCCAGAGCCGTGTTATGCAGCTCCCATGCCTTCCCATTTTAGCATCAACACATTACTCGATCCAAGCTCAAATCCTTTTACTAGTTGAGTTACATTTCGACTAATAAGGATCTCATTTGCTTGTTCCGAACATGCTCCTGCATCAAAATAGTTCGCTAAACGAGTCACAAGGACTAAAGAACAAGGACAAATGGTTCACACAAAGAGTCACAAGGGATAATGAACAAGGACAAATGGTTCACACAACGAGTCACAAGGATTAATGAACAAGGAAAAATGGTTCACACAACGAGTCACAATGACTAATGAACAACGATAAATGGTTAGAACAACAAGTCACAATGACAAGGACAAAATTATTCACACAACGTGTCACAAGGACTAATGAACAAGGACAAATGGTTTACACAACAAGTCACAAGGACTAAGAACAAGGACAAATGTTTTACACAACGAGTCATAAGGACTAATGAACATGGACAAATAGTTAGAACTACAAGTCACCATGACAAGGACAATAGGTTCACACAACGAATCACAAGGACTAATTAAAAAGCACAAATGGTTCACACAACGAGTCACAAGGACTAAAGAACAAGGACAAATGGTTTACACAACGAGTCACAAGGATTAATGAACAAGGACAAATGGTTTACACAACGAGTCACAAGGACTAATGAACAAGGAAAAATGGTTAGAACAACAAGTCACCATGACAAGGATAAATGGTTCACACAACGAGTCACAAGGACTAATTAACAATAACAAATAGTTCGCTAAACGAGTCACAAGGACTAAAGAACAAGGACAAATGGTTCACACAAAGAGTCACAAGGGATAATGAACAAGGACAAATGGTTCACACAACGAGTCACAAGGGTTAATGAACAAGGAAAAATGGTTCACACAACGAGTCACAATGACTAATGAACAACGATAAAAGGTTAGAACAACAAGTCACAATGACAAGGACAAAATTATTCACACAACGTGTCACAAGGACTAATGAACAAGGACAAATGGTTTACACAACAAGTCACAAGGACTAAGAAAAAGGACAAATGTTTTACACAACGAGTCATAAGGACTAATGAACATGGACAAATGGTTAGAACTACAAGTCACCATGACAAGGACAATAGGTTCACACAACGAATCACAAGGACTAATTAAAAAGCACAAATTGTTCACACAACGAGTCACAAGGACTAAAGAACAAGGCCAAATGGTTTACACAACGAGTCACAAGGATTAATGAACAAGGACAAATGGTTTACACAACGAGTCACAAGGACTAATGAACAAAGACAAATGGTTCACACAACGAGTCACAAGGACTAATAAACAAGGACAAATGGTTAGAACATCAAGTCACCATAACAAGAACAAATGGATCACACAACGAGTCACAAGGACTAATTAACAAGCACAAATGGTTCACACAACAAGTCACAAGTACTAAAGAACAAGGACAAATGGTTCACACAATGAGTCACAAGGGATAATGAACAAGGACAAATGGTTCACACAACGAGTCACAAGGATTAATGAACAAGTACAAACGGTTCACACAACGAGTCACAAGGACTAATGAACAATCACAAATGGTTTACACAACAAGTCACAAGGACTAAGAACAAGAACAAATGTTTTACACAACGAGTCACAAGGACTAATGAACATGGAGAAATGGTTAGAACAACAAGTCTCCATGACAAGGACAAATAGTTCACACAATGAATCACAAGGACTAATTAACAAGCACAAATGGTTCACACAACGAGTCACAAGGACTAAAGAACATGGACAAATGGTTCACACAACGAGTCACAAGGACTAATGAACAAGGACAAATGTTTTACACAACGAGTCACAGGGACTAATGAAAAAGGACAATTGGTTTACACAACGAGTCACAAGGACTAATGAACAAGGAAAAATGGTTCACACAACGAGTCACAAGGACTAATTAACAATAACAAATAGTTCGCTAAACGAGTCACAAGGACTAAAGAACAAGGACAAATGGTTCACTCAAAGAGTCACAAGGGATAATGAACAAGGACAAATGGTTCACACAACGAGTCACAAGGATTAATGAACAAGGAAAAATGGTTCACACAACGAGTCACAATGACTAATGAACAACGATAAATGGTTAGAACAACAAGTCACAATGACAAGGACAAAATTATTCACACAACGTGTCACAAGGACTAATGAACAAGGACAAATGGTTTACACAACAAGTCACAAGGACTAAGAACAAGGACAAATGTTTTACACAACGAGTCATAAGGACTAATGAACATGGACAAATGGTTAGAACTACAAGTCACCATGACAAGGACAATAGGTTCACACAACGAATCACAAGGACTAATTAAAAAGCACAAATGGTTCACACAACGAGTCACAAGGACTAAAGAACAAGGACAAATGGTTTACACAACGAGTCATAGGGACTAATGAACAAGGACAAATGGTTTACACAACGAGTCACAAGGACTAATGAACCACGAAAAATGGTTAGAACAACAAGTCACCATGACAAGGATAAATGGTTCACACAACGAGTCACAAGGACTAATTAACAAGCACAAATAGTTCGCAAAACGAGTCACAAGGACAAAAGAACAAGGACAAATGGTTCACACAACGAGTCACAAGGACTAATGAACAAGGAAAAATGGTTCACACAACGAATCACAAGGACTAATTAACAATAACAAATAGTTCGCTAAACGAGTCACAAGGACTAAAGAACAAGGACAAATGGTTCACACAAAGAGTCACAAGGGATAATGAACAAGGACAAATGGTTCACACAACGAGTCACAAGGATTAATGAACAAGGACAAATGGCTCACACAACGAGTCACAATGACTAATGAACAACGATAAATGGTTAGAACAACAAGTCACAATGACAAGGACAAAATTATTCACACAACGTGTCACAAGGACTAATGAACAAGGACAAATGGTTTACACAACAAGTCACAAGGACTAAGAACAAGGACAAATGTTTTACACAACGAGTCATAAGGACTAATGAACATGGACAAATGGTTAGAACTACAAGTCACCATGACAAGGACAATAGGTTTACACAACGAATCACAAGGACTAATTAAAAAGCACAAATGGTTCACACAACGAGTCACAAGGACTAAAGAACAAGGACAAATGGTTTACACAACAAGTCACAAGGATTAATGAACAAGGACAAATGGTTTACACAACGAGTCACAAGGACTAATGAACAAGGACAAATGGTTCACACAACGAGTCACAAGGACTTATTAACAATAACAAATAGTTCGCTAAACGAGTCACAAGGACTAAAGAACAAGGACAAATGGTTCACACAAAGAGTCACAAGGGATAATGAACAAGGACAAATGGTTCACACAACGAGTCACAAGGATTAATGAACAAGGAAAAATGGTTCACACAACGAGTCACAATGACTAATGAACAACGATAAATGGTTAGAACAACAAGTCACAATGACAAGGACAAAATTATTCACACAACGTGTCACAAGGACTAATGAACAAGGACAAATGGTTTACACAACAAGTCACAAGGACTAAGAACAAGGACAAATGTTTTACACAACGAGTCATAAGGACTAATGAACATGGACAAATGGTTAGAACTACAAGTCACCATGACAAGGACAATAGGTTCACACAACGAATCACAAGGACTAATTAAAAAGCACAAATGGTTCACACAACGAGTCACAAGGACTAAAGAACAAGGACAAATGGTTTACACAACGAGTCACAAGGATTAATGAACAAGGACAAATGGTTTACACAACGAGTCACAAGGACTAATGAACAAGGACAAATGGTTCACACAACGAGTCACAAGGACTAATGAACAAGGACAAATGGTTAGAACATCAAGTCACCATAACAAGAACAAATGGATCACACAACGAGTCACAAGGACTAATTAACAAGCACAAATGGTTCACACAACAAGTCACAAGTACTAAAGAACAAGGACAAATGGTTCACACAATGAGTCACAAGGGATAATGAACAAGGACAAATGGTTCACACAACGAGTCACAAGGATTAATGAACAAGTACAAACGGTTCACACAACGAGTCACAAGGACTAATGAACAATCACAAATGGTTTACACAACAAGTCACAAGGACTAAGAACAAGAACAAATGTTTTACACAACGAGTCACAAGGACTAATGAACATGGAGAAATGGTTAGAACAACAAGTCTCCATGACAAGGACAAATAGTTCACACAATGAATCACAAGGACTAATTAACAAGCACAAATGGTTCACACAACGAGTCACAAGGACTAAAGAACATGGACAAATGGTTCACACAACGAGTCACAAGGACTAATGAACAAGGACAAATGTTTTACACAACGAGTCACAGGGACTAATGAAAAAGGACAAATGGTTTACACAACGAGTCACAAGGACTAATGAACAAGGAAAAATGGTTCACACAACGAGTCACAAGGACTAATTAACAATAACAAATAGTTCGCTAAACGAGTCACAAGGACTAAAGAACAAGGACAAATGGTTCACACAAAGAGTCACAAGGGATAATGAACAAGGACAAATGGTTCACACAACGAGTCACAATGATTAATGAACAAGGAAAAATGGTTCACACAACGAGTCACAATGACTAATGAACAACGATAAATGGTTAGAACAACAAGTCACAATGACAAGGACAAAATTATTCACACAACGTGTCACAAGGACTAATGAACAAGGACAAATGGTTTACACAACAAGTCACAAGGACTAAGAACAA
This sequence comes from Silene latifolia, assembly GCF_048544455.1. Taxonomy (NCBI): domain Eukaryota; kingdom Viridiplantae; phylum Streptophyta; class Magnoliopsida; order Caryophyllales; family Caryophyllaceae; genus Silene; species Silene latifolia. The sequence goes on from NC_133527.1 coordinate 65,131,603, forward strand.
GGACAAATGTTTTACACAACGAGTCATAAAGACTAATGAACATGGACAAATGGTTAGAACTACAAGTCACCATGACAAGGACAATAGGTTCACACAACGAATCACAAGGACTAATTAAAAAGCACAAATGGTTCACACAACGAGTCACAAGGACTAAAGAACAAGGACAAATGGTTTACACAACGAGTCATAGGGACTAATGAACAAGGACAAATGGTTTACACAACGAGTCACAAGGACTAATGAACCAGGAAAAATGGTTAGAACAACAAGTCACCATGACAAGGATAAATGGTTCACACAACGAGTCACAAGGACTAATTAACAAGCACAAATAGTTCGCAAAACGAGTCACAAGGACAAAAGAACAAGGACAAATGGTTCACACAACGAGTCACAAGGACTAATGAACAAGGAAAAATGGTTCACACAACGAGTCACAAGGACTAATTAACAATAACAAATAGTTCGCTAAACGAGTCACAAGGACTAAAGAACAAGGACAAATGGTTCACACAAAGAGTCACAAGGAATAATGAACAAGGACAAATGGTTCACACAACTAGTCACAAGGATTAATGAACAAGGAAAAATGGTTCACACAACGAGTCACAATGACTAATGAACAACGATAAATGGTTAGAACAACAAGTTACAATGACAAGGACAAAATTATTCACACAACGTGTCACAAGGACTAATGAACAAGGACAAATGGTTCACACAACGAGTCACAAGGACTAAAGAACAAGGAAAAATGGTTTACACAACGAGTCATAGGGACTAATGAACAAGGACAAATGGTTTACACAACGAGTCACAAGGACTAATGAACCAGGAAAAATGGTTAGAACAACAAGTCACCATGACAAGGATAAATGGTTCACACAACGAGTCACAAGGACTAATTAACAAGCACAAATAGTTCGCAAAACGAGTCACAAGGACAAAAGAACAAGGACAAATGGTTCACACAACGAGTCACAAGGACTAATGAACAAGGAAAAATGGTTCACACAACGAGTCACAAGGACTAATTAACAATAACAAATAGTTCGCTAAACGAGTCACAAGGACTAAAGAACAAGGACAAATGGTTCACACAAAGAGTCACAAGGGATAATGAACAAGGACAAATGGTTCACACAACGAGTCACAAGGATTAATGAACAAGGAAAAATGGTTCACACAACGAGTCACAATGACTAATGAACAACGATAAATGGTTAGAACAACAAGTCACAATGACAAGGACAAAATTATTCACGCAACGTGTCACAAGGACTAATGAACAAGGACAAATGGTTTACACAACAAGTCACAAGGACTAAGAACAAGGACAAATGTTTTACACAACGAGTCATAAGGACTAATGAACATGGACAAATGGTTAGAACTACAAGTCACCATGACAAGGACAATAGGTTCACACAACGAATCACAAGGACTAATTAAAAAGCACAAATGGTTCACACAACGAGTCAGAAGGACTAATGAACAAGGACAAATGGTTTACACAACGAGTCACAAGGACTAATGAACAAGGGCAAGTGGTTCACACAACGAGTCACAAGGACTAATGAACAAGGACAAATGGTTCACACAACGAGTCACAAGGACTAATGAACAAGGACAAATGGTTAGAACAACAAGTCACCATAACAAGAACAAATGGATCACACAACGAGTCACAAGGACTAATTAACAAGCACAAATGGTTCACACAACAAGTCACAAGGACTAAAGAACAAGGACAAATGGTTCACACATTGAGTCACAAGGGATAATGAACAAGGACAAATGGTTCACACAACGAGTCACAAGGATTAATGAACAAGTACAAACGGTTCACACAACGAGTCACAAGGACTAATGAACAAGCACATATGGTTTACACAACAAGTCACAGGGACTAAGAACAAGAACAAATGTTTTACAAAACGAGTCACAAGGACTAATGAACAAGGAAAAATGGTTAGAACAACAAGCCACCATGACAAGAATAAATGGTTCACACAACGAGTCACAAGGACTAATTAACAAGAACAAATAGTTTGCAAAACGAGTCACAAGGACTAAAGAACAAGGACAAATGGTTTACACAACGAGTCATAAGGGATAATGAACAAATGGTTCACACAACGAGTCACAAGGATTAATGAACAAGGGCAAATGGTTCACACAACGAGTCACAATGACTAATGAACAATGATAAAAGGTTAGAACAACAAGTCACAATGACAAGGACAAAATTATTCACACAACGTGTCACAAGGACTAATGAACAAGGACAAATGGTTTACACAACAAGTCACAAGGACTAAGAACAAGGATAAATGTTTTACACAACGAGTCATAAGGACTAATGAACATGGACAAATGGTTAGAACTACAAGTCACCATGACAAGGACAATAGGTTCACACAACGAATCACAAGGACTAATTAAAAAGCACAAATGGTTCACACAACGAGTCACAAGGACTAAAGAACAAGGACAAATGGTTTACACAACGAGTCACAAGGATTAATGAACAAGGACAAATGGTTTACACAACGAGTCTCAAGGACTAATGAACAAGGACAAATGGTTCACACAACGAGTCACAAGGACTAATGAACAAGGACAAAAGGTTAGAACATCAAGTCACCATAACAAGAACAAATGGATCACACAACGAGTCACAAGGACTAATTAACAAGCACAAATGGTTCACACAACAAGTCACAAGTACTAAAGAACAAGGACAAATGGTTCACACAATAAGTCACAAGGGATCATGAACAAGGACAAATGGTTCACACAACGAGTCACAAGGATTAATGAACAAGTACAAACGGTTCACACAACGAGTCACAAGGACTAATGAACAAGCACAAATGGTTTACACTACAAGTCACAAGGACTAAGAACAAGAACAAATGTTTTACACAACGAGTCACAAGGACTAATGAACATAGAGACATGGTTAGAACAACAAGTCTCCATGACAAGGACAAATAGTTCACACAATGAATCACAAGGACTAATTAACAAGCACAAATGGTTCACACAACGAGTCACAAGGACTAAAGAACATGGACAAATGGTTCACACAACGAGTCACAAGGACTAATGAACAAGGACAAATGTTTTACACAACGAGTCACAGGGACTAATGAAAAAGGACAAATGGTTTACACAACGAGTCACAAGGACTAATGAACAAGGAAAAATGGTTCACACAACGAGTCACAAGGACTAATTAACAATAACAAATAGTTCGCTAAACGAGTCACAAGGACTAAAGAACAAGGACAAATGGTTCACACAAAGAGTCACAAGGATTAATGAACAAGGAAAAATGGTTCACACAACGAGTCACAATGACTAATGAACAACGATAAATGGTTAGAACAACAAGTCACAATGACAAGGACAAAATTATTCACACAACGTGTCACAAGGACTAATGAACAAGGACAAATGGTTTACACAACAAGTCACAAGGACTAAGAACAAGGACAAATGTTTTACACAACGAGTCATAAGGACTAATGAACATGGACAAATGGTTAGAACTACAAGTCACCATGACAAGGACAATAGGTTCACACAACGAATCACAAGGACTAATTAAATAGCACAAATGGTTCACACAACGAGTCACAAGGACTAAAGAACAAGGACAAATGGTTTACACAACGAGTCACAAGGATTAATGAACAAGGACAAATGGTTTACAGAACGAGTCACAAGGACTAATGAACAAGGACAAATGGTTCACTCAACGAGTCACAAGGACTAATGAACAAGGACAAATGGTTAGAACCTCAAGTCACCATAACAAGAACAAATGGATCACACAACGAGTCACAAGGACTAATTAACAAGCACAAATGGTTCACACAACAAGTCACAAGTACTAAAGAACAAGGACAAATGGTTCACACAATGAGTCACAAGGGATAATGAACAAGGACAAATGGTTCACACAACGAGTCACAAGGATTAATGAACAAGTACAAACGGTTCACACAACGAGTCACAAGGACTAATGAACAAGCACAAATGGTTTACACAACAAGTCACAAGGACTAAGAATAAGAACAAATGTTTTACACAACGAGTCACAAGGACTAATGAACATGGAGAAATGGTTAGAACAACAAGTCTCCATGACAAGGACAAATAGTTCACACAACGAATCACAAGGACTAATTAACAAGCACAAATGGATCACACAACGAGTCACAAGGACTAAAGAACATGGACAAATGGTTCACACAACGAGTCACAAGGACTAATGAACAAGGACAAATGTTTTACACAACGAGTCACAGGGACTAATGAAAAAGGACAAATGGTTTACACAACGAGTCACAAGGACTAATGAACAAGGAAAAATGGTTAGAACAACAAGTCACCATGACAAGGATAAATGGTTCACACAACGAGTCACAAGGACTAAAGAACAAGGACAAATGGTTCACACAAAGAGTCACAAGGGATAATGAACAAGGACAAATGGTTCACACAACGAGTCACAAGGATTAATGAACAAGGAAAAATGGTTCACACAACGAGTCACAATGACTAATGAACAACGATAAATGGTTAGAACAACAAGTCACAATGACAAGTACAAAATTATTCACACAACGTGTCACAAGGACTAATGAACAAGGACAAATGGTTTACACAACAAGTCACAAGGACTAAGAACAAGGACAAATGTTTTACACAACGAGTCATAAGGACTAATGAACATGGACAAATGGTTAGAACAACAAGTCACCATGACAAGGACAATAGGTTCACACAAAGAATCACAAGGACTAATTAAAAAGCACAAATGGATCACACAACGAGTCACAAGGACTAAAGAACAAGGACAAATGGTTTACACAACGAGTCATAGGGACTAATGAACAAGGACAAATGGTTTACACAACGAGTCACAAGGACTAATGAACCAGGAAAAATGGTTAGAACAACAAGTCACCATGACAAGGATAAATGGTTCACACAACGAGTCACAAGGACTAATTAACAAGCACAAATAGTTCGCAAAACGAGTCACAAGGACAAAAGAACAAGGACAAATGGTTCACACAATGAGTCACAAAGGATAATGAACAAGGACAAATGGTTCACACAACGAGTCACAAGGATTAATGAACAAGGACAAATGGTTCACACAACGAGTCACAATGACTAATGAACAACGATAAATGGTTAGAACAACAAGTCACAATGACAAGGAGAAAATTATTCACACAACGTGTCACAAGGACTAATGAACAAGGACAAATGGTTTACACAACAAGTCACAAGGACTAAGAACAAAGACAAATGTTTTACACAACGAGTCATAAGGACTAATGAACATGGACAAATGGTTAGAACTACAAGTCACCATGACAAGGACAAATAGTTCACACAACGAATCACAAGGACTAATTGACAAGCATAAATGGTTCACGCAATGAGTCACAAGGACTAAAGAACATGGACAAATGGTTCACACGACGAGTCACAAGGATTAATGAACAAGGACAAATGGTTTACACAACGAGTCACAAGGACTAATGAACAAGGACAAATGGTTCACACAACGAGTCACAAGGACTAATGAACAAGGACAAATGGTTAGAACATCAAGTCACCATAACAAGAACAAATGGATCACACAACGAGTCACAAGGACTAATTAACAAGCACAAATGGTTCACACAACAAGTCACAAGGACTAAAGAACAAGGACAAATGGTTCACACAATGAGTCACAAGGGATAATGAACAAGGACAAATGGTTCACACAACGAGTCACAAGGATTAACGAACAAGTACAAACGGTTCACACAACGAGTCACAAGAACTAATGAACAAGCACAAATGGTTTACACAACAAGTCACAAGGACTAAGAACAAGAACAAATGTTTTACACAACGAGTCACAAGGACTAATGAACATGGAGAAATGGTTAGAACAACAAGTCAACATGACAAGGACAAATAGTTCACACAACGAATCACAAGGACTAATTAACAAGCACAAATGGTTCACACAACGAGTCACAAGGACTAAAGAACATGGACAAATGGTTCACACAACGAGTCACAAGGACTAATGAACAAGGACAAATGTTTTACACAACGAGTCACAGGGACTAATGAAAAAGGACAAATGGTTTACACAACGAGTCACAAGGGATAATGAAAAAGGACAAATGGTTCACACAAAGAGTCACAAGGGATAATGAACAAGGACAAATGGTTCACACAACGAATCACAAGGATTAATGAACAAGAAAAAATGGTTCACACAACGAGTCACAATGACTAATGAACAACGATAAATGGTTAGAACAACAAGTCACAATGACAAGGACAAAATTATTCACACAACGTGTCACAAGGACTAATGAACAAGGACAAATGGTTTACACAACAAGTCACAAGGACTTAGAACAAGGACAAATGTTTTACACAACGAGTCATAAGGACTAATGAACATGGACAAATGGTTAGAACAACAAGTCACCATGACAAGGACAATAGGTTCACACAAAGAATCACAAGGACTAATTAAAAAGCACAAATGGATCACACAATGAGTCACAAGGACTAAAGAACAAGGACAAATGGTTTACACAACGAGTCATAGGGACTAATGAACAAGGACAAATGGTTTACACAACGAGTCACAAGGACTAATGAACCAGGAAAAATGGTTAGAACAACAAGTCACCATGACAAGGATAAATGGTTCACACAACGAGTCACAAGGACTAATTAACAAGCACAAATAGTTCGCAAAACGAGTCACAAGGACAAAAGAACAAGGACAAATGGTTCACACAATGAGTCACAAGGGATAATGAACAAGGACAAATGGTTCACACAACGAGTCACAAGGATTAATGAACAAGGACAAATGGTTCACACAACGAGTCACAATGACTAATGAACAACGATAAATGGTTAGAACAACAAGTCACAATGACAAGGAGAAAATTATTCACATAACGTGTCACAAGGACTAATGAACAAGGACAAATGGTTTACACAACAAGTCACAAGGACTAAGAACAAGGACAAATGTTTTACACAACGAGTCATAAGGACTAATTTATTTTATTTTAATGATAATTATATATGGTTAGAACTACAAGTCACCATGACAAGGACAAATAGTTCACACAACGAATCACAAGGACTAATTGACAAGCAGAAATGGTTCACGCAATGAGTCACAAGGACTAAAGAACATGGACAAATGGTTCACACGACGAGTCACAAGGATTAATGAACAAGGACAAATGGTTTACACAACGAGTCACAAGGACTAATGAACAAGGACAAATGGTTCACACAACGAGTCACAAGGACTAATGAACAAGGACAAATGGTTAGAACATCAAGTCACCATAACAAGAACAAATGGATCACACAACGAGTCACAAGGACTAATTAACAAGCACAAATGGTTCACACAACAAGTCACAAGGACTAAAGAACAAGGACAAATGGTTCACACAATGAGTCACAAGGGATAATGAACAAGGACAAATGGTTCACACAACGAGTCACAAGGATTAATGAACAAGTACAAACGGTTCACACAACGAGTCACAAGAACTAATGAACAAGCACAAATGGTTTACACAACAAGTCACAAGGACTAAGAACAAGAACAAATGTTTTACACAACGAGTCACAAGGACTAATGAACATGGAGAAATGGTTAGAACAACAAGTCAACATGACAAGGATAAATGGTTCACACAACGAGTCACAAGGACTAATTAACAAGAACAAATAGTTCGCAAAATGAGTCACAAGGACTAAAGAACAAGGACAAATGGTTCACACAACGAGTCACAAGGATTAATGAACAAGGAAAAATGATTCACACAACGAGTCACAATGACTAATGAACAACGATAAATGGTTAGAACAACAAGTCACAATGACAAGGACAAAATTATTCACACAACGTGTCACAAGGACTAATGAACAAGGACAAATGGTATACACAACAAGTCACAAGGACTAAGGACAAGGACAAATGTTTTACACAACGAGTCATAAGGACTAATGAACATGGACAAATGGTTAGAACTACAAGTCACCATGACAAGGACAAATAGTTCACACAACGAATCACAAGGACTAATTAAAAAGCACAAATGGTTCACACAACGAGTCACAAGGACTAAAGAACAAGGACAAATGGTTTACACAACGAGTCATATGGACTAATGAACAAGGACAAATGGTTTACACAACGAGTCACAAGGACTAATGAACCAGGAAAAATGGTTAGAACAACAAGTCACCATGACAAGGATAAATGGTTCACACAACGAGTCACAAGGACTAATTAACAAGCACAAATAGTTTGCAAAACGAGTCACAAGGATAAAAGAACAAGGACAAATGGTTCACACAACGAGTCACAAGGGATAATGAACAAGGACAAATGATTCACACAACGAGTCACAAGGATTAATAAACAAGGACAAATGGTTCACACAACGAGTCACAAAGACTAATGAACAACGATAAATGGTTAGAACAACAAGTCACAATGACAAGGAGAAAATTATTCACACAACTTGTCACAAGGACTAATGAACAAGGACAAATGGTTTACACAACAAGTCACAAGGACTAAGAACAAGGACAAATGTTTTACACAACGAGTCATAAGGACTAATGAACATGGACAAATGGTTAGAACTACAAGTCACCATGACAAGGACAAATAGTTCACACCACGAATCACAAGGACTAATTAACAACCACAAATGGTTCACGCAATGAGTCACAAGGACTAAAGAACATGGACAAATGGTTCGCACAACGAGTCACAAGGATTAATGAACAAGGACAAATGGTTCACACAACGAGTCACAAGGACTAAAGAACATGGACAAATGGTTCACACAACGAGTCAGAAGGACTAATGAACAAGGACAAATGGTTTACACAACGAGTCACAAGGACTAATGAACAAGGGCAAGTGGTTCACACAACGAGTCACAAGGACTAATGAACAAGGACAAATGGTTCACACAACGAGTCACAAGGACTAATGAACAAGGACAAATGGTTAGAACAACAAGTCACCATAACAAGAACAAATGGATCACACAACGAGTCACAAGGACTAATTAACAAGCACAAATGGTTCACACAACAAGTCACAAGGACTAAAGAACAAGGACAAATGGTTCACACAATGAGTCACAAGGGATAATGAACAAGGACAAATGGTTCACACAACGAGTCACAAGGATTAATGAACAAGTACATACGGTTCACACAACGAGTCACAAGAACTAATGAACAAGCACAAATGGTTTACACAACAAGTCACAAGGACTAAGAACAAGAACAAATGTTTTACACAACGAGTCACAAGGACTAATGAACATGGAGAAATGGTTAGAACAACAAGTCAACATGACAAGGACAAATAGTTCACACAACGAATCACAAGGACTAATTAACAAGCACAAATGGTTCACACAACGAGTCACAAGGACTAAAGAACATGGACAAATGGTTCACACAACGAGTCACAAGGACTAATGAACAAGGACAAATGTTTTACACAACGAGTCACAGGGACTAATGAAAAAGGACAAATGGTTTACACAACGAGTCACAAGGGATAATGAAAAAGGACAAATGGTTCACACAAAGAGTCACAAGGGATAATGAACAAGGACAAATGGTTCACACAACGAGTCACAAGGATTAATGAACAAGGAAAAATGGTTCACACAACGAGTCACAATGACTAATGAACAACGATAAATGGTTAGAACAACAAGTCACAATGACAAGGACAAAATTATTCACACAACGTGTCACAAGGACTAATGAACAAGGACAAATGGTTTACACAACAAGTCACAAGGACTAAGAACAAGGACAAATGTTTTACACAACGAGTCATAAGGACTAATGAACATGGACAAATGGTTAGAACAACAAGTCACCATGACAAGGACAATAGGTTCACACAAAGAATCACAAGGACTAATTAAAAAGCACAAATGGATCACACAATGAGTCACAAGGACTAAAGAACAAGGACAAATGGTTTACACAACGAGTCATAGGGACTAATGAACAAGGACAAATGGTTTACACAACGAGTCACAAGGACTAATGAACCAGGAAAAATGGTTAGAACAACAAGTCACCATGACAAGGATAAATGGTTCACACAACGAGTCACAAGGACTAATTAACAAGCACAAATAGTTCGCAAAACGAGTCACAAGGACAAAAGAACAAGGACAAATGGTTCACACAATGAGTCACAAGGGATAATGAACAAGGACAAATTGTTCACACAACGAGTCACAAGGATTAATGAACAAGGACAAATGGTTCACACAACGAGTCACAATGACTAATGAACAACGATAAATGGTTAGAACAACAAGTCACAATGACAAGGAGAAAATTATTCACACAACGTGTCACAAGGACTAATGAACAAGGACAAATGGTTTACACAACAAGTCACAAGGACTAAGAACAAGGACAAATGTTTTACACAACGAGTCATAAGGACTAATGAACATGGACAAATGGTTAGAACTACAAGTCACCATGACAAGGACAAATAGTTCACACCACGAATCACAAGGACTAATTAACAACCACAAATGGTTCACGCAATGAGTCACAAGGACTAAAGAACATGGACAAATGGTTCGCACAACGAGTCACAAGGATTAATGAACAAGGACAAATGGTTCACACAACGAGTCACAAGGACTAAAGAACATGGACAAATTGTTCACACAACGAGTCAGAAGGACTAATGAACAAGGACAAATGGTTTACACAACGAGTCACAAGGACTAATGAACAAGGGCAAGTGGTTCACACAACGAGTCACAAGGACTAATGAACAAGGACAAATGGTTCACACAACGAGTCACAAGGACTAATGAACAAGGACAAATGGTTAGAACAACAAGTCACCATAACAAGAACAAATGGATCACACAACGAGTCACAAGGACTAATTAACAAGCACAAATGGTTCACACAACAAGTCACAAGGACTAAAGAACAAGGACAAATGGTTCACACATTGAGTCACAAGGGATAATGAACAAGGACAAATGGTTCACACAACGAGTCACAAGGATTAATGAACAAGTACAAACGGTTCACACAACGAGTCACAAGGACTAATGAACAAGCACATATGGTTTACACAACAAGTCACAGGGACTAAGAACAAGAACAAATGTTTTACAAAACGAGTCACAAGGACTAATGAACATGGAGAAATGGTTAGAACAACAAGTCTCCATGACAAGGACAAATAGTTCACACAACGAATCACAAGGACTATTTAACAAGCACAAATGGTTCACACATCGAGACACAAGGACTAAAGAACATGGACAAATGGTTCACACAACGAGTCACAAGGACTAATGAACAAGGACAAATGGTGTACACAACGAGTCACAGGGACTAATGAACAAGGACAAATGGTTTACACAACGAGTCACAAGGACTAATGAACAAGGAAAAATGGTTAGAACAACAAGCCACCATGACAAGGATAAATGGTTCACACAACGAGTCACAAGGACTAATTAACAAGAACAAATAGCTCGCAAAATGAGTCACAAGGACTAAAGAACAAGGACAAATGGTTCACACAACGAGTCACAAGGATTAATGAACAAGGAAAAATGATTCACACAACGAGTCACAATGACTAATGAACAACGATAAATGGTTAGAACAACAAGTCACAATGACAAGGACAAAATTATTCACACAACGTGTCACAAGGACTAATGAACAAGGACGAATGGTATACACAACAAGTCACAAGGACTAAGGACAAGGACAAATGTTTTACACAACGAGTCATAAGGACTAATGAACATGGACAAATGGTTAGAACTACAAGTCACCATGACAAGGACAAATAGTTCACACAACGAATCACAAGGACTAATTAAAAAGCACAAATGGTTCACACAACGAGTCACAAGGACTAAAGAACAAGGACAAATGGTTTACACAACGAGTCATATGGACTAATGAACAAGGACAAATGGTTTACACAACGAGTCACAAGGACTAATGAACCAGGAAAAATGGTTAGAACAACAAGTCACCATGACAAGGATAAATGGTTCACACAACGAGTCACAAGGACTAATTAACAAGCACAAATAGTTTGCAAAACGAGTCACAAGGATAAAAGAACAAGGACAAATGGTTCACACAACGAGTCACAAGGGATAATGAACAAGGACAAATGATTCACACAACGAGTCACAAGGATTAATAAACAAGGACAAATGGTTCACACAACGAGTCACAATGACTAATGAACAACGATAAATGGTTAGAACAACAAGTCACAATGACAAGGAGAAAATTATTCACACAACTTGTCACAAGGACTAATGAACAAGGACAAATGGTTTACACAACAAGTCACAAGGACTAAGAACAAGGACAAATGTTTTACACAACGAGTCATAAGGACTAATGAACATGGACAAATGGTTAGAACTACAAGTCACCATGACAAGGACAAATAGTTCACACAACGAATCACAAGGACTAATTGACAAGCACAAATGGTTCACGCAATGAGTCACAAGGACTAAAGAACATGGACAAATGGTTCACACGACGAGTCACAAGGATTAATGAACAAGGACAAATGGTTTACACAACGAGTCACAAGGACTAATGAACAAGGACAAATGGTTCACACAACGAGTCACAAGGACTAATGAACAAGGACAAATGGTTAGAACATCAAGTCACCATAACAAGAACAAATGGATCACACAACGAGTCACAAGGACTAATTAACAAGCACAAATGGTTCACACAACAAGTCACAAGGACTAAAGAACAAGGACAAATGGTTCACACAATGAGTCACAAGGGATAATGAACAAGGACAAATGGTTCACACAACGAGTCACAAGGATTAATGAACAAGTACATACGGTTAACACAACGAGTCACAAGAACTAATGAACAAGCACAAATGGTTTACACAACAAGTCACAAGGACTAAGAACAAGAACAAATGTTTTACACAACGAGTCACAAGGACTAATGAACATGGAGAAATGGTTAGAACAACAAGTCAACATGACAAGGACAAATAGTTCACACAACGAATCACAAGGACTAATTAACAAGCACAAATGGTTCACACAACGAGTCACAAGGACTAAAGAACATGGACAAATGGTTCACACAACGAGTCACAAGGACTAATGAACAAGGACAAATGTTTTACACAACGAGTCACAGGGACTAATGAAAAAGGACAAATGGTTTACACAACGAGTCACAAGGGATAATGAAAAAGGACAAATGGTTCACACAAAGAGTCACAAGGGATAATGAACAAGGACAAATGGTTCACACAACGAGTCACAAGGATTAATGAACAAGGAAAAATGGTTCACACAACGAGTCACAATGACTAATGAACAACGATAAATGGTTAGAACAACAAGTCACAATGACAAGGACAAAATTATTCACACAACGTGTCACAAGGACTAATGAACAAGGACAAATGGTTTACACAACAAGTCACAAGGACTAAGAACAAGGACAAATGTTTTACACAACGAGTCATAAGGACTAATGAACATGGACAAATGGTTAGAACAACAAGTCACCATGACAAGGACAATAGGTTCACACAAAGAATCACAAGGACTAATTAAAAAGCACAAATGGATCACACAATGAGTCACAAGGACTAAAGAACAAGGACAAATGGTTTACACAACGAGTCATAGGGACTAATGAACAAGGACAAATGGTTTACACAACGAGTCACAAGGACTAATGAACCAGGAAAAATGGTTAGAACAACAAGTCACCATGACAAGGATAAATGGTTCACACAACGAGTCACAAGGACTAATTAACAAGCACAAATAGTTCGCAAAACGAGTCACAAGGACAAAAGAACAAGGACAAATGGTTCACACAATGAGTCACAAGGGATAATGAACAAGGACAAATGGTTCACACAACGAGTCACAAGGATTAATGAACAAGGACAAATGGTTCACACAACGAGTCACAATGACTAATGAACAACGATAAATGGTTAGAACAACAAGTCACAATGACAAGGAGAAAATTATTCACACAACGTGTCACAAGGACTAATGAACAAGGACAAATGGTTTACACAACAAGTCACAAGGACTAAGAACAAGGACAAATGTTTTACACAACGAGTCATAAGGACTAATGAACATGGACAAATGGTTAGAACTACAAGTCACCATGACAAGGACAAATAGTTCACACAACGAATCACAAGGACTAATTGACAAGCACAAATGGTTCACGCAATGAGTCACAAGGACTAAAGAACATGGACAAATGGTTCACACGACGAGTCACAAGGATTAATGAACAAGGACAAATGGTTTACACAACGAGTCACAAGGACTAATGAACAAGGACAAATGGTTCACACAACGAGTCACAAGGACTAATGAACAAGGACAAATGGTTAGAACATCAAGTCACCATAACAAGAACAAATGGATCACACAACGAGTCACAAGGACTAATTAACAAGCACAAATGGTTCACACAACAAGTCACAAGGACTAAAGAACAAGGACAAATGGTTCACACAATGAGTCACAAAGGATAATGAACAAGGACAAATGGTTCACACAACGAGTCACAAGGATTAATGAACAAGTACAAACGGTTCACACAACGAGTCACAAGAACTAATGAACAAGCACAAATGGTTTACACAACAAGTCACAAGGACTAAGAACAAGAACAAATGTTTTACACAACGAGTCACAAGGACTAATGAACATGGAGAAATGGTTAGAACAACAAGTCAACATGACAAGGATAAATGGTTCACACAACGAGTCACAAGGACTAATTAACAAGAACAAATAGTTCGCAAAATGAGTCACAAGGACTAAAGAACAAGGACAAATGGTTCACACAACGAGTCACAAGGATTAATGAACAAGGAAAAATGATTCACACAACGAGTCACAATGACTAATGAACAACGATAAATGGTTAGAACAACAAGTCACAATGACAAGGACAAAATTATTCACACAACGTGTCACAAGGACTAATGAACAAGGACAAATGGTATACACAACAAGTCACAAGGACTAAGGACAAGGACAAATGTTTTACACAACGAGTCATAAGGACTAATGAACATGGACAAATGGTTAGAACTACAAGTCACCATGACAAGGACAAATAGTTCACACAACGAATCACAAGGACTAATTAAAAAGCACAAATGGTTCACACAACGAGTCACAAGGACTAAAGAACAAGGACAAATGGTTTACACAACGAGTCATATGGACTAATGAACAAGGACAAATGGTTTACACAACGAGTCACAAGGACTAATGAACCAGGAAAAATGGTTAGAACAACAAGTCACCATGACAAGGATAAATGGTTCACACAACGAGTCACAAGGACTAATTAACAAGCACAAATAGTTTGCAAAACGAGTCACAAGGATAAAAGAACAAGGACAAATGGTTCACACAACGAGTCACAAGGGATAATGAACAAGGACAAATGATTCACACAACGAGTCACAAGGATTAATAAACAAGGACAAATGGTTCACACAACGAGTCACAATGACTAATGAACAACGATAAATGGTTAGAACAACAAGTCACAATGACAAGGAGAAAATTATTCACACAACTTGTCACAAGGACTAATGAACAAGGACAAATGGTTTACACAACAAGTCACAAGGACTAAGAACAAGGACAAATGTTTTACACAACGAGTCATAAGGACTAATGAACATGGACAAATGGTTAGAACTACAAGTCACCATGACAAGGACAAATAGTTCACACCACGAATCACAAGGACTAATTAACAACCACAAATGGTTCACGCAATGAGTCACAAGGACTAAAGAACATGGACAAATGGTTCGCACAACGAGTCACAAGGATTAATGAACAAGGACAAATGGTTCACACAACGAGTCACAAGGACTAAAGAACATGGACAAATGGTTCACACAACGAGTCAGAAGGACTAATGAACAAGGACAAATGGTTTACACAACGAGTCACAAGGACTAATGAACAAGGGCAAGTGGTTCACACAACGAGTCACAAGGACTAATGAACAAGGACAAATGGTTCACACAACGAGTCACAAGGACTAATGAACAAGGACAAATCGTTAGAACAACAAGTCACCATAACAAGAACAAATGGATCACACAACGAGTCACAAGGACTAATTAACAAGCACAAATGGTTCACACAACAAGTCACAAGGACTAAAGAACAAGGACAAATGGTTCACACAACGAGTCACAAGGATAATGAACAAGGACAAATGGTTCACACAACGAGTCACAAGGATTAATGAACAAGTACAAACGGTTCACACAACGAGTCACAAGGACTAATGAACAAGCACATATGGTTTACACAACAAGTCACAGGGACTAAGAACAAGAACAAATGTTTTACAAAACGAGTCACAAGGACTAATGAACATGGAGAAATGGTTAGAACAACAAGTCTCCATGACAAGGACAAATAGTTCACACAACGAATCACAAGGACTATTTAACAAGCACAAATGGTTCACACATCGAGACACAAGGACTAAAGAAAATGGACAAATGTTTCACACAACGAGTCACAAGGACTAATGAACAAGGACAAATGGTGTACACAACGAGTCACAGGGACTAATGAACAAGGACAAATGGTTTACACAACGAGTCACAAGGACTAATGAACAAGGAAAAATGGTTAGAACAACAAGCCACCATGACAAGGATAAATGGTTCACACAACGAGTCACAAGGACTAATTAACAAGAACAAATAGTTCGCAAAATGAGTCACAAGGACTAAAGAACAAGGACAAATGGTTCACACAACGAGTCACAAGGATTAATGAACAAGGAAAAATGATTCACACAACGAGTCACAATGACTAATGAACAACGATAAATGGTTAGAACAACAAGTCACAATGACAAGGACAAAATTATTCACACAACGTGTCACAAGGACTAATGAACAAGGACAAATGGTATACACAACAAGTCACAAGGACTAAGGACAAGGACAAATGTTTTACACAACGAGTCATAAGGACTAATGAACATGGACAAATGGTTAGAACTACAAGTCACCATGACAAGGACAAATAGTTCACACAACGAATCACAAGGACTAATTAAAAAGCACAAATGGTTCACACAACGAGTCACAAGGACTAAAGAACAAGGACAAATGGTTTACACAACGAGTCATATGGACTAATGAACAAGGACAAATGGTTTACACAACGAGTCACAAGGACTAATGAACCAGGAAAAATGGTTAGAACAACAAGTCACCATGACAAGGATAAATGGTTCACACAACGAGTCACAAGGACTAATTAACAAGCACAAATAGTTTGCAAAACGAGTCACAAGGATAAAAGAACAAGGACAAATGGTTCACACAACGAGTCACAAGGGATAATGAACAAGGACAAATGATTCACACAACGAGTCACAAGGATTAATAAACAAGGACAAATGGTTCACACAACGAGTCACAATGACTAATGAACAACGATAAATGGTTAGAACAACAAGTCACAATGACAAGGAGAAAATTATTCACACAACTTGTCACAAGGACTAATGAACAAGGACAAATGGTTTACACAACAAGTCACAAGGACTAAAAACAAGGACAAATGTTTTACACAACGAGTCATAAGGACTAATGAACATGGACAAATGGTTAGAACTACAAGTCACCATGACAAGGACAAATAGTTCACACCACGAATCACAAGGACTAATTAACAACCACAAATGGTTCACGCAATGAGTCACAAGGACTAAAGAACATGGACAAATGGTTCGCACAACGAGTCACAAGGATTAATGAACAAGGACAAATGGTTCACACAACGAGTCACAAGGACTAAAGAACATGGACAAATGGTTCACACAACGAGTCAGAAGGACTAATGAACAAGGACAAATGGTTTACACAACGAGTCACAAGGACTAATGAACAAGGGCAAGTGGTTCACACAACGAGTCACAAGGACTAATGAACAAGGACAAATGGTTCACACAACGAGTCACAAGGACTAATGAACAAGGACAAATCGTTAGAACAACAAGTCACCATAACAAGAACAAATGGATCACACAACGAGTCACAAGGACTAATTAACAAGCACAAATGGTTCACACAACAAGTCACAAGGACTAAAGAACAAGGACAAATGGTTCACACATTGAGTCACAAGGGATAATGAACAAGGACAAATGGTTCACACAACGAGTCACAAGGATTAATGAACAAGTACAAACGGTTCACACAACGAGTCACAAGGACTAATGAACAAGCACATATGGTTTACACAACAAGTCACAGGGACTAAGAACAAGAACAAATGTTTTACAAAACGAGTCACAAGGACTAATGAACATGGAGAAATGGTTAGAACAACAAGTCTCCATGACAAGGACAAATAGTTCACACAACGAATCACAAGGACTATTTAACAAGCACAAATGGTTCACACATCGAGACACAAGGACTAAAGAACATGGACAAATGGTTCACACAACGAGTCACAAGGACTAATGAACAAGGACAAATGGTGTACACAACGAGTCACAGGGACTAATGAACAAGGACAAATGGTTTACACAACGAGTCACAAGGACTAATGAACAAGGAAAAATGGTTAGAACAACAAGCCACCATGACAAGGATAAATGGTTCACACAACGAGTCACAAGGACTAATTAACAAGAACAAATAGTTTGCAAAACGAGTCACAAGGACTAAAGAACAAGGACAAATGGTTCACACAACGAGTCATAAGGGATAATGAACAAGGACAAATGGTTCACACAACGAGTCACAAGGATTAATGAACAAGGGCAAATGGTTCACACAACGAGTCACAATGACTAATGAACAATGATAAAAGGTTAGAACAACAAGTCACATTGACAAGGACAAAATTATTCACACAACGTGTCACAAGGACTAATGAACAAGGACAAATGGTTTACACAACAAGTCACAAGGACTAAGAACAAGGATAAATGTTTTACACAACGAGTCATAAGGACTAATGAACATGGACAAATGGTTAGAACTACAAGTCACCATGACAAGGACAATAGGTTCACACAACGAATCACAAGGACTAATTAAAAAGCACAAATGGTTCACACAACGAGTCACAAGGACTAAAGAACAAGGACAAATGGTTTACACAACGAGTCACAAGGATTAATGAACAAGGACAAATGGTTTACACAACGAGACACAAGGACTAATGAACAAGGACAAATGGTTCACACAACGAGTCACAAGGACTAATGAACAAGGACAAATGGTTAGAACATCAAGTCACCATAACAAGAACAAATGGATCACACAACGAGTCACAAGGACTAATTAACAAGCACAAATGGTTCACACAACAAGTCACAAGTACTAAAGAACAAGGACAAATGGTTCACACAATAAGTCACAAGGGATAATGAACAAGGACAAATGGTTCACACAACGAGTCACAAGGATTAATGAACAAGTACAAACGGTTCACACAACGAGTCACAAGGACTAATGAACAAGCACAAATGGTTTACACTACAAGTCACAAGGACTAAGAACAAGAACAAATGTTTTACACAACGAGTCACAAGGACTAATGAACATGGAGACATGGTTAGAACAACAAGTCTCCATGACAAGGACAAATAGTTCACACAACGAATCACAAGGACTAATTAACAAGCACAAATGGTTCACACAACGAGTCACAAGGACTAAAGAACATGGACAAATGGTTCACACAACGAGTCACAAGGACTAATGAACAAGGACAAATGTTTTACACAACGAGTCACAGGGACTAATGAAAAAGGACAAATGGTTTACACAACGAGTCACAAGGACTAATGAACAAGGAAAAATGGTTCACACAACGAGTCACAAGGACTAATTAACAATAACAAATAGTTCGCTAAACGAGTCACAAGGACTAAAGAACAAGGACAAATGGTTCACACAAAGAGTCACAAGGATTAATGAACAAGGAAAAATGGTTCACACAACGAGTCACAATGACTAATGAACAATGATAAATGGTTAGAACAACAAGTCACAATGACAAGGACAAAATTATTCACACAACGTGTCACAAGGACTAATGAACAAGGACAAATGGTTTACACAACAAGTCACAAGGACTAAGAACAAGGACAAATGTTTTACACAACGAGTCATAAGGACTAATGAACATGGACAAATGGTTAGAACTACAAGTCACCATGACAAGGACAATAGGTTCACACAACGAATCACAAGGACTAATTAAAAAGCACAAATGGTTCACACAACGAGTCACAAGGACTAAAGAACAAGGACAAATGGTTTACACAACGAGTCACAAGGATTAATGAACAAGGACAAATGGTTTACACAACGAGTCACAAGGACTAATGAACAAGGACAAATGGTTCACACAACGAGTCACAAGGACTAATGAACAAGGACAAATGGTTAGAACATCAAGTCACCATAACAAGAACAAATGGATCACACAACGAGTCACAAGGACTAATTAACAAGCACAAATGGTTCACACAACAAGTCACAAGTACTAAAGAACAAGGACAAATGGTTCACACAATGAGTCACAAGGGATAATGAACAAGGACAAATGGTTCACACAACGAGTCACAAGGATTAATGAACAAGTACTAACGGTTCACACAACGAGTCACAAGGACAAATGAACAAGCACAAATGGTTTACACAACAAGTCACAAGGACTAAGAACAAGAACAAATGTTTTACACAACGAGTCACAAGGACTAATGAACATGGAGAAATGGTTAGAACAACAAGTCTCCATGACAAGGACAAATAGTTCACACAACGAATCACAAGGACTAATTAACAAGCACAAATGGATCACACAACGAGTCACAAGGACTAAAGAACATGGACAAATGGTTCACACAACGAGTCACAAGGACTAATGAACAAGGACAAATGTTTTACACAACGAGTCACAGGGACTAATGAAAAAGGACAAATGGTTTACACAACGAGTCACAAGGACTAATGAACAAGGAAAAATGGTTAGAACAACAAGTCACCATGACAAGGATAAATGGTTCACACAACGAGTCACAAGGACTAATTAACAATAACAAATAGTTCGCTAAACGAGTCACAAGGACTAAAGAACAAGGACAAATGGTTCACACAAAGAGTCACAAGGGATAATGAACAAGGACAAATGGTTCACACAACGAGTCACAAGGATTAATGAACAAGGAAAAATGGTTCACACAACGAGTCACAATGACTAATGAACAACGATAAATGGTTAGAACAACAAGTCACAATGACAAGGACAAAATTATTCACACAACGTGTCACAAGGACTAATGAACAAGGACAAATGGTTTACACAACAAGTCACAAGGACTAAGAACAAGGACAAATGTTTTACACAACGAGTCATAAGGACTAATGAACATGGACAAATGGTTAGAACAACAAGTCACCATGACAAGGACAATAGGTTCACACAAAGAATCACAAGGACTAATTAAAAAGCACAAATGGATCACACAACGAGTCACAAGGACTAAAGAACAAGGACAAATGGTTTACACAACGAGTCATAGGGACTAATGAACAAGGACAAATGGTTTACACGACGAGTCACAAGGACTAATGAACCAGGAAAAATGGTTAGAACAACAAGTCACCATGACAAGGATAAATGGTTCACACAACGAGTCACAAGGACTAATTAACAAGCACAAATAGTTCGCAAAACGAGTCACAAGGACAAAAGAACAAGGACAAATGGTTCACACAATGAGTCACAAGGGATAATGAACAAGGACAAATGGTTCACACAACGAGTCACAAAGATTAATGAACAAGGACAAATGGTTCACACAACGAGTCACAATGACTAATGAACAATGATAAATGGTTAGAACAACAAGTCACAATGACAAGGAGAAAATTATTCACACAACGTGTCACAAGGACTAATGAACAAGGACAAATGGTTTACACAACAAGTCACAAGGACTAAGAACAAAGACAAATGTTTTACACAACGAGTCATAAGGACTAATGAACATGGACAAATGGTTAGAACTACAAGTCACCATGACAAGGACAAATAGTTCACACAACGAATCACAAGGACTAATTGACAAGCATAAATGGTTCACGCAATGAGTCACAAGGACTAAAGAACATGGACAAATGGTTCACACGACGAGTCACAAGGATTAATGAACAAGGACAAATGGTTTACACAACGAGTCACAAGGACTAATGAACAAGGACAAATGGTTCACACAACGAGTCACAAGGACTAATGAACAAGGACAAATGGTTAGAACATCAAGTCACCATAACAAGAACAAATGGATCACACAACGAGTCACAAGGACTAATTAACAAGCACAAATGGTTCACACAACAAGTCACAAGGACTAAAGAACAAGGACAAATGGTTCACACAATGAGTCACAAGGGATAATGAACAAGGACAAATGGTTCACACAACGAGTCACAAGGATTAATGAACAAGTACAAACGGTTCACACAACGAGTCACAAGAACTAATGAACAAGCACAAATGGTTTACACAACAAGTCACAAGGACTAAGAACAAGAACAAATGTTTTACACAACGAGTCACAAGGACTAATGAACATGGAGAAATGGTTAGAACAACAAGTCAAATTGACAAGGACAAATAGTTCACACAACGAATCACAAGGACTAATTAACAAGCACAAATGGTTCACACAACGAGTCACAAGGACTAAAGAACATGGACAAATGGTTCACACAACGAGTCACAAGGACTAATGAACAAGGACAAATGTTTTACACAACGAGTCACAGGGACTAATGAAAAAGGACAAATGGTTTACACAACGAGTCACAAGGACTAATGAACAAGGAAAAATGGTTAGAACAACAAGTCACCATGACAAGGATAAATGGTTCACACAACGAGTCACAAGGACTAATTAACAATAACAAATAGTTCGCTAAACGAGTCACAAGGACTAAAGAACAAGGACAAATGGTTCACACAAAGAGTCACAAGGACTAAAGAACAAGGACAAATGGTTCACACAACGAGTCACAAGGATTAATGAACAAGGAAAAATGATTCACACAATGAGTCACAATGACTAATGAACAACGATAAATGGTTAGAACAACAAGTCACAATGACAAGGACAAAATTATTCACACAACGTGTCACAAGGACTAATGAACAAGGACAAATGGTATACACAACAAGTCACAAGGACTAAGGACAAGGACAAATGTTTTACACAACGAGTCATAAGGACTAATGAACATGGACAAATGGTTAGAACTACAAGTCACCATGACATGGACAAATAGTTCACACAACGAATCACAAGGGCTAATTAAAAAGCACAAATGGTTCACACAACGAGTCACAAGGACTAAAGAACAAGGACAAATGGTTTACGCAACGAGTCACATGGACTAATGAACAAGGACAAATGGTTTACACAACGAGTCACAAGGACTAATGAACCAGGAAAAATGGTTAGAACAACAAGTCACCATGACAAGGATAAATGGTTCACACAACGAGTCACAAGGACTAATTAACAAACACAAATAGTTTGCAAAACGAGTCACAAGGACAAAAGAACAAGGACAAATTGTTCACACAACGAGTCACAAGGGATAATGAACAAGGACAAATGATTCACACAACGAGTCACAAGGATTAATGAACAAGGACAAATGGTTCACACAACGAGTCACAATGACTAATGAACAACGATAAATGGTTAGAACAACAAGTCACAATGACAAGGAGAAAATTATTCACACAACTTGTCACAAGGACTAATGAACAAGGACAAATGGTTTACACAACAAGTCACAAGGACTAAGAACAAGGACAAATGTTTTACACAACGAGTCATAAGGACAAATGAACATGGACAAATGGTTAGAACTACAAGTCACCATGACAAGGACAAATAGTTCACACAACGAATCACAAGGACTAATTAACAACCACAAATGGTTCACGCAATGAGTCACAAGGACTAAAGAACATGGACAAATGGTTCGCACAACGAGTCACAAGGATTAATGAACAAGGACAAATGGTTCACACAACGAGTCACAAGGACTAAAGAACATGGACAAATGGTTCACACAACGAGTCAGAAGGACTAATGAACAAGGACAAATGGTTTACACAACGAGTCACAAGGACTAATGAACAAGGATAAATGGTTCACGTAACGAGTCACAAGGACTAATGAACAAGGACAAATGGTTCACACAACGAGTCACAAGGACTAATGAACAAGGACAAATGGTTAGAACAACAAGTCACCATAACAAGAACAAATGGATCACACAACGAGTCACAAGGACTAATTAACAAGCACAAATGGTTCACACAACAAGTCACAAGGACTAAAGAACAAGGACAAATGGTTCACACATTGAGTCACAAGGGATAATGAACAAGGACAAATGGTTCACACAACGAGTCACAAGGATTAATGAACAAGTACAAACGGTTCACACAACGAGTCACAAGGACTAATGAACAAGCACATATGGTTTACACAACAAGTCACAGGGACTAAGAACAAGAACAAATGTTTTACAAAACGAGTCACAAGGACTAATGAACATGGAGAAATGGTTAGAACAACAAGTCTCCATGACAAGGACAAATAGTTCACACAACGAATCACAAGGACTAATTAACAAGCATAAATGGTTCACACAACGAGACACAAGGACTAAAGAACATGGACAAATGGTTCACACAACGAGTCACAAGGACAAATGAACAAGGACAAATGGTGTACACAACGAGTCATAGGGACTAATGAACAAGGACAAATGGTTTACACAACGAGTCACAAGGACTAATGAACAAGGAAAAATGGTTAGAACAACAAGCCACCATGACAAGGATAAATGGTTCACACAACGAGTCACAAGGACTAATTAACAAGAACAAATAGTTTGCAAAACGAGTCACAAGGACTAAAGAACAAGGACAAATGGTTCACACAACGAGTCATAAGGGATAATGAACAAGGACAAATGGTTCACACAACGAGTCACAAGGATTAATGAACAAGGAAAAATGGTTCACACAACGAGTCACAATGACTAATGAACAACGATAAATGGTTAGAACAACAAGTCACAATGACAAAGACAAAATTATTCACACAACGTGTCACAAGGACTAATGAACAAGGACAAATGGTTTACACAAAAAGTCACAAGGACTAAGAACAAGGACAAATGTTTTACACAACGAGTCATAAGGACTAATGAACATGGACAAATGGTTAGAACTACAAGTCACCATGACAAGGACAAATAGTTAACACAACGAATCACAAGGACTAATTGACAAGCATAAATGGTTCACGCAATGAGTCACAAGGACTAAAGAACATGGACAAATGGTTCACACGACGAGTCACAAGGATTAATGAACAAGGACAAATGGTTTACACAACGAGTCACAAGGACTAATGAACAAGGACAAATGGTTCACACAACGAGTCACAAGGACTAATGAACAAGGACAAATGGTTAGAACATCAAGTCACCATAACAAGAACAAATGGATCACACAACGAGTCACAAGGACTAATTAACAAGCACAAATGGTTCACACAACAAGTCACAAGGACTAAAGAACAAGGACAAATGGTTCACACAATGAGTCACAAGGGATAATGAACAAGGACAAATGGTTCACACAACGAGTCACAAGGATTAATGAACAAGTACAAACGGTTCACACAACGAGTCACAAGAACTAATGAACAAGCACAAATGGTTTACACAACAAGTCACAAGGACTAAGAACAAGAACAAATGTTTTACACAACGAGTCACAAGGACTAATGAACATGGAGAAATGGTTAGAACAACAAGTCAACATGACAAGGACAAATAGTTCACACAACGAATCACAAGGACTAATTAACAAGCACAAATGGTTCACACAACGAGTCACAAGGACTAAAGAACATGGACAAATGGTTCACACAACGAGTCACAAGGACTAATGAACAAGGACAAATGTTTTACACAACGAGTCACAGGGACTAATGAAAAAGGACAAATGGTTTACACAACGAGTCACAAGGACTAATGAACAAGGAAAAATGGTTAGAACAACAAGTCACCATGACAAGGATAAATGGTTCACACAACGAGTCACAAGGACTAATTAACAATAACAAATAGTTCGCTAAACGAGTCACAAGGACTAAAGAACAAGGACAAATGGTTCACACAAAGAGTCACAAGGACTAAAGAACAAGGACAAATGGTTCACACAACGAGTCACAAGGATTAATGAACAAGGAAAAATGATTCACACAATGAGTCACAATGACTAATGAACAACGATAAATGGTTAGAACAACAAGTCACAATGACAAGGACAAAATTATTCACACAACGTGTCACAAGGACTAATGAACAAGGACAAATGGTATACACAACAAGTCACAAGGACTAAGGACAAGGACAAATGTTTTACACAACGAGTCATAAGGACTAATGAACATGGACAAATGGTTAGAACTACAAGTCACCATGACATGGACAAATAGTTCACACAACGAATCACAAGGACTAATTAAAAAGCACAAATGGTTCACACAACGAGTCACAAGGACTAAAGAACAAGGACAAATGGTTTACGCAACGAGTCACATGGACTAATGAACAAGGACAAATGGTTTACACAACGAGTCACAAGGACTAATGAACCAGGAAAAATGGTTAGAACAACAAGTCACCATGACAAGGATAAATGGTTCACACAACGAGTCACAAGGACTAATTAACAAACACAAATAGTTTGCAAAACGAGTCACAAGGACAAAAGAACAAGGACAAATGGTTCACACAACGAGTCACAAGGGATAATGAACAAGGACAAATGATTCACACAACGAGTCACAAGGATTAATGAACAAGGACAAATGGTTCACACAACGAGTCACAATGACTAATGAACAACGATAAATGGTTAGAACAACAAGTCACAATGACAAGGAGAAAATTATTCACACAACTTGTCACAAGGACTAATGAACAAGGACAAATGGTTTACACAACAAGTCACAAGGACTAAGAACAAGGACAAATGTTTTACACAACGAGTCATAAGGACTAATGAACATGGACAAATGGTTAGAACTACAAGTCACCATGACAAGGACAAATAGTTCACACAACGAATCACAAGGACTAATTAACAACCACAAATGGTTCACGCAATGAGTCACAAGGACTAAAGAACATGGACAAATGGTTCGCACAACGAGTCACAAGGATTAATGAACAAGGACAAATGGTTCACACAACGAGTCACAAGGACTAAAGAACATGGACAAATGGTTCACACAACGAGTCAGAAGGACTAATGAACAAGGACAAATGGTTTACACAACGAGTCACAAGGACTAATGAACAAGGGCAAGTGGTTCACAGAACGAGTCACAAGGACTAATGAACAAGGACAAATGGTTCACACAACGAGTCACAAGGACTAATGAACAAGGACAAATGGTTAGAACAACAAGTCACCATAACAAGAACAAATGGATCACACAACGAGTCACAAGGACTAATTAACAAGCACAAATGGTTCACACAACAAGTCACAAGGACTAAAGAACAAGGACAAATGGTTCACACAACGAGTCACAAGGATAATGAACAAGGACAAATGGTTCACACAACGAGTCACAAGGATTAATGAACAAGTACAAACGGTTCACACAACGAGTCACAAGGACTAATGAACAAGCACATATGGTTTACACAACAAGTCACAGGGACTAAGAACAAGAACAAATGTTTTACAAAACGAGTCACAAGGACTAATGAACATGGAGAAATGGTTAGAACAACAAGTCTCCATGACAAGGACAAATAGTTCACACAACGAATCACAAGGACTAATTAACAAGCATAAATGGTTCACACAACGAGACACAAGGACTAAAGAACATGGACAAATGGTTCACACAACGAGTCACAAGGACTAATGAACAAGGACAAATGGTGTACACAACGAGTCACAGGGACTAATGAACAAGGACAAATGGTTTACACAACGAGTCACAAGGACTAATGAACAAGGAAAAATGGTTAGAACAACAAGCCACCATGACAAGGATAAATGGTTCACACAACGAGTCACAAGGACTAATTAACAAGAACAAATAGTTTGCAAAACGAGTCACAAGGACTAAAGAACAAGGACAAATGGTTCACACAACGAGTCATAAGGGATAATGAACAAGGACAAATGGTTCACACAACAAGTCACAAGGATTAATGAACAAGGAAAAATGGTTCACACAACGAGTCACAATGACTAATGAACAACGATAAATGGTTAGAACAACAAGTCACAATGACAAAGACAAAATTATTCACACAACGTGTCACAAGGACTAATGAACAACGACAAATGGTTTACACAAAAAGTCACAAGGACTAAGAACAAGGACAAATGTTTTACACAACGAGTCATAAGGACTAATGAACATGGACAAATGGTTAGAACTACAAGTCACCATGACAAGGACAAATAGTTAACACAACGAATCACAAGGACTAATTAAAAAGCACAAATGGTTCACACAAGGACTAAAGAACAAGGACAAAAGGTTTACACAACGAGTCACAGGGACTAATGAACAAAGACAAATGGTTTACACAACGAGTCACAAGGACTAATGAACCAGGAAAAATGGTTAGAACAACAAGTCACCATGACAAGGATAAATGGTTCACACAACGAGTCACAAGGACTAATTAACAAGCACAAATAGTTCGCAAAACGAGTCACAAGGACAAAAGAACAAGGACAAATGGTTCACACAACGAGTCACAAGGATTAATGAACAAGTACAAACGGTTCACACAACGAGTCACAAGGACTAATGAACAAGCACAAATGGTTTACACAACAAGTCACAAGGACTAAGAACAAGAACAAATGTTTTACACAACGAGTCACAAGGACTAATGAACATGGAGAAATGGTTAGAACAACAAGTCACCATGACAAGGACAAATAGTTCACACAACGAATCACAAGGACTAATTAACAAGCACAAATGGTTTACACAACAAGTCACAAGGACTAAAGAATATGGACAAATGGTTCGCACAACGAGTCCCAAGGACTAATGAACAAGGGCAAATGGTTAGAACAACAAGTCACCATAACAAGGACAAATGGATCACACAACGAGTCACAAGGACTAATTAACAAGCACCAATGGTTCACACAACGAGTCACAAGGACTAAAGAACAAGGACAAATGGTTCACACAATGAGTCACAAGGGATAATGAACAAGGACAAATGGTTCACACAACGAGTCACAAAGATTAATGAACAAGTACAAACGGTTCACACAACGAGTCACAAGGACTAATGAACAAGCACAAATGGTTTACACAACAAGTCACAAGGACTCAGAACAAGAACAAATCTTTTACACAACGAGTCACAAGGACTAATGAACATGGAGAAATGGTTAGAACAACAAGTCTCCATGACAAGGACAAATAGTTCACACAACGAATCACAAGGACTAATTAACAAGCACAAATGGTTCACACAACGAGTCATAAGGACTAAAGAACATGGACAAATGGTTACACAACGAGTCACAAGGACTAATGAACAAGGACAAATGTTTTACACAACGAGTCACAGGGACTAATGAACAAGGACAAATGGTTTACACAACGAGTCACAAGGACTAATGAACAAGGAAAAATGGTTAGAACAACAAGTCACCATGAAAATGATAAATGGTTCACACAACGAGTCACAAGGACTAATTAACAATAAAAAATAGTTCCCTAAACGAGTCACAAGGACTAAAGAACAAGGACAAATGGTTCACACAACGAGTCATAAGGGATAATGAACAAGGACAAATGGTTCACACAACGAGTCACAAGGATTAATGAACAAGGAAAAATGGTTCACACAACGAGTCTAAATGACTAATGAACAACGATAAATGGTTAGAACAACAAGTCACAATGACAAGGACAAAATTATTCACACAACGTGTCACAAGGACTAATGAACAAGGACAAAGGGTTTACACAACAAGTCACAAGGACTAAGAACAAGGACAAATGTTTTACACAACGAGTCATAAGGACTAATGAACATGGACAAATGGTTAGAACTGCAAGTCACCATGACAAGGACAAATAGTTCACACAACGAATCACAAGGACTAATTAAAAAGCACAAATGGTTCACACAACGAGTCACAAGGACTAAAGAACAAGGACAAATGGTTTACACAACGAGTCATAGGGACTAATGAACAAGGACAAATGGTTAGAACTACAAGTCACCATGACAAGGACAAATAGTTCACACAACGAAGCACAAGGACTAATTAACAAGCACAGATGGTTCACACGACGAGTCACAAGGATTAATGAACAAGGACAAATGGTTTACACAACGAGTCACAAGGACTAATGAATAAGGACAAATGGTTCACACAACGAGTCACAAGGACTAATGAACAAGGACAAATGGTTAGAACATCAAGTCACCATAACAAGAACAAATGGATCACACAACGAGTCACAAGGACTAATTAACAAGCACAAATGGTTCACACAAGGACTAAAGAACAAGGACAAAAGGTTTACACAACGAGTCACAGGGACTAATGAACAAAGACAAATGGTTTACACAACGAGTCACAAGGACTAATGAACCAGGAAAAATGGTTAGAACAACAAGTCACCATGACAAGGATAAATGGTTCACACAACGAGTCACAAGGACTAATTAACAAGCACAAATAGTTCGCAAAACGAGTCACAAGGACAAAAGAACAAGGACAAATGGTTCACACAACGAGTCACAAGGATTAATGAACAAGTACAAACGGTTCACACAACGAGTCACAAGGACTAATGAACAAGCACAAATGGTTTACACAACAAGTCACAAGGACTAAGAACAAGAACAAATGTTTTACACAACGAGTCACAAGGACTAATGAACATGGAGAAATGGTTAGAACAACAAGTCACCATGACAAGGACAAATAGTTCACACAACGAATCACAAGGACTAATTAACAAGCACAAATGGTTTACACAACAAGTCACAAGGACTAAAGAATATGGACAAATGGTTCGCACAACGAGTCCCAAGGACTAATGAACAAGGGCAAATGGTTAGAACAACAAGTCACCATAACAAGGACAAATGGATCACACAACGAGTCACAAGGACTAATTAACAAGCACCAATGGTTCACACAACGAGTCACAAGGACTAAAGAACAAGGACAAATGGTTCACACAATGAGTCACAAGGGATAATGAACAAGGACAAATGGTTCACACAACGAGTCACAAAGATTAATGAACAAGTACAAACGGTTCACACAACGAGTCACAAGGACTAATGAACAAGCACAAATGGTTTACACAACAAGTCACAAGGACTCAGAACAAGAACAAATCTTTTACACAACGAGTCACAAGGACTAATGAACATGGAGAAATGGTTAGAAAAACAAGTCTCCATGACAAGGACAAATAGTTCACACAACGAATCACAAGGACTAATTAACAAGCACAAATGGTTCACACAACGAGTCATAAGGACTAAAGAACATGGACAAATGGTTACACAACGAGTCACAAGGACTAATGAACAAGGACAAATGTTTTACACAACGAGTCACAGGGACTAATGAACAAGGACAAATGGTTTACACAACGAGTCACAAGGACTAATGAACAAGGAAAAATGGTTAGAACAACAAGTCACCATGAAAATGATAAATGGTTCACACAACGAGTCACAAGGACTAATTAACAATAAAAAATAGTTCCCTAAACGAGTCACAAGGACTAAAGAACAAGGACAAATGGTTCACACAACGAGTCATAAGGGATAATGAACAAGGACAAATGGTTCACACAACGAGTCACAAGGATTAATGAACAAGGAAAAATGGTTCACACAACGAGTCTAAATGACTAATGAACAACGATAAATGGTTAGAACAACAAGTCACAATGACAAGGACAAAATTATTCACACAACGTGTCACAAGGACTAATGAACAAGGACAAAGGGTTTACACAACAAGTCACAAGGACTAAGAACAAGGACAAATGTTTTACACAACGAGTCATAAGGACTAATGAACATGGACAAATGGTTAGAACTGCAAGTCACCATGACAAGGACAAATAGTTCACACAACGAATCACAAGGACTAATTAAAAAGCACAAATGGTTCACACAACGAGTCACAAGGACTAAAGAACAAGGACAAATGGTTTACACAACGAGTCATAGGGACTAATGAACAAGGACAAATGGTTAGAACTACAAGTCACCATGACAAGGACAAATAGTTCACACAACGAAGCACAAGGACTAATTAACAAGCACAGATGGTTCACACGACGAGTCACAAGGATTAATGAACAAGGACAAATGGTTTACACAACGAGTCACAAGGACTAATGAATAAGGACAAATGGTTCACACAACGAGTCACAAGGACTAATGAACAAGGACAAATGGTTAGAACATCAAGTCACCATAACAAGAACAAATGGATCACACAACGAGTCACAAGGACTAATTAACAAGCACAAATGGTTCACACAACGAGTCACAAGGACTAAAGAACAAGGACAAATGGTTCACACAATGAGTCACAAGGGATAATGAACAAGGACAAATGGTTCACACAACGAGTCACAAGGATTAATGAACAAGCACAAATGGTTTACACAACAAGTCACAAGGACTAAGAACAAGAACAAATGGTTCACACAACGAGTCACAAGGACTAAAGAACATGGACAAATGGTTCACACAACGAGTCACAAGGACTAATGAACAAGGACAAATGGTTTACACAACGAGTCGCAGGGACTAATGAACAAGGACAAATGGTTTACACAACGAGTCACAAGGACTAATGAACAAGGAAAAATGCTTAGAACAACAAGTCAACATGACAAGGATAAATGGTTCACACAACGAGTCACAAGGACTAATTAACAAGAACAAATAGTTCGCAAAACGAGTCACAAGGACTAAAGAACAAGGACAAATGGTTCACACAACGAGTCACAAGGATTAATGAACAAGGAAAAATGATTCACACAACGAGTCCCAATGACTAATGAACAACGATAAATGGTTAGAACAACAAGTCACAATGACAAGGACAAAATTATTCACACAACGTGTCACAAGGACTAATGAACAAGGACAAATGTTATACACAACAAGTCACAAGGACTAAGGACAAGGACAAATGTTTTACACAACGAGTCATAAGGACTAATGAACATGGACAAATGGTTAGAACTACAAGTCACCATGACAAGGACAAATAGTTCACACAACGAATCACAAGGAGTAATTAAAAAGCACAAATGGTTCACACAACGAGTCACAAGGACTAAAGAACAAGGACAAATGGTTTACACAACGAGTCACAGGGACTATTGAACAAGGACAAATGGTTTACACAACGAGTCACAAGGACTAATGAACCAGGAAAAATGGTTAGAACAACAAGTCACCATGACAAGGATAAATGGATCACACAACGAGTCACAAGGACTAATTAACAAGCACAAATAGTTCGCAAAACGAGTCACAAGGACAAAAGAACAAGGACAAATGGTTCACACAACGAGTCACAAGGGATAATGAACAAGGACAAATGATTCACACAACGAGTCACAAGGATTAATGAACAAGGACAAATGGTTCACACAACGAGTCACAATGACTAATGAACAACGATAAATGGTTAGAACAACAAGTCACAATGACAAGGAGAAAATTATTCACACAACGTGTCACAAGGACTAATGAACAAGGACAAATGGTTTACACAACAAGTCACAAGGACTAAGAATAAGGACAAATGTTTTACACAACGAGTCATAAGGACTAATGAACATGGACAAATGGTTAGAACTACAAGTCACCATGACAAGGACAAATAGTTCACACAACGAATCACAAGGACTAATTAAAAAGCACAAATGGTTCACACAACGAGTCACAAGGACTAAAGAACAAGGACAAATGGTTTACACAACGAGTCACATGGACTAATGAACAAGGACAAATGGTTTACACAACGAGTCACAAGGACTAATGAACCAGGAAAAATGGTTAGAACAACAAGTCACCATGACAAGGATAAATGGTTCACACAACGAGTCACAAGGACTAATTAACAAACACAAATAGTTTGCAAAACGAGTCACAAGGACAAAAGAACAAGGACAAATGGTTCACACAACGAGTCACAAGGGATAATGAACAAGGACAAATGATTCACACAACGAGTCACAAGGATTAATGAACAAGGACAAATGGTTCACACAACGAGTCACAATGACTAATGAACAACGATAAATGGTTAGAACAACAAGTCACAATGACAAGGAGAAAATTATTCACACAACTTGTCACAAGGACTAATGAACAAGGACAAATGGTTTACACAACAAGTCACAAGGACTAAGAACAAGGACAAATGTTTTACACAACGAGTCATAAGGACTAATGAACATGGACAAATGGTTAGAACTACAAGTCACCATGACAAGGACAAATAGTTCACACAACGAATCACAAGGACTAATTAACAACCACAAATGGTTCACGCAATGAGTCAAGAGGACTAAAGAACATGGACAAATGGTTCGCACAACGAGTCACAAGGATTAATGAACAAGGACAAATGGTTCACACAACGAGTCACAAGGACTAAAGAACATAGACAAATGGTTCACACAACGAGTCAGAAGGACTAATGAACAAGGACAAATGGTTTACACAACGAGTCACAAGGACTAATGAACAAGGGCAAGTGGTTCACACAACGAGTCACAAGGACTAATGAACAAGGACAAATGGTTCACACAACGAGTCACAAGGACTAATGAACAAGGACAAATGGTTAGAACAACAAGTCACCATAACAAGAACAAATGGATCACACAACGAGTCACAAGGACTAATTAACAAGCACAAATGGTTCACACAACAAGTCACAAGGACTAAAGAACAAGGACAAATGGTTCACACATTGAGTCACAAGGGATAATGAACAAGGACAAATGGTTCACACAACGAGTCACAAGGATTAATGAACAAGTACAAACGGTTCACACAACGAGTCACAAGGACTAATGAACAAGCACATATGGTTTACACAACAAGTCACAGGGACTAAGAACAAGAACAAATGTTTTACAAAACGAGTCACAAGGACTAATGAACATGGAGAAATGGTTAGAACAACAAGTCTCCATGACAAGGACAAATAGTTCACACAACGAATCACAAGGACTAATTAACAAGCACAAATGGTTCACACAACGAGACACAAGGACTAAAGAACATGGACAAATGGTTCACACAACGAGTCACAAGGACTAATGAACAAGGACAAATGGTGTACACAACGAGTCACAAGGACTAATGAACAAGGACAAATGGTTTACACAACGAGTCACAAGGACTAATGAACAAGGAAAAATGGTTAGAACAACAAGCCACCATGACAAGGATAAATGGTTCACACAACGAGTCACAAGGACTAATTAAAAAGAACATATAGTTTGCAAAACGAGTCACAAGGACTAAAGAACAAGGACAAATGGTTCACACAACGAGTCATAAGGGATAATGAACAAGGACAAATGGTTCACACAACGAGTCACAAGGATTAATGAACAAGGAAAAATGGTTCACACAACGAGTCACAATGACTAATGAACAACGATAAATGGTTAGAACAACAAGTCACAATGACAAAGACAAAATTATTCACACAACGTGTCACAAGGACTAATGAACAAGTACAAATGGTTTACACAAAAAGTCACAAGGACTAAGAACAAGGACAAATGTTTTACACAACGAGTCATAAGGACTAATGAACATGGACAAATGGTTAGAACTACAAGTCACCATGACAAGGACAAATAGTTAACACAACGAATCACAAGGACTAATTAAAAAGCACAAATGGTTCACACAAGGACTAAAGAACAAGGACAAAAGGTTTACACAACGAGTCACAGGGACTAATGAACAAAGACAAATGGTTTACACAACGAGTCACAAGGACTAATGAACCAGGAAAAATGGTTAGAACAACAAGTCACCATGACAAGGATAAATGGTTCACACAACGAGTCACAAGGACTAATTAACAAGCACAAATAGTTCGCAAAACGAGTCACAAGGACAAAAGAACAAGGACAAATGGTTCACACAACGAGTCACAAGGGATAATGAACAAGGACAAATGATTCACACAACGAGTCACAAGGATTAATGAACAAGGACAAATGGTTCACACAACGAGTCACAATGACTAATGAACAACGATAAATGGTTAGAACAACAAGTCACAATGACAAGGAGAAAATTATTCACACAACGTGTCACAAGGACTAATGAACAAGGACAAATGGTTTACACAACAAGTCACAAGGACTAAGAATAAGGACAAATGTTTTACACAACGAGTCATAAGGACTAATGAACATGGACAAATGGTTAGAACTACAAGTCACCATGACAAGGACAAATAGTTCACACAACGAATCACAAGGACTAATTAAAAAGCACAAATGGTTCACACAACGAGTCACAAGGACTAAAGAACAAGGACAAATGGTTTACACAACGAGTCACATGGACTAATGAACAAGGACAAATGGTTTACACAACGAGTCACAAGGACTAATGAACCAGGAAAAATGGTTAGAACAACAAGTCACCATGACAAGGATAAATGGTTCACACAACGAGTCACAAGGACTAATTAACAAACACAAATAGTTTGCAAAACGAGTCACAAGGACAAAAGAACAAGGACAAATGGTTCACACAACGAGTCACAAGGGATAATGAACAAGGACAAATGATTCACACAACGAGTCACAAGGATTAATGAACAAGGACAAATGGTTCACACAACGAGTCACAATGACTAATGAACAACGATAAATGGTTAGAACAACAAGTCACAATGACAAGGAGAAAATTATTCACACAACTTGTCACAAGGACTAATGAACAAGGACAAATGGTTTACACAACAAGTCACAAGGACTAAGAACAAGGACAAATGTTTACCACAACGAGTCATAAGGACTAATGAACATGGACAAATGGTTAGAACTACAAGTCACCATGACAAGGACAAATAGTTCACACAACGAATCACAAGGACTAATTAACAACCACAAATGGTTCACGCAATGAGTCAAGAGGACTAAAGAACATGGACAAATGGTTCGCACAACGAGTCACAAGGATTAATGAACAAGGACAAATGGTTCACACAACGAGTCACAAGGACTAAAGAACATGGACAAATGGTTCACACAACGAGTCAGAAGGACTAATGAACAAGGACAAATGGTTTACACAACGAGTCACAAGGACTAATGAACAAGGGCAAGTGGTTCACACAACGAGTCACAAGGACTAATGAACAAGGACAAATGGTTCACACAACGAGTCACAAGGACTAATGAACAAGGACAAATGGTTAGAACAACAAGTCACCATAACAAGAACAAATGGATCACACAACGAGTCACAAGGACTAATTAACAAGCACAAATGGTTCACACAACAAGTCACAAGGACTAAAGAACAAGGACAAATGGTTCACACATTGAGTCACAAGGGATAATGAACAAGGACAAATGGTTCACACAACGAGTCACAAGGATTAATGAACAAGTACAAACGGTTCACACAACGAGTCACAAGGACTAATGAACAAGCACATATGGTTTACACAACAAGTCACAGGGACTAAGGACAAGAACAAATGTTTTACAAAACGAGTCACAAGGACTAATGAACATGGAGAAATGGTTAGAACAACAAGTCTCCATGACAAGGACAAATAGTTCACACAACGAATCACAAGGACTAATTAACAAGCACAAATGGTTCACACAACGAGACACAAGGACTAAAGAACATGGACAAATGGTTCACACAACGAGTCACAAGGACTAATGAACAAGGACAAATGGTGTACACAACGAGTCACAAGGACTAATGAACAAGGACAAATGGTTTACACAACGAGTCACAAGGACTAATGAACAAGGAAAAATGGTTAGAACATGCACTGAAACGGTGGGGTGGTCCATAATCAGCCCAAAACAGTTTCAAAAACGCAGCAAGAACACCAACAAAAAGCAAGCTAGAACAAGGTTTAAAAACGCACGGAATGCAACAATGCAATGGACCGTTGCATTCAACAACTTAAAAAAAGAAAATAACATTACAAGAACTTGAAATAACCATGAAAACAACAGACCGAAGGACTGTTTAAACGACACAACAAGGGATAAAAACGAGAATTAACAGTCCAACGGACTGTTTAAGAGACACAAAACAGGCTGTTTTTGGGAGTTTGTTTGCTCTCGGTTTTGGGTTGTTTTGTAAGGTTTTATTTGAAACATAAAATGAAAGATATGACTTAAACAAGATCACAAAGCATGTTTAAGCCTAGGATAATACTCTTCCAAAGCACTAAGCAAATGGAAAGAGTCATCTCCAAGCACTAAGCAAAGGAGGTTGTTCTAGCACTAAGCAAAGAACTAAACAAAGGGTTTTCAAAACCTCTCATTTTCATTTCTCTTAAACTTCAAATCTGAAATTATTACAAGGGATAGGTGCTCTTTAAATAGAGACTCAAATTACATCCAAACCATCCATCTAAAAGTAAATCTAAAGGCTACAATTGAAAGCATAAATGGACAAAAGTACAAGTAGATATTTTACACAAAAAAGCACAACAAATGGGTCCAAATAAACAAGCTTGGCAGCCTGTTTAGGTGTGACAAAATGCTGTCCATTTTGTTGTTTTTGCTTCTTCAATTACTTTGGCCTTTTGCTTGTACAAAAAGGGGACCATATGATGTCATTTTGTCCATGGAATCTTGCAATTGTGCTCTTCATTTCTCTTGAGAAAGCTGGCTGTTTTAACACAAAATGTCGGCCTACCATATTTGCTTCAAACTCCCTTTGTTGAGAAAAGTTTGTCCTCAAACTTTCGCGGTTAAGAACGTGGTATAACAAAAGACGATTTCAAAAACAAATACAATTTCAGAAAAATGTAGTATAGATGTTAAAGAGGGAAACAACAAGAGCCCATTCTAGTCAAGCACTTAGCAAAGACCGAACCCTCTTGTTAGCCAACTCGACCCGAGCAACACACAAGTGCTCGAACCAAAGCCAACACCCACAAACCAAGCCACGCACAGATTTGCGGTGTCACACCCTAGAACACCAAGGACCACCATTTCCCAAGATCGTCTTGGTTTAAGAAAACGCAAGAGCCGAAGCTCTGATACCACTTTGCACTGAAACGGTGGGGTGGTCCATAATCAGCCCAAAACAGTTTCAAAAACGCAGCAAGAACACCAACAAAAAGCAAGCTAGAACAAGGTTTAAAAACGCACGGAATGCAACAATGCAATGGACCGTTGCATTCAACAACTTAAAAAAAGAAAATAACATTACAAGAACTTGAAATAACCATGAAAACAACAGACCGAAGGACTGTTTAAACGACACAACAAGGGATAAAAACGAGAATTAACAGTCCAACGGACTGTTTAAGAGACACAAAACAGGCTGTTTTTGGGAGTTTGTTTGCTCTCGGTTTTGGGTTGTTTTGTAAGGTTTTATTTGAAACATAAAATGAAAGATATGACTTAAACAAGATCACAAAGCATGTTTAAGCCTAGGATAATACTCTTCCAAAGCACTAAGCAAATGGAAAGAGTCATCTCCAAGCACTAAGCAAAGGAGGTTGTTCTAGCACTAAGCAAAGAACTAAACAAAGGGTTTTCAAAACCTCTCATTTTCATTTCTCTTAAACTTCAAATCTGAAATTATTACAAGGGATAGGTGCTCTTTAAATAGAGACTCAAATTACATCCAAACCATCCATCTAAAAGTAAATCTAAAGGCTACAATTGAAAGCATAAATGGACAAAAGTACAAGTAGATATTTTACACAAAAAAGCACAACAAATGGGTCCAAATAAACAAGCTTGGCAGCCTGTTTAGGTGTGACAAAATGCTGTCCATTTTGTTGTTTTTGCTTCTTCAATTACTTTGGCCTTTTGCTTGTACAAAAAGGGGACCATATGATGTCATTTTGTCCATGGAATCTTGCAATTGTGCTCTTCATTTCTCTTGAGAAAGCTGGCTGTTTTAACACAAAATGTCGGCCTACCATATTTGCTTCAGAACAACAAGCCACCATGACAAGGATAAATGGTTCACACAACGAGTCACAAGGACTAATTAAAAAGAACATATAGTTTGCAAAACGAGTCACAAGGACTAAAGAACAAGGACAAATGGTTCACACAACGAGTCATAAGGGATAATGAACAAGGACAAATGGTTCACACAACGAGTCACAAGGATTAATGAACAAGGAAAAATGGTTCACACAACGAGTCACAATGACTAATGAACAACGATAAATGGTTAGAACAACAAGTCACAATGACAAAGACAAAATTATTCACACAACGTGTCACAAGGACTAATGAACAAGTACAAATGGTTTACACAAAAAGTCACAAGGACTAAGAACAAGGACAAATGTTTTACACAACGAGTCATAAGGACTAATGAACATGGACAAATGGTTAGAACTACAAGTCACCATGACAAGGACAAATAGTTAACACAACGAATCACAAGGACTAATTAAAAAGCACAAATGGTTCACACAAGGACTAAAGAACAAGGACAAAAGGTTTACACAACGAGTCACAGGGACTAATGAACAAAGACAAATGGTTTACACAACGAGTCACAAGGACTAATGAACCAGGAAAAATGGTTAGAACAACAAGTCACCATGACAAGGATAAATGGTTCACACAACGAGTCACAAGGACTAATTAACAAGCACAAATAGTTCGCAAAACGAGTCACAAGGACAAAAGAACAAGGACAAATGGTTCACACAACGAGTCACAAGGGATAATGAACAAGGACAAATGATTCACACAACGAGTCACAAGGATTAATGAACAAGGACAAATGGTTCACACAACGAGTCACAATGACTAATGAACAACGATAAATGGTTAGAACAACAAGTCACAATGACAAGGAGAAAATTATTCACACAACGTGTCACAAGGACTAATGAACAAGGACAAATGGTTTACACAACAAGTCACAAGGACTAAGAATAAGGACAAATGTTTTATACAACGAGTCATAAGGACTAATGAACATGGACAAATGGTTAGAACTACAAGTCACCATGACAAGGACAAATAGTTCACACAACGAATCACAAGGACTAATTAAAAAGCACAAATGGTTCACACAACGAGTCACAAGGACTAAAGAACAAGGA
Source organism: Silene latifolia (assembly GCF_048544455.1). Taxonomy (NCBI): domain Eukaryota; kingdom Viridiplantae; phylum Streptophyta; class Magnoliopsida; order Caryophyllales; family Caryophyllaceae; genus Silene; species Silene latifolia. The sequence continues at coordinate 65,173,287 of NC_133527.1, forward strand.
CAAATGGTTTACACAACGAGTCACATGGACTAATGAACAAGGACAAATGGTTTACACAACGAGTCACAAGGACTAATGAACCAGGAAAAATGGTTAGAACAACAAGTCACCATGACAAGGATAAATGGTTCACACAACGAGTCACAAGGACTAATTAACAAACACAAATAGTTTGCAAAACGAGTCACAAGGACAAAAGAACAAGGACAAATGGTTCACACAACGAGTCACAAGGGATAATGAACAAGGACAAATGATTCACACAACGAGTCACAAGGATTAATGAACAAGGACAAATGGTTCACACAACGAGTCACAATGACTAATGAACAACGATAAATGGTTAGAACAACAAGTCTCAATGACAAGGAGAAAATTATTCACACAACTTGTCACAAGGACTAATGAACAAGGACAAATGGATTACACAACAAGTCACAAGGACTAAGAACAAGGACAAATGTTTTACACAACGAGTCATAAGGACTAATGAACATGGACAAATGGTTAGAACTACAAGTCACCATGACAAGGACAAATAGTTCACACAACGAATCACAAGGACTAATTAACAACCACAAATGGTTCACGCAATGAGTCAAGAGGACTAAAGAACATGGACAAATGGTTCGCACAACGAGTCACAAGGATTAATGAACAAGGACAAATGGTTCACACAACGAGTCACAAGGACTAAAGAACATGGACAAATGGTTCACACAACGAGTCAGAAGGACTAATGAACAAGGACAAATGGTTTACACAACGAGTCACAAGGACTAATGAACAAGGGCAAGTGGTTCACACAACGAGTCACAAGGACTAATGAACAAGGACAAATGGTTCACACAACGAGTCACAAGGACTAATGAACAAGGACAAATGGTTAGAACAACAAGTCACCATAACAAGAACAAATGGATCACACAACGAGTCACAAGGACTAATTAACAAGCACAAATGGTTCACACAACAAGTCACAAGGACTAAAGAACAAGGACAAATGGTTCACACATTGAGTCACAAGGGATAATGAACAAGGACAAATGGTTCACACAACGAGTCACAAGGATTAATGAACAAGTACAAACGGTTCACACAACGAGTCACAAGGACTAATGAACAAGCACATATGGTTTACACAACAAGTCACAGGGACTAAGAACAAGAACAAATGTTTTACAAAACGAGTCACAAGGACTAATGAACATGGAGAAATGGTTAGAACAACAAGTCTCCATGACAAGGACAAATAGTTCACACAACGAATCACAAGGACTAATTAACAAGCACAAATGGTTCACACAACGAGACACAAGGACTAAAGAACATGGACAAATGGTTCACACAACGAGTCACAAGGACTAATGAACAAGGACAAATGGTGTACACAACGAGTCACAAGGACTAATGAACAAGGACAAATGGTTTACACAACGAGTCACAAGGACAAATGAACAAGGAAAAATGGTTAGAACAACAAGCCACCATGACAAGGATAAATGGTTCACACAACGAGTCACAAGGACTAATTAAAAAGAACATATAGTTTGCAAAACGAGTCACAAGGACTAAAGAACAAGGACAAATGGTTCACACAACGAGTCATAAGGGATAATGAACAAGGACAAATGGTTCACACAACGAGTCACAAGGATTAATGAACAAGGAAAAATGGTTCACACAACGAGTCACAATGACTAATGAACAACGATAAATGGTTAGAACAACAAGTCACAATGACAAAGACAAAATTATTCACACAACGTGTCACAAGGACTAATGAACAAGTACAAATGGTTTACACAAAAAGTCACAAGGACTAAGAACAAGGACAAATGTTTTACACAACGAGTCATAAGGACTAATGAACATGGACAAATGGTTAGAACTACAAGTCACCATGACAAGGACAAATAGTTAACACAACGAATCACAAGGACTAATTAAAAAGCACAAATGGTTCACACAAGGACTAAAGAACAAGGACAAAAGGTTTACACAACGAGTCACAGGGACTAATGAACAAAGACAAATGGTTTACACAACGAGTCACAAGGACTAATGAACCAGGAAAAATGGTTAGAACAACAAGTCACCATGACAAGGATAAATGGTTCACACAACGAGTCACAAGGACTAATTAACAAGCACAAATAGTTCGCAAAACGAGTCACAAGGACAAAAGAACAAGGACAAATGGTTCACACAACGAGTCACAAGGATTAATGAACAAGTACAAACGGTTCACACAACGAGTCACAAGGACTAATGAACAAGCACAAATGGTTTACACAACAAGTCACAAGGACTAAGAACAAGAACAAATGTTTTACACAACGAGTCACAAGGACTAATGAACATGGAGAAATGGTTAGAACAACAAGTCACCATGACAAGGACAAATAGTTCACACAACGAATCACAAGGACTAATTAACAAGCACAAATGGTTTACACAACAAGTCACAAGGACTAAAGAATATGGACAAATGGTTCGCACAACGAGTCACAAGGACTAATGAACAAGGATAAATGGTTAGAACAACAAGTCACCATAACAAGAACAAATGGATCACACAACGAGTCACAAGGACTAAAGAACAAGGACAAATGGTTCACACAACGAGTCACAAGGATTAATGAACAAGGACAAATGGTTCACACAACGAGTCACAATGACTAATGAACAACGATAAATGGTTAGAACAACAAGTCATAATGACAAGGAGAAAATTATTCACACAACATGTCACAAGGACTAATGAACAAGGACAAATGGTTTACACAACAAGTCACAAGGACTAAGAACAAGGACAAATGTTTTACACAACGAGTCATAAGGACTAATGAACATGGACAAATGGTTAGAACTACAAGTCACCATGACAAGGACAAATAGTTCACAAAACGAATCACAAGGACTAATTAACAAGCACAAATGGTTTACACAACAAGTCACAAGGACTAAAGAACATGGACAAATGGTTCGCACAACGAGTCACAAGGACTAATGAACAAGGACAAATGGTTAGAACAACAAGTCACCATAACAAGGACAAATGGATCAGACAACGAGTCACAAGGACTAATTAACAAGCACAAATGTTTCACACTACGAGTCACAAGGACTAAAGAACAAGGACAAATGGTTCACACAATGAGTCACAAGGGATAATGAACAAGGACAAATGGTTCACACAACGAGTCACAAGGATTAATGAACAAGTACAAACGGTTCACACAACGAGTCACAAGGACTAATGAACAAGCACAAATGGTTTACACAACAAGTCACAAGGACTAAGAACAAGAACAAATCTTTTACACAACGAGTCACAAGGACTAATGAACATGGAGAAATGGTTAGAACAACAAGTCTCCATGACAAGGACAAATAGTTCACACAACGAATCACAAGGACTAATTAACAAGCACAAATGGTTCACACAACGAGTCATAAGGACTAAAGAACATGGACAAATGGTTACACAACGAGTCACAAGGACTAATGAACAAGGACAAATGTTTTACACAACGTGTCACAGGGACTAATGAACAAGGACAAATGGTTTACACAACGAGTCACAAGGACTAATGAACAAGGAAAAATGGTTAGAACAACAAGTCATCATGAAAATGATAAATTGTTCACACAACGAGTCACAAGGACTAATTAAGAATAAAAAATAGTTCCCTAAACGAGTCACAAGGACTAAAGAACAAGGACAAATGGTTCACACAACGAGTCACAAGGGATAATGAACAAGGACAAATGGTTCACACAACGAGTCACAAGGATTAATGAATAAGGAAAAATGGTTCACACAACGAGTCTAAATGACTAATGAACAACGATAAACGGTTAGAACAACAAGTCACAATGACAAGGACAAAATTATTCACACAACGTGTCACAAGGACTAATGAACAAGGACAAATGGTTTACACAACAAGTCACAAGGACTAAGAACAAGGACAAATGTTTTACACAACGAGTCATAAGGACTAATGAACATGGACAAATGGTTAGAACTGCAAGTCACCATGACAAGGACAAATAGTTCACACAACGAATCACAAGGACTAATTAAAAAGCACAAATGGTTCACACAACGAGTCACAAGGACTAAAGAACAAGGACAAATGGTTTACACAACGAGTCATAGGGACTAATGAACAAGGACAAATGGTTAGAACTACAAGTCACCATGACAAGGACAAATAGTTCACACAACGAAGCACAAGGACTAATTAACAAGCACAAATGGTTCACGCAATGAGTCACAAGGACTAAAGAACATGGAAAAATGGTTCACACGACGAGTCACAAGGATTAATGAACAAGGACAAATGGTTTACACAACGAGTCACAAGGACTAATGAACAAGGACAAATGGTTAGAACATCAAGTCACCATAACAAGAACAAATGGATCACACAACGAGTCACAAGGACTAATTAACAAGCACAAATGGTTCACACAACGAGTCACAAGGACTAAAGAACAAGGACAAATGGTTCACACAATGAGTCACAAGGGATAATGAACAAGGACAAATGGTTCACACAACGAGTCACAAGGATTAATGAACTAGTACAAACGGTTCACACAACGAGTCACAAGGACTAATGAACAAGCACAAATGGTTTACAGAACAAGTCACAAGGACTAAGAACAAGAACAAATGGTTCACACAACGAGTCACAAGGACTAAAGAACATGGACAAATGGTTCACACAACGAGTCACAAGGACTAATGAACAAGGACAAATGGTTTACACAACGAGTCACAGGGACTAATGAACAAGGACAAATGGTTTACACAACGAGTCACAAGGACTAATGAACAAGGAAAAATGCTTAGAACAACAAGTCAACATGACAAGGATAAATGGTTCACACAACGAGTCACAAGGACTAATTAACAAGAACAAATAGTTCGCAAAACGAGTCACAAGGACTAAAGAACAAGAACAAATGGTTCACACAACGAGTCACAAGGATTTATGAACAAGGAAAAATGATTCACACAACGAGTCCCAATGACTAATGAACAACGATAAATGGTTAGAACAACAAGTCACAATGACAAGGACAAAATTATTCACACAACGTGTCACAAGGACTAATGAACAAGGACAAATGTTATACACAACAAGTCACAAGGACTAAGGACAAGGACAAATGTTTTACACAACGAGTCATAAGGACTAATGAACATGGACAAATGGTTAGAACTACAAGTCACCATGACAAGGACAAATAGTTCACACAACGAATCACAAGGACTAATTAAAAAGCACAAATGGTTCACACAACGAGTCACAAGGACTAAAGAACAAGGACAAATGGTTTACACAACGAGTCACAGGGACTATTGAACAAGGACAAATGGTTTACACAACGAGTCACAAGGACTAATGAACCAGGAAAAATGGTTAGAACAACAAGTCACCATGACAAGGATAAATGGATCACACAACGAGTCACAAGGACTAATTAACAAGCACAAATAGTTCGCAAAACGAGTCACAAGGACAAAAGAACAAGGACAAATGGTTCACACAACGAGTCACAAGGGATAATGAACAAGGACAAATGATTCACACAACGAGTCACAAGGATTAATGAACAAGAACAAATGGTTCACACAACGAGTCACAATGACTAATGAACAACGATAAATGGTTAGAACAACAAGTCACAATGACAAGGAGAAAATTATTCAAACAACGTGTCACAAGGACTAATGAACAAGGACAAATGGTTTACACAACAAGTCACAAGGACTAAGAATAAGGACAAATGTTTTACACAACGAGTCATAAGGACTAATGAACATGGACAAATGGTTAGAACTACAAGTCACCATGACAAGGACAAATAGTTCACACAACGAATCACAAGGACTAATTAAAAAGCACAAATGGTTCACACAACGAGTCACAAGGACTAAAGAACAAGGACAAATGGTTTACACAACGAGTCACAGGGACTATTGAACAAGGACAAATGGTTTACACAACGAGTCACAAGGACTAATGAACCAGGAAAAATGGTTAGAACAACAAGTGACCATGACAAGGATAAATGGATCACACAACGAGTCACAAGGACTAATTAACAAGCACAAATAGTTCGCAAAACGAGTCACAAGGACAAAAGAACAAGGACAAATGGTTCACACAACGAGTCACAAGGGATAATGAACAAGGACAAATGATTCACACAACGAGTCACAAGGATTAATGAACAAGGACAAATGGTTCACACAACGAGTCACAATGACTAATGAACAACGATAAATGGTTAGAACAACAAGTCACAATGACAAGGAGAAAATTATCCACACAACGTGTCACAAGGACTAATGAACAAGGACAAATGGTTTACACAACAAGTCACAAGGACTAAGAATAAGGACAAATGTTTTACACAACGAGTCATAAGGACTAATGAACATGGACAAATGGTTAGAACTACAAGTCACCATGACAAGGACAATAGGTTCACACAACGAATCACAAGGACTAATTAAAAAGCACAAATGGTTCACACAACGTGTCACAAGGACTAATTAACAATAACAAATAGTTCGCTAAACGAGTCACAAGGACTAAAGAACAAGGACAAATGGTTCACACAACGAGTCATAAGGGATAATGAACAAGGACCAATGGTTCACACAACGAGTCACAAGGATTAATGAACAAGGAAAAATGGTTCACACAACGAGTCACAATGACTAATGAACAACGATAAATGGTTAGAACAACAAGTCACAATGACAAAGACAAAATTATTCACACAACGTGTCACAAGGACTAATGAACAAGGACAAATGGTTTACACAAAAAGTCACAAGGACTAAGAACAAGGACAAATGTTTTACACAACGAGTCATAAGGACTAATGAACATGGACAAATGGGTAGAACTACAAGTCACCATGACAAGGACAAATAGTTAACACAACGAATCACAAGGACTAATTAAAAAGCACAAATGGTTCACACAAGGACTAAAGAACAAGGACAAAAGGTTTACACAACGAGTCACAGGGACTAATGAACAAAGACAAATGGTTTACACAACGAGTCACAAGGACTAATGAACCAGGAAAAATGGTTAGAACAACAAGTCACCATGACAAGGATAAATGGTTCACACAACGAGTCACAAGGACTAATTAACAAGCACAAATAGTTCGCAAAACGAGTCACAAGGACAAAAGAACAAGGACAAATGGTTCACACAACGAGTCACAAGGATTAATGAACAAGTACAAACGGTTCACACAACGAGTCACAAGGACTAATGAACAAGCACAAATGGTTTACACAACAAGTCACAAGGACTAAGAACAAGAACAAATGTTTTACACAACGAGTCACAAGGACTAATGAACATGGAGAAATGGTTAGAACAACAAGTCACCATGACAAGGACAAATAGTTCACACAACGAATCACAAGGACTAATTAACAAGCACAAATGGTTTACACAACAAGTCACAAGGACTAAAGAATATGGACAAATGGTTCGCACAACGAGTCACAAGGACTAATGAACAAGGATAAATGGTTAGAACAACAAGTCACCATAACAAGAACAAATGGATCACACAACGAGTCACAAGGACTAAAGAACAAGGACAAATGGTTCACACAACGAGTCACAAGGATTAATGAACAAGGACAAATGGTTCACACAACGAGTCACAATGACTAATGAACAACGATAATAGGTTAGAACAACAAGTCATAATGACAAGGAGAAAATTATTCACACAACATGTCACAAGGACTAATGAACAAGGACAAATGGTTTACACAACAAGTCACAAGGACTAAGAACAAGGACAAATGTTTTACACAACGAGTCATAAGGACTAATGAACATGGACAAATGGTTAGAACTACAAGTCACCATGACAAGGACAAATAGTTCACAAAACGAATCACAAGGACTAATTAACAAGCACAAATGGTTTACACAACAAGTCACAAGGACTAAAGAACATGGACAAATGGTTCGCACAACGAGTCACAAGGACTAATGAACAAGGACAAATGGTTAGAACAACAAGTCACCATAACAAGGACAAATGGATCACACAACGAGTCACAAGGACTAATTAACAAGCACAAATGGTTCACACAACGAGTCACAAGGACTAAAGAACAAGGACAAATGGTTCACACAATGAGTCACAAGGGATAATGAACAAGGACAAATGGTTCACACAACGAGTCACAAGGATTAATGAACAAGTACAAACGGTTCACACAACGAGTCACAAGGACTAATGAACAAGCACAAATGGTTTACACAACAAGTCACAAGGACAAAGAACAAGAACAAATCTTTTACACAACGAGTCACAAGGACTAATGAACATGGAGAAATGGTTAGAACAACAAGTCTCCATGACAAGGACAAATAGTTAACACAACGAATCACAAGGACTAATTAACAAGCACAAATGGTTCACACAACGAGTCATAAGGACTAAAGAACATGGAGAAATGGTTACACAACGAGTCACAAGGACTAATGAACAAGGACAAATGTTTTACACAACGAGTCACAGGGACTAATGAACAAGGACAAATGGTTTACACAACGAGTCACAAGGACTAATGAACAAGGAAAAATGGTTAGAACAACAAGTCACCATGAAAATGATAAATGGTTCACACAACGAGTCACAAGGACTAATTAACAATAAAAAATAGTTCACTAAACGAGTCACAAGGACTAAAGAACAAGGACAAATGGTTCACACAACGAGTCACAAGGGATAATGAACAAGGACAAATGGTTCACACAACGAGTCACAAGGATTAATGAACAAGGAAAAATGGTTCACACAACGAGTCTAAATGACTAATGAACAACGATAAATGGTTAGAACAACAAGTCACAATGACAAGGACAAAATTATTCACACAACGTGTCACAAGGACTAATGAACAAGGACAAATGGTTTACACAACAAGTCACAAGGACTAAGAACAAGGACAAATGTTTTACACAACGAGTCATAAGGACTAATGAACATGGACAAATGGTTAGAACTGCAAGTCACCATGACAAGGACAAATAGTTCACACAACGAATCACGAGGACTAATTAAAAAGCACAAATGGTTCACACAACGAGTCACAAGGACTAAAGAACAAGGACAAATGGTTTACACAACGAGTCATAGGGACTAATGAACAAGGACAAATGGTTAGAACTACAAGTCACCATGACAAGGACAAATAGTTCACACAACGAAGCACAAGGACTAATTAACAAGCACAAATGGTTCACGCAATGAGTCACAAGGACTAAAGAACATGGAAAAATGGTTCACACGACGAGTCACAAGGATTAATGAACTAGGACAAATGGTTTACACAACGAGTCACAAGGACTAATGAACAAGGACAAATGGTTAGAACATCAAGTCACCATAACAAGAACAAATGGATCACACAACGAGTCACAAGGACTAATTAACAAGCACAAATGGTTCACACAACGAGTCACAAGGACTAAAGAACAAGGACAAATGGTTCACACAATGAGTCACAAGGGATAATGAACAAGGACAAATGGTTCACACAACGAGTCACAAGGATTAATGAACTAGTACAAACGGTTCACACAACGAGTCACAAGGACTAATGAACAAGCACAAATGGTTTACACAACAAGTCACAAGGACTAAGAACAAGAACAAATGGTTCACACAACGAGTCACAAGGACTAAAGAACATGGACAAATGGTTCACACAACGAGTCACAAGGACTAATGAACAAGGACAAATGGTTTACACAACGAGTCACAGGGACTAATGAACAAGGACAAATGGTTTACACAACGAGTCACAAGGACTAATGAACAAGGAAAAATGCTTAGAACAACAAGTCAACATGACAAGGATAAATGGTTCACACAACGAGTCACAAGGACTAATTAACAAGAACAAATAGTTCGCAAAACGAGTCACAAGGACTAAAGAACAAGGACAAATGGTTCACACAACGAGTCACAAGGATTTATGAACAAGGAAAAATGATTCACACAACGAGTCCCAATGACTAATGAACAACAATAAATGGTTAGAACAACAAGTCACAATGACAAGGACAAAATTATTCACACAACGTGTCACAAGGACGAATGAACAAGGACAAATGTTATACACAACAAGTCACAAGGACTAAGGACAAGGACAAATGTTTTACACAACGAGTCATAAGGACTAATGAACATGGACAAATGGTTAGAACTACAAGTCACCATGACAAGGACAAATAGTTCACACAACGAATCACAAGGACTAATTAAAAAGCACAAATGGTTCACACAACGAGTCACAAGGACTAAAGAACAAGGACAAATGGTTTACACAACGAGTCACAGGGACTATTGAACAAGGACAAATGGTTTACACAACGAGTCACAAGGACTAATGAACCAGGAAAAATGGTTAGAACAACAAGTCACCATGACAAGGATAAATGGATCACACAACGAGTCACAAGGACTAATTAACAAGCACAAATAGTTCGCAAAACGAGTCACAAGGACAAAAGAACAAGGACAAATGGTTCACACAACGAGTCACAAGGGATAATGAACAAGGACAAATGATTCACACAACGAGTCACAAGGATTAATGAACAAGGACAAATGGTTCACACAACGAGTCACAATGACTAATGAACAACGATAAATGGTTAGAATAACAAGTCACAATGACAAGGAGAAAATTATTCACACAACGTGTCACAAGGACTAATGAACAAGGACAAATGGTTTACACAACAAGTCACAAGGACTAAGAATAAGGACAAATGTTTTACACAACGAGTCATAAGGACTGATGAACATGGACAAATGGTTAGAACTACAAGTCACCATGACAAGGACAATAGGTTCACACAACGAATCACAAGGACTAATTAAAAAGCACAAATGGTTCACACAACGAGTCACAAGGACTAATTAACAATAACAAATAGTTCGCTAAACGAGTCACAAGGACTAAAGAACAAGGACAAATGGTTCACACAAAGAGTCACAAGGGATAATGAACAAGGACAAATGGTTCACACAACGAGTCACAAGGATTAATGAACAAGGAAAAATGGTTCACACAACGAGTCACAATGACTAATGAACAACGATAAATGGTTAGAACAACAAGTCACAATGACAAGGACAAAATTATTCACACAACGTGTCACAAGGACTAATCAACAAGGACAAATGGTTTACACAACAAGTCACAAGGACTAAGAACAAGGACAAATGTTTTACACAACGATTCATAAGGACTAATGAACATGGACAAATGGTTAGAACTACAAGTCACCATGACAAGGACAATAGGTTCACACAACGAATCACAAGGACTAATTAAAAAGCACAAATGGTTCACACAACGAGTCACAAGGACTAAAGAACAAGGACAAATGGTTTACACAACGAGTCACAAGGATTAATGAACAAGGACAAATGGTTTACACAACGAGTCACAAGGACTAATGAACAAGGACAAATGGTTCACACGACGAGTCACAAGGACTAATGAACAAGGACAAATGGTTAGAACATCAAGTCACCATAACAAGAACAAATGGATCACACAACGAGTCACAAGGACTAATTAACAAGCACAAATGGTTCACACAACAAGTCACAAGTACTAAAGAACAAGGACAAATGGTTCACACAATGAGTCACAAGGGATAATGATCAAGGACAAATGGTTCACACAACGAGTCACAAGGATTAATGAACAAGTACAAACGGTTCACACAACGAGTCACAAGGACTAATGAACAAGCACAAATGGTTTACACAACAAGTCACAAGGACTAAGAACAAGAACAAATGTTTTACACAACGAGTCACAAGGACTAATGAACATGGAGAAATGGTTAGAACAACAAGTCTCCATGACAAGGACAAATAGTTCACACAACGAATCACAAGGACTAATTAACAAGCACAAATGGATCACACAACGAGTCACAAGGACTAAAGAACATGGACAAATGGTTCACACAACGAGTCACAAGGACTAATGAACAAGGACAAATGTTTTACACAACGAGTCACAGGGACTAATGAAAAAGGACAAATGGTTCACACAACGAGTCACAAGGACTAATGAACAAGGAAAAATGGTTAGAACAACAAGTCACCATGACAAGGATAAATGGTTCACACAACGAGTCACAAGGACTAATTAACAATAACAAATAGATCGCTAAACGAGTCACAAGGACTAAAGATCAAGGACAAATGGTTCACACAAATAGTCACAAGGGATAATGAACAAGGACAAATGGTTCACACAACGAGTCACAAGGATTAATGAACAAGGAAAAATGGTTCACACAACGAGTCACAATGACTAATGAACAACGATAAATGGTTAGAACAACAAGTCACAATGACAAGGACAAAATTATTCACACAACGTGTCACAAGGACTAATGAACAAGGACAAATGGTTTACACAACAAGTCACAAGGACTAAGAACAAGGACAAATGTTTTACACAACGAGTCATAAGGACTAATGAACATGGACAAATGGTTAGAACAACAAGTCACCATGACAAGGACAATAGGTTCACACAACGAATCACAAGGACTAATTAAAAAGCACAAATGGATCACACAACGAGTCACAAGGACTAAAGAACAAGGACAAATGGTTTACACAACGAGTCATAGGGACTAATGAACAAGGACAAATGGTTTACACAACGAGTCACAAGGACTAATGAACCAGGAAATATGGTTAGAACAACAAGTCACCATGACAAGGATAAATGGTTCACACAACGAGTCACAAGGACTAATTAACAAGCACAAATAGTTCGCAAAACGAGTCACAAGGACAAAAGAACAAGGACAAATGGTTCACACAATGAGTCACAAGGGATAATGAACAAGGACAAATGGTTCACACAACGAGTCACAAGGATTAATGAACAAGGACAAATGGTTCACACAATGAGTCACAATGACTAATGAACAACGATAAATGGTTAGAACAACAAGTCACAATGACAAGGAGAAAATTATTCACACAACGTGTCACAAGGACTAATGAACAAGGACAAATGGTTTACACAACAAGTCACAAGGACTAAGAACAAGGACAAATGTTTTACACAACGAGTCATAAGGACTAATGAACATGGACAAATGGTTAGAACTACAAGTCACCATGACAAGGACAAATAGTTCACACAACGAATCACAAGGACTAATTGACAAGCACAAATGGTTCACGCAATGAGTCACAAGGACTAAAGAACATGGACAAATGGTTCACACGACGAGTCACAAGGATTAATGAACAAGGACAAATGGTTTACACAACGAGTCACAAGGACTAATGAACAAGGACAAATGGTTCACACAACGAGTCACAAGGACTAATGAACAAGGACAAATGGTTAGAACATCAAGTCACCATAACAAGAACAAATGGATCACACAACGAGTCACAAGGACTAATTAACAAGCACAAATGGTTCACACAACAAGTCACAAGGACTAAAGAACAAGGACAAATGGATCACACAACGAGTCACAAGAACTAATGAACAAGCACAAATGGTTTACACAACAAGTCACAAGGACTAAGAACAAGAACAAATGTTTTACACAACGAGTCACAAGGACTAATGAACATGGAGAAATGGTTAGAACAACAAGTCAACATGACAAGGATAAATGGTTCACACAACGAGTCACAAGGACTAATTAACAAGAACAAATAGTTCGCAAAATGAGTCACAAGGACTAAAGAACAAGGACAAATGGTTCACACAACGAGTCACAAGGATTAATGAACAAGGAAAAATGATTCACACAACGAGTCACAATGACTAATGAACAACGATAAATGGTTAGAACAACAAGTCACAATGACAAGGACAAAATTATTCACACAACGTGTCACAAGGACTAATGAACAAGGACAAATGGTTTACACAACAAGTCACAAGGACTAAGGACAAGGACAAATGTTTTACACAACGAGTCATAAGGACTAATGAACATGGACAAATGGTTAGAACTACAAGTCACCATGACAAGGACAAATAGTTCACACAACGAATCATAAGGACTAATTAAAAAGCACAAATGGTTCACACAACGAGTCACAAGGACTAAAGAACAAGGACATATGGTTTACACAACGAGTCACATGGACTAATGAACAAGGACAAATGGTTTACACAACGAGTCACAAGGACTAATGAACCAGGAAAAATGGTTAGAACAACAAGTCACCATGACAAGGATAAATGGTTCACACAACGAGTCACAAGGACTAATTAACAAACACAAATAGTTTGCAAAACGAGTCACAAGGACAAAAGAACAAGGACAAATGGTTCACACAACGAGTCACAAGGGATGAACAAGGACAAATGATTCACACAACGAGTCACAAGGATTAATGAACAAGGACAAATGGTTCACACAACGAGTCACAATGACTAATGAACAACGATAAATGGTTAGAACAACAAGTCACAATGACAAGGAGAAAATTATTCACACAACTTGTCACAAGGACTAATGAACAAGGACAAATGGTTTACACAACAAGTCACAAGGACTAAGAACAAGGACAAATGTTTTACACAACGAGTCATAAGGACTAATGAACATGGACAAATGGTTAGAACTACAAGTCACCATGACAAGGACAAATAGTTCACACAACGAATCACAAGGACTAATTAACAACCACAAATGGTTCACGCAATGAGTCACAAGGACTAAAGAAAATGGACAAATGGTTCGCACAACGAGTCACAAGGATTAATGAACAAGGACAAATGGTTCACACAACGAGTCACAAGGACTAAAGAACATGGACAAATGGTTCACACAACGAGTCAGAAGGACTAATGAACAAGGACAAATGGTTTACACAACGAGTCACAAGGACTAATGAACAAGGGCAAGTGGTTCACACAACGAGTCACAAGGACTAATGAACAAGGACAAATGGTTCACACAACGAGTCACAAGGACTAATGAACAAGGACAAATGGTTATAACAACAAGTGCAGCAGGAGCTGATAACCAGGCCAGCACCTTTTTTATGACAGGCACAATTCAAACCTGTGATTCCATTCAGGCAACCTCAACTGCCAGTCCAACTTCACCAGTCCACAAGAACAGCAGCCAGGCTAGCCACCATCAGCCACCTTGGCCAGCTGAATCCTTATTCAACTAGTCACAAATTAATCCTAGGGAGCCAGGCCAAATTCCTAAAGCATTGCACCAAAAATCGACCGAAAAGATAAGTTGCAGGGGGGGTAAAACAGATAAAGTAAAGTTGCCATTTTTGGCCAAACAAGAGAAAACTCTCAACAAAGAGGAACCTGGCCTATTCAAAGATTCATTTTATAGAGCCTTGAGCCATATAAAATGCCTGCACCTAAGCCACTTGACCCACAACAACCAGCTAAAGATTTCAAAGAACCGACACAACATGTCACTATCAACTGCACTCTTTTGTTCTTGTTCAGTTTGCCTTAATTTCTTTTGTATCCGTTGTAATATAAGTCCACTACTCTTGTTTGCTTCCTAAGTTTAATCCTGGCCCTTAGATGGAGTTGTCTAGGGTTTATCATGTCTTGAACTTCTCACGAAAGGCCTATATAAGGACCCTTTCTCGATCTGTTGTACTCGGACTTTGATTAATGAAAAACCTTGAGATTTCTCTCAAAATTTGCAAATCTTTTAACTTTGCTGAGTCTTAGTTATAAGTCAGACTTAATATCTTCTTGTGCTTGCTTAGAAGGTGATTAAGGATCTGTGGTGCTACTTGGAATAGGTCCGCTTTGCTTGAGCTATTTTAAGTGCATTGTCTGGTTAAGCTTGAATTGGTTCTGTGCTTGCTTGAATAAATTCAATCTTAGTCTTCCTAAATTATCAAATTGATTTCCTGTGCTTGCTTGGGAATTAGTTTGTTAATTATATCCCATTTTCATTTACCAAAATAATCACAAAAAGTCACAGAGTCTTACCAGAAACTGTCGAGATTTCTCTTATTTCAGTCTGGTTTTCTATTTATTAAAAATACTTGGAGTGCCTGTAAAATCCTGAGAATTGGCACAGTTTTAGTTTACTCTCTTAACTAAATTATCACCAAGTTTCATGATTTTTCAGGGTCATTTACTATTTTTATAAAAATTCCCAAGTTTATTGCATTCCCTGAAAATTACTCCTTTGCCTGTTTCAGGATTTATCCCATTTGTGCTTGTTCCCATAGTTTACACTGCAAATTCTGGTAATCAGAGCTTAGGTTCATAACACAATCCTACCTTGTGTTAGTCCCGAGTGTGAGAGAGGTCGATTCTTTTCCCAGCTACATCAAAACTACAAAAAATAACCCAATGAGTGAGGAGAGGTTAGCAGGAATGGAAGCAAAGATGGATCAATTAACCAACCTGGTTAATGTGACCCTGGAAGTCTGAACACTTGTGATGGCAAACATTCCCACTCCAGAAAGAGGAAGGCCACCACCCTACAGAGGAAGAGGCAGGGGTAGAGGTATCCTTGGAGCAGGAAGAGGCCAACCACACCATCATAATGAAGAGGAACTCAACTCGATTCAAAGAATCCATGATGGAAGAAGGTAACTACTTGGCTAGAGATAAGGATGTTAAGGTAGAAATCCCTGATTTCCATGGTAGTTTAAATCCCGAGGACTTGTTAGACTGGCTTAGATCTGTTGAGAGAGTCTTTGAGTTTAAAAATTATGATGACAGAAAAGCTTTTAAGGTTGCTATTTTAAAACTCAAGGGCTATGCATCTCTTTGGTATGAGAATATGAAACACCAAAGGATTAGAGATGGTAAGGAACCAGTTAGGTCTTGGCTTAAGTTAAGAAAAAAGTTGAAGGAGAAATTCATAGCTAAAGACTATACTCGGATATTTTTATTAAGCCGACCCAGTTGAAACAAGAGCAATTAACTGTTGAGGCCTACCTTAGGAGCTTTGAACAACTAACCCTACAATGTGAGGTCACTGAAAAACCCGAGCAAAAGATTGCTAGGTTCATTGAGGGTTTAGACCCTAAGATAGCTGGCAAATTGAGAATGCAACAAGTCTGGTCATTTGATGAGGCAATTAACCTAGCCTTAAGAATTGAGAAGCTAGGGAAGGTGAAGCCTGCAACACCCAAATTTCCCACCAGAACAACTTTCAAACCCTATACTGGTGTCAAAATGACCGAGGTACCTAAACCAGCTACCCAACCAACAAAGAGACAAGGGAAGGCACCCATGTACCCCAGAACCAACCCACCTTTATCCAGGGATAAAATCAAGTGCTTCCAATGTCAGGGCTTTGGCCATTTTAAGAAGGACTGTCCTTCTAACAGAGCTCTCACAGCTATGGAGATTGAGGAATGGGAAAGAGAGGGTCTAGTTGAGTATGAAGAAGAAAAGACACTGGTTCCAACAGGATGGAAACGAGAGGGAAACGATCAAGGACAAGTTGTGGCTCACCCTGACACAGGGCACAATTTGGTCCTATGGAGGGTTATGCACTCTCAACCAGCTCCTCTAGAAGCGATCGAGAGATCCATGATATTCGGGGAGTAGGTGCACTGTCCAAGGGAGAGTGTGTAATTTGATCATTGATGGAGGTAGCTGTACCAATGTAGCATCCACTATCATGGTTAGCAAGTGAGCTTGCCTACTCAGAGCACACCCAACCCATACAAGCTGAGATGGTTAAGCAAAGGATCTGAAGTTAAAGTTGACAAGCAATGTATTGTTCCCTTTTCAATTGGGAAGGTGTACAAGGATGAAGTCTTTGTGTGATGTGGTCCCTATGGATGCCTGCCATCTACTACTAGGGAGACCATGGGAATTTGACAGGAATACCACTCACCAGGGGAAGGAAAATGTCTATGTTTTCAAGCATAATGGAAAGAGAGTCACTCGACTCCCTTGCCACCAAACCGAGAGGGTTATGGAAGTCCTAACATGCCCGAAGAGGTTAATGGAGTACTATTTCTATCCGAGGCAGCCGGCGATCAAGGAGCTGAGGCAAGAACAACCTGTGTTGTTCCTCCTATCAAGGGAAACCAACACTGAATGGAACAAAGATGTACCTGCAGAGGTTCAACCCTTAGTTAAGAAGTACAAGGAGGTTTTTCCAGCTGAGTTGCCTAGTGGATTGCCACCCCTGAGAGGCATTGAGCATCACATAGACCTTGTACCTGGTTCTGTACTTCCTAACAGGCCAGCTTACAGGTGTGATCCCACAACAACTAAGGAGCTACAACATCGAGTTGAAGAATTAATGACTAAGGGGTTTGTAAGGGAGTCATTGAGCCCCTGTGCGACTGCCTTACTAGTGCCTAAGAAAGATGGAAGTTGGAGAATGTGTACGATAGCGGGGCTATAAACAACATCACAGATCAAGTCTGATTCCCTATTCCAAGACTAGATGACATGTTGGATGAGCTCGGTGGGGCTCGAGATCTTTTCAAAAATCGATCTCGAGCAAGGGTATCATCAGGTGAGAATAAGAGAAGGTGATGAGTGGAAAACAGCTTTCAAAACCAAACATGGCCTGTATGAGTGGCTTGTCATGCCATTTGGATTGTCTAATGCTCCAAGCACCTTCATGAGGCTCATGACTGAGGTTCTAAGACCCGCCTTGGAAAGTTTGTTTGTAGTATACTTTGATGACATACTCATTTACAAAGAAGTCCATCCGAGCATGTATTACACTTGGAAGTGATTTTTAAAATACTCAGGGAACAGAAGTTGTATGGGAAGCTTGAGAAATGTACCTTCATGGTCAATGAGGTAGCATTTCTGGATATATTATATCGGAAGGGGGATTTCATTGATCGGGGAAGATTCAGGCTATGCAAACTTGGCCATCCCACAAACAATCACGAAGTAAGGGGTTCCATGGCCTGGCATCTTTCTACAGAAGGTTCATTAAGAATTTCAGCTCAATTGTTGCACCAATTACTGAGTGTATGAGGAAGGGAGACTTCCAATGGACTGAAACTGCTTTCAAAGATCCTTTGAGAGGGTCAAAAAATTAATGTGTGAGACTCCCATTCTCAAGCTACCTGACTTTGAACAACTATTTGAGGTGGAGTGTGATGCTAGTGGGGTTGGAATAGGAGCTGTCCTAATCCAAGGCCAGAGACCAGTGGCCTATTTCAGTGAGAAGTTGAATGGAGCCAAGCTGAAATATTCAACTTATGACAAAGAGTTCTATGCAATCATAAGGGCTCTTACCCATTGGAGTCACTACTTGAAACCTAAGCCATTTGTGTTGCATTCTGATCATGAGGCCCTGAAATACATCAATGGCCAACACAAGCTGAGCCATAGACATGCTAAGTGGGTAGAATTCCTGCAAGCCTTTAACTTTTCAAGCAAATATAAAGAGGGGAAGCAGAATGTGGTAGCTGATGCCCTATCTAGAAGGCATTCTTTGTTGACTGTCATTAGTAACAAGGTCCTTGGGTTTGAATTCATGAAGGAGATGTATAAGGAGGACCCTGACTTCTCTGAAGAGTGGATTGTTCTCACAGAAGGAGGCTCAACTCAGAGTAAGAAATATATGCTACAGGATGGTTTTTTGTTTCATGGTAACAAGTTGTGTGTACCAAGGGGATCCTACAGGATTTACGATCGGGGAAGTCCATTCAGGAGGGTTAGGGGGACATTTTGGTGTTCAAAAAACCCTAGATATCTTACAAGACCAATTTTATTGGCCTAGGATGATGGGTGATGTTCAGGCATCCTTAGAAGGTGTTCAACATGTCGAAAAGCCAAGAGTTCCTTCCAAGCGGACCCTACACCCCACCGCCTATCCCCGATAAGCCTTGGGAAGGTGTGAGCCTTGATTTCATTGTGGCATTACCAAGAACACAGAGAGGAAAAGATTCAATCATGGTGGTTGTGGACAGGTTCAGTAAGATGGCTCACTTCATAGCCTGCAAGAAGACTGAGGATGCTTTGCTAGTGTTCTTTGAGCTATACCTTAAAGAGATTGTGAGACTTCATGGGGTTCCTAAGACAATTGTATCCGACAGGATACAAAATTTATGAGCTACTTTTGGAAGACCCTATGGAAGCTGCTAAAGACAAAGCTTTTGTTCAGTACCTCTCATCACCCACAAACAGATGGCCAAACTGAGGTCACTAACAAAACTTTGGGGAGAATTTTAAGGTGCCTAGTTAGCAAAACCTTGAAGGATTGGGATTTAAAGCTAGCTGCAAATGAATTTGCATTCAACAGAGCACCATCTACTCGCAAATCGGTTACAGTCCTTTTGAGATAGTCTATGGGGTTAATCCACTTATGCCCTTGGACTTATCTTCTGTCCCAAAGGAAGAGATCAATCCTGATGCCAAGAGAACAGCTGAACAACTGCTGAAGTTGCATGAAACCGTAAGAAAACAAATTGAAAGGTCCAATGAGCTGTATAAAAAACAATCCAAGAAGCCTAGGAAAAGGAAGGAGTTTGAGGCAGGAGATATGGTTTGGCTGCACCTTAGGAAGGAAAGATTCCCCTCCAAAAGAAAGAACAAGCTTATGCCTAGAGCAGATGGGCCATTTGAAGTCTTGGAAAGAATTGGTCCAAATGCTTATAAAGTTGACTTGCCAGGGGAGTATGGGGTTCATGGCACATTCAATGTGGGTGATCTAAGTCCATTCTATGAAGATTCTGAGGGAGAGGAGGATCCAGGCTTGAGGGCAAGCCCTGTTCAACCAGGGGGTTGCGGCGGAGCGATAACCAGGCCAAGACCTTTTTATGACAGCACAATTCAAACTCGTGATTCCATTCAGCAACCTCAACTGCCAAATCCAACTTCACCATCCACAAGAACAAAGCAGCCAGGCTAGCCACCATCAGCCACCTTGGCCAGCTGAATCCTTATTCAACTAGTCACAAATTAATCCTAGGGAGCCAGGCCAAATTCCTAAAGCATTGCACCAAAAATCAGACTGAAAAGATAAGTTGCAGGGGGGTAAAACAGATAAAGTAAAGTTGCCATTTTTGGCCAAACAAGAGAAAACTCTCAACAAAGAGGAACCTGGCCTATTCAAATTCATTTTATAGAGCCTTGAGCCATATAAAATGCCTGCACCTAAGCCACTTGACCCACAACAACCAGCTAAAGATTTCAAAGAACCAGACTGACAACATGTCACTATCAACTGCAGCTCTTTTGTTCTTGTTCGATTTGCCTTAATTTCTTTTGTATCCGTTGTAATATAAGTCCACTACTCTTGTTTGCTTCCTAAGTTTAATCCTGGCCCTTAGATGGAGTTGTCTAGGGTTTATCATGTACTGAACTTCTCACAGAAAGGCCTATATAAGGACCCTTTCTCAGTCTGTTGTACTCAGACTTTGATTAATGAAAAACCTTGAGATTTCTCTCAAAATTTGCAAATCTTTTAACTTTGCTGAGTCTTAGTTATAAGTCAGACTTAATATCTTCTTGTGCTTGCTTAGAAGGTGATTAAGGATCTGTGGTGCTACTTGGAATAGGTCTGTGCTTGCTTGAGCTATTTTAAGTGCATTGTCTGGTTAAGCTTGAATTGGTTCTGTGCTTGCTTGAATAAATTCAATCTTAGTCTTCCTAAATTATCAAATTGATTTCCTGTGCTTGCTTGGGAATTAGTTTGTTAATTATATCCCATTTTCATTTACCAAAATAATCACAAAACAATCACAGAGTCTTACCAGAAACTGCTAAGATTTCTCTTATTTCAGTCTGGTTTTCTATTTATTAAAAATACTTGGAGTGCCTGTAAAATCCTGAGAATTGGCACAGTTTTAGTTTACTCTCTTAACTAAATTATCACCAAGTTTCATGATTTTTCAGGGTCATTTACTATTTTTATAAAAATTCCCAAGTTTATTGCATTCCCTGAAAATTACTCCTTTGCCTGTTTCAGGATTTATCCCATTTGTGCTTGTTCCCATAGTTTACACTGCAACAAGTCACCATAACAAGAACAAATGGATCACACAACGAGTCACAAGGACTAATTAACAAGCACAAATGGTTCACAGAACAAGTCACAAGGACTAAAGAACAAGGATAAATGGTTCACACATTGAGTCACAAGGGATAATGAACAAGGACAAATGGTTCACACAACGAGTCACAAGGATTAATGAACAAGTACAAACGGTTCACACAACGAGTCACAAGGACTAATGAACAAGCACATATGGTTTACACAACAAGTCACAGGGACTAAGAACAAGAACAAATGTTTTACAAAACGAGTCACAAGGACTAATGAACATGGAGAAATGGTTAGAACAACAAGTCTCCATGACAAGGACAAATAGTTCACACAACGAATCACAAGGACTAATTAACAAGCACAAATGGTTCACACAACGAGACACAAGGACTAAAGAACATGGACAAATGGTTCACACAACGAGTCACAAGGACTAATGAACAAGGACAAATGGTGTACACAACGAGTCACAATGACTAATGAACAACGATAAATGGTTAGAACAACAAGTCACAATGACAAGGAGAAAATTATTCACACAACGTGTCACAAGGACTAATGAACAAGGACAAATGGTTTACACAACAAGTCACAAGGACTAAGAACAAGGACAAATGTTTTACACAACGAGTCATAAGGACTAATGAACATGGACAAATGGTTAGAACTACAAGTCACCATGACAAGGACAAATAGTTCACACAACGAATCACAAGGACTAATTGACAAGCACAAATGGTTCACGCAATGAGTCACAAGGACTAAAGAACATGGACAAATGGTTCACACGACGAGTCACAAGGATTAATGAACAAGGACAAATGGTTTACACAACGAGTCACAAGGACTAATGAACAAGGACAAATGGTTCACACAACGAGTCACAAGGACTAATGAACAAGGACAAATGGTTCACACAACGAGTCACAAGGATTAATGAACAAGTACAAACGGTTCACACAACGAGTCACAAGAACTAATGAACAAGCACAAATGGTTTACACAACAAGTCACAAGGACTAATAACAAGAACAAATGTTTTACACAACGAGTCACAAGGACTAATGAACATGGAGAAATGGTTAGAACAACAAGTCAACATGACAAGGATAAATGGTTCACACAACGAGTCACAAGGACTAATTAACAAGAACAAATAGTTCGCAAAATGAGTCACAAGGACTAAAGAACAAGGACAAATGGTTCACACAACGAGTCACAAGGATTAATGAACAAGGAAAAATGATTCACACAACGAGTCACAATGACTAATGAACAACGATAAATAGTTAGAACAACAAGTCACAATGACAAGGACAAAATTATTCACACAACGTGTCACAAGGACTAATGAACAAGGACAAATGGTTTACACAACAAGTCACAAGGACTAAGGACAAGGACAAATGTTTTACACAACGAGTCATAAGGACTAATGAACATGGACAAATGGTTAGAACTACAAGTCACCATGACAAGGACAAATAGTTCACACAACGAATCATAAGGACTAATTAAAAAGCACAAATGGTTCACACAACGAGTCACAAGGACTAAAGAACAAGGACAAATGGTTTACACAACGAGTCACATGGACTAATGAACAAGGACAAATGGTTTACACAACGAGTCACAAGGACTAATGAACCAGGAAAAATGGTTAGAACAACAAGTCACCATGACAAGGATAAATGGTTCACACAACGAGTCACAAGGACTAATTAACAAACACAAATAGTTTGCAAAACGAGTCACAAGGACAAAAGAACAAGGACAAATGGTTCACACAACGAGTCACAAGGGATAATGAACAAGGACAAATGATTCACACAACGAGTCACAAGGATTAATGAACAAGGACAAATGGTTCACACAACGAGTCACAATGACTAATGAACAACGATAAATGGTTAGAACAACAAGTCACAATGACAAGGAGAAAATTATTCACACAACTTGTCACAAGGACTAATGAACAAGGACAAATGGTTTACACAACAAGTCACAAGGACTAAGAACAAGGACAAATGTTTTACACAACGAGTCATAAGGACTAATGAACATGGACAAATGGTTAGAACTACAAGTCACCATGACAAGGATAAATGGTTCACACAACGAGTCACAAGGACTAATTAACAAGCACAAATGGATCACACAACGAGTCACAAGGACTAAAGAACAAGGACAAATGGTTTACACAACGAGTCATAGGGACTAATGAACAAGGACAAATGGTTTACACAACGAGTCACAAGGACTAATGAACCAGGAAAAATGGTTAGAACAACAAGTCACCATGACAAGGATAAATGGTTCACACAACGAGTCACAAGGACTAATTAACAAGCACAAATAGTTCGCAAAACGAGTCACAAGGACAAAAGAACAAGGACAAATGGTTCACACAATGAGTCACAAGGGATAATGAACAAGGACAAATGGTTCACACAACGAGTCACAAGGATTAATGAACAAGGACAAATGGTTCACACAATGAGTCACAATGACTAATGAACAACGATAAATGGTTAGAACAACAAGTCACAATGACAAGGAGAAAATTATTCACACAACGTGTCACAAGGACTAATGAACAAGGACAAATGGTTTACACAACAAGTCACAAGGACTAAGAACAAGGACAAATGTTTTACACAACGAGTCATAAGGACTAAAGAACATGGACAAATGGTTACACAACGAGTCACAAGGACTAATGAACAAGGACAAATGTTTTACACAACGAGTCACAGGGACTAATGAACAAGGACAAATGGTTTACACAACGAGTCACAAGGACTAATGAACAAGGAAAAATGGTTAGAACAACAAGTCACCCTGAAAATGATAAATGGTTCACACAACGAGTCACAAGGACTAATTAACAATAAAAAATAGTTCCCTAAACGAGTCACAAGGACTAATGAACAAGGACAAATGTTTTACACAACGAGTCACAGGGACTAATGAACAAGGACAAATGGTTTACACAACGAGTCACAAGGACTAATGAACAAGGAAAAATGGTTAGAACAACAAGTCACCATGAAAATGATAAATGGTTCACACAACGAGTCACAAGGACTAATTAACAATAAAAAATAGTTCCCTAAACGAGTCACAAGGACTAAAGAACAAGGACAAATGGTTCACACAACGAGTCACAAGGGATAATGAACAAGGACAAATGGTTCACACAACGAGTCACAAGGATTAATGAACAAGGAAAAATGGTTCACACAACGAGTCTAAATGACTAATGAACAATGATAAATGGTTAGAACAACAAGTCACAATGACAAGGACAAAATTATTCACACAACGTGTCACAAGGACTAATGAACAAGGACAAATGGTTTACACAACAAGTCACAAGGACTAAGAACAAGGACAAATGTTTTACACAACGAGTCATAAGGACTAAAGAACATGGACAAATGGTTAGAACTGCAAGTCACCATGACAAGGACCAATAGTTCACACAACGAATCACTTGGACTAATTAAAAAGCACAAATGGTTCACACAAGGACTAAAGAACAAGGACAAAAGGTTTACACAACGAGTCACAGGGACTAATGAACAAAGACAAATGGTTTACACAACGTGTCACAAGGACTAATGAACCAGGAAAAATGGTTAGAACAACAAGTCACCATGACAAGGATAAATGGTTCACACAACGAGTCACAAGGACTAATTAACAAGCACAAATAGTTCGCAAAACGAGTCACAAGGACAAAAGAACAAGGACAAATGGTTCACACAACGAGTCACAAGGATTAATGAACAAGTACAAACGGTTCACACAACGAGTCACAAGGACTAATGAACAAGCACAAATGGTTTACACAACAAGTCACAAGGACAAAGAACAAGAACAAATGTTTTACACAACGAGTCACAAGGACTAATGAACATGGAGAAATGGTTAGAACAACAAGTCACCATGACAAGGACAAATAGTTCACACAACGAATCACAAGGACTAATTAACAAGCACAAATGGTTTACACAACAAGTCACAAGGACTAAAGAATATGGACAAATGGTTCGCACAATGAGTCACAAGGATTAATGAACAAGGACAAATGGTTCACACAACGAGTCACAATGACTAATGAGCAACGATAAATGGTTAGAACAACAAGTCATAATGACAAGGAGAAAATTATTCACACAACATGTCACAAGGACTAATGAACAAGGACAAATGGTTTACACAACAAGTCACAAGGACTAAGAACAAGGACAAATGTTTTACACAACGAGTCATAAGGACTAATGAACATGGACAAATGGTTAGAACTACAAGTCACCATGACAAGGACAAATAGTTCACAAAACGAATCACAAGGACTAATTAACAAGCACAAATGGTTTACACAACAAGTCACAAGGACTAAAGAACATGGACAAATGGTTCGCACAACGAGTCACAAGGACTAATGAACAAGGACAAATGGTTAGAACAACAAGTCACCCTGAAAATGATAAATGGTTCACACAACGAGTCACAAGGACTAATTAACAATAAAAAATAGTTCCCTAAACGAGTCACAAGGACTAATGAACAAGGACAAATGTTTTACACAACGAGTCACAGGGACTAATGAACAAGGACAAATGGTTTACACAACGAGTCACAAGGACTAATGAACAAGGAAAAATGGTTAGAACAACAAGTCACCATGAAAATGATAAATGGTTCACACAACGAGTCACAAGGACTAATTAACAATAAAAAATAGTTCCCTAAACGAGTCACAAGGACTAAAGAACAAGGACAAATGGTTCACACAACGAGTCACAAGGGATAATGAACAAGGACAAATGGTTCACACAACGAGTCACAAGGATTAATGAACAAGGAAAAATGGTTCACACAACGAGTCTAAATGACTAATGAACAATGATAAATGGTTAGAACAACAAGTCACAATGACAAGGACAAAATTATTCACACAACGTGTCACAAGGACTAATGAACAAGGACAAATGGTTTACACAACAAGTCACAAGGACTAAGAACAAGGACAAATGTTTTACACAACGAGTCATAAGGACTAAAGAACATGGACAAATGGTTAGAACTGCAAGTCACCATGACAAGGACCAATAGTTCACACAACGAATCACAAGGACTAATTAAAAAGCACAAATGGTTCACACAAGGACTAAAGAACAAGGACAAAAGGTTTACACAACGAGTCACAGGGACTAATGAACAAAGACAAATGGTTTACACAACGTGTCACAAGGACTAATGAACCAGGAAAAATGGTTAGAACAACAAGTCACCATGACAAGGATAAATGGTTCACACAACGAGTCACAAGGACTAATTAACAAGCACAAATAGTTCGCAAAACGAGTCACAAGGACAAAAGAACAAGGACAAATGGTTCACACAACGAGTCACAAGGATTAATGAACAAGTACAAACGGTTCACACAACGAGTCACAAGGACTAATGAACAAGCACAAATGGTTTACACAACAAGTCACAAGGACAAAGAACAAGAACAAATGTTTTACACAACGAGTCACAAGGACTAATGAACATGGAGAAATGGTTAGAACAACAAGTCACCATGACAAGGACAAATAGTTCACACAACGAATCACAAGGACTAATTAACAAGCACAAATGGTTTACACAACAAGTCACAAGGACTAAAGAATATGGACAAATGGTTCGCACAATGAGTCACAAGGATTAATGAACAAGGACAAATGGTTCACACAACGAGTCACAATGACTAATGAGCAACGATAAATGGTTAGAACAACAAGTCATAATGACAAGGAGAAAATTATTCACACAACATGTCACAAGGACTAATGAACAAGGACAAATGGTTTACACAACAAGTCACAAGGACTAAGAACAAGGACAAATGTTTTACACAACGAGTCATAAGGACTAATGAACATGGACAAATGGTTAGAACTACAAGTCACCATGACAAGGACAAATAGTTCACAAAACGAATCACAAGGACTAATTAACAAGCACAAATGGTTTACACAACAAGTCACAAGGACTAAAGAACATGGACAAATGGTTCGCACAACGAGTCACAAGGACTAATGAACAAGGACAAATGGTTAGAACAACAAGTCACCCTGAAAATGATAAATGGTTCACACAACGAGTCACAAGGACTAATTAACAATAAAAAATAGTTCCCTAAACGAGTCACAAGGACTAAAGAACAAGGACAAATGGTTCACACAATGAGTCACTAGGGATAATGAACAAGGACAAATGGTTCACACAACGATTCACAAGGATTAATGAACTAGTACAAACGGTTCACACAACGAGTCACAAGGACTAATGAACAAGCACAAATGGTTTACACAACAAGTCACAGGGACTAAGAACAAGAACAAATGGTTCACACAACGAGTCACAAGGACTAAAGAACATGGACAAATGGTTCACACAACGAGTCACAAGGACTAATGAACAAGGACAAATGGTTTACACAACGAGTCACAGGGACTAATGAACAAGGACAAATGGTTTACACAACGAGTCACAAGGACTAATGAACAAGGAAAAATGCTTAGAACAACAAGTCAACATGACAAGGATAAATGTTTCACACAACGAGTCACAAGGACTAATTAACAAGAACAAATAGTTCGCAAAACGAGTCACAAGGACTAAAGAACAAGGACAAATGGTTCACACAACGAGTCACAAGGATTAATGAACAAGGAAAAATGATTCACACAACGAGTCCCAATGACTAATGAACAACGATAAATGGTTAGAACAACAAGTCACAATGACAAGGACAAAATTATTCACACAACGTGTCACAAGGACTAATGAACAAGGACAAATGTTATACACAACAAGTCACAAGGACTAAGGACAAGGACAAATGTTTTACACAACGAGTCATAAGGACTAATGAACATGGACAAATGGTTAGAACTACAAGTCACCATGACAAGGACAAATAGTTCACACAACGAATCACAAGGACTAATTAAAAAGCACAAATGGTTCACACAACGAGTCACAAGGACTAAAGAACAAGGACAAATGGTTTACACAACGAGTCACAGGGACTATTGAACAAGGACAAATGGTTTACACAACGAGTCACAAGGACTAATGAACCAGGAAAAATGGTTAGAACAACAAGTCACCATGACAAGGATAAATGGATCACACAACGAGTCACAAGGACTAATTAACAAGCACAAATAGTTCGCAAAACGAGTCACAAGGACAAAAGAACAAGGACAAATGGTTCACACAACGAGTCACAAGGGATAATGAACAAGGACAAATGGTTCACAACACGAGTCACAAGGATTAATGAACAAGGACAAATGGTTCACACAACGAGTCACAATGACTAATGAACAACGATAAATGGTTAGAACAACAAATCACAATGACAAGGAGAAAATTATTCACACAACGTGTCACAAGGACCAATGAACAAGGACAAATGGTTTACACAACAAGTCACAAGGACTAAGAACAAGGACAAATATTTTACACAACGAGTCATAAGTACTAATGAACATGGACAAATGGTTAGAACTACAAGTCACCATGACAAGGACAAATAGTTCACAAAACGAATCACAAGGACTAATTAACAATCACAAATGGTTCACACAATGAGTCATAAGGACTAAAGAACATGTACAAATGGTTCACACAACGAGTCACAAGGATTAATGAACAAGGACAAATGGTTTACACAACGAGTCACAAGGACTAATGAACAAGGACAAATGGTTAGAACAACAAGTCACCATAACAAGAACAAATGGATCACACAACGAGTCACAAGGACTAATTAACAAGCACAAATGGTTCACACAACGAGTCACAAGGACTAAAGAACAAGGACAAATGGTTCACACAATGAGTCACAATGGATAATGAACAAGGACAAATGGTTCACACAACGAGTCACAATGATTAATGAACAAGTACAAACGGTTCACACAACGAGTCACAAGGACTAATGAACAAGCACTAATGGTGTACACAACAAGTCACAAGGACTAAGAAGAAGAACAAATGTTTTACACAACGAGTCACAAGGACTAATGAACATGGAGAAATGGTTAGAACAACAAGTCTCCATGACAAGAAAAATAGTTCACACAACGAATCACAAGGACTAATTAACATGCACAAATGGTTCACACAACGAGTCACAAGGACTAAAGAACATGGACAAATGGTTCACACAACGAGTCACAAGAACTAATGAACAAGGAAAAATGGTTTACACAACGAGTCACAGGGACTAATGAACAAGGACAAATGGTTTACACAACGAGTCACAAGGACTAATGAATAAAGAAAAATGGTTAGAACAACAAGTCACCATGACAAGGATAAATGGTTCACACAACGAGTCACAAGGACTAATTAACAAGAACAAATAGTTCGCAAAACGAGTCACAAGGACTAAAGAATAAGGACAAATGGTTCACACAACGAGTCACAAGGGATAATGAACAAGGACAAATGGTTCACACATCACAAGGATTAATGAACAAGGAAAAATGGTTCACACAACGAGTCACAATGACTAATGAACAACGATAAATGGTTAGAACAACAAGTCACAATGACAAGGACAAAATTATTCACACAACGTGTCACAAGGACTAATGAACAAGGACAAATGGTTTACACAACAAGTCACAAGGACTAAGAACAAGGACATATGTTTTACATAACGAGTCATAAGGACTAATGAACATGGACAAATGGTTAGAACTATAAGTCACCATGACAAGGACAAATAGTTCACACAACGAATCACAAGGACTAATTAAAAAGCAAAAATGGTTCACACAACGAGTCACAAGCACAAAAGAACATGGACAAATGGTTCACACAACGAGTCACAAGGATTAATGAACAAGGACAAATGGTTTACACAACGAGTCACAAGGACTAATGAACAAGGACAAATGATTCACACAACGAGTCACAAGGACTAATGAACAAGGACAAATGGTTAGAAAAACAAGTCACCATAACAAGAACAAATGGATCACACAACGAATCACAAGGACTAATTAACAAGCACAAATGGTTCACACAACGAGTCACAAGGACTAAAGAACATGGACAAATGGTTCACACAACGAGTCACAAGGACTAATGAACAAGGACAAATGGTTTACACAACGAGTCACAGGGACTAATGAACAAGGACAAATGGTTTACACAACGAGTCACAAGGACTAATGAACAAGGAAAAATGGTTAGAACAACAAGTCAACATGACAAGGATAAATGGTTCACACAACGAGTCACAAGGACTAATTAACAAGAACAAATAGTTCGCAAAATGAGTCACAAGGACTAAAGAACAAGGACAAATGGTTCACACAACGAGTCACAAGGATTAATGAACAAGGAAAAATGATTCACACAACGAGTCACAATGACTAATGAACAACGATAAATGGTTAGAATAACAAGTCACAATGACAAGGACAAAATTATTCACACAACGTGTCACAAGGACTAATGAACAAGGACAAATGTTATACACAACAAGTCACTAGGACTAAGGACAAGGACAAATGTTTTACACAACGAGTCAGAAGGACTAATGAACATGGACAAATGGTTAGAACTACAAGTCACAATGACAAGGACAAATAGTTCACACAACGAATCACAAGGACTAATTAAAAAGCACAAATGGTTCACACAACGAGTCACAAGGACTAAAGAACAAGGACAAATGGTTTACACAACGAGTCACAGTGATACGAAATTGATGCAGCGATTAGAGGAAATAAACAGTCGCCAAGACTGTTCAGTCAGAAGGCAGTTTCCCCAGCTGTTTACTCGGTTACTTGGCGCCCAAGGAAGAGGTGTCGAGACTTCTTTCCTAAAAGAAGTCATATCTTAATTGAATTAGTATAAGTTATTTATTTCCTATTTGTGTTAGAAGTTCTACTTTCCTAATTAGTAGCTTATTCGGTTTTAGGAAAGTTTACTAGTTTCCTAAATTCAGTTTTCCTATTATGTTTTAGAGAAGTATTTCTTATATCTTTAAGGAGTGTGTAATAAGGCAATTAGAATTGCCATAGAAGTCTTAATCTACACGAGTAGATCTAGGAGATCGATTTAAGAAAGCTTGTTTCCTTAATCGGTTTAGGAGTCATTCTAGTTAGTATAAATAGGAGTCATTGTATTCTTATTTTAAGCATGATATGATATATTGATTAAGAAAATTGAAGTTGTTGCTTTATTGTGTTTGCAAGTTTTGTAAACCCTAGGTTCGACGCGTTTCGTTCCAAATTGTTATTGTTTGACGCGTTTTCAAGCATTAACCCGAGTTATAATCAATAGGTCTTGATTATAGTTCACCATTGGTTGAGTTATAGGTCTAGCTCAAACAAATATCCCATTGGTTCGATTTTATTCACATATTTCGAAACAAATATCCTTTTATTTTCTTGTTCGTTTATATTACAAAAAAACACATAAAAATTACTAAGTTCACGTTCTGATCCAAACAGTTCACTAAACCGTTCAAATCATATAAATCCGACAATCAAACAGTCTTCAGCACTGTTCAGTTTCGTTAATTCCGCTGCAACTCTAACGAATTGTTTTCTTTTGAGTAATTTTCGTATCATTTGGTATCAGAGCTTCGGCTCTTGATTTCCTTAAATCTAGACGGTCCTATGGGGGAAAGGAAGATGGAACTTATCAACACGGAGCAACGAGCTCAACTCTTTTATACCAAGTGCCAAGTGAATGATCGATGGTGTAGTGTGATCATAGATGGAGGAAGTTGCACCAACGCCGCCTCATCCGAGATGGTAAGTAAACTTGCTTTGTCAACTACAACTCATCCTAAACCATACACTTTACATTGGCTAGATAATGGTAAGAAGATGAAAGTCTCACAACAAGTTCAAGTTTGTTTTACAATGGGTCCTTACAAAGATGAGGTTTTATGCGATGTAGTCCCTATGGATGCTTGTCATATTATTTTAGGGAGACCTTGGCAATTTGATAGAGATGTGACACATAAAGGTCAAAGCAATGAATATATTCTATCATCTAGTGGAAAGAAAATCGTCTTGAGGCCTATGTCGTCCGAAGCAATTTATGTTATGCATTCTGGTCGTGACAAAAGATCGAGTCTAACAATGTTTGCTATGGAAGACGAACTTGACCAAGAGCTAAACAAGGAAGAGTTTAAAGACAACACCATTGATTCTTCCCTGGATTTAAATCATCCACCGATATTTGATGATTATGGTGATGAAGAAACGGTTGATGCTCTTGATGATGAAGTTTCAAAGGTTGTGAATTTAGATAAGGATGATAACAAAAAAGTAGAGAAAAAAGAAATTGTTGAAGAATTGACATTGGACATTAATTCGATTCATAGCAATCTAATTCATGTCAAACCAACATTGATGAAGGGAAAATATAAATCATCATTGGAATCGTATATAGATGAGTTCTTATATGGTGATAGGTATTCTGATCTTACTGTCTTCACTTCGGTGTTAATGGGGAATTATGAAGATATTGAAGGCAATGATAACTTCTTATTTGGCTCAATAAAGTTGAAAGAGGTGCATAGTTCTTATGTGGTCGGTATTCTAATGGATGTGAATGCTGCAACTGTTAAAAGATCATCATGTTCGCTTGATCTTGAATATGCAGATATTAACAAGTTTCTAATTCTTGTGCACGGAGGGTGGAGGGGTGGAAGGCACGAGAAAAGGAGAATGGGGAGTCGAAACCATGAACATGGAAGGCAAGAGAGGAGTTTAGAAGCAAACAAGATAGATGAGCCTGAAGTTTTTATCAAAGATGATGAGTTAAAAGATGATTCAAGTTTATTACTATTTCTTATAAATGAATTTGCATCCAGGTTTGTGAAGTTCATATTTGATCCCGGAGGATTGAAGCATCAAGAATTGAGGACAATTCCTTTCAAAGGGGGAGGGGATGATACGAAATTGATGCAGCGATTAGAGGAAATAAACAGTCGCCAAGACTGTTCAGTCAGAAGGCAGTTTCCCCAGCTGTTTACTCGGTTACTTGGCGCCCAAGGAAGAGGTGTCGAGACTTCTTTCCTAAAAGAAGTCATATCTTAATTGAATTAGTATAAGTTATTTATTTCCTATTTGTGTTAGAAGTTCTACTTTCCTAATTAGTAGCTTATTCGGTTTTAGGAAAGTTTACTAGTTTCCTAAATTCAGTTTTCCTATTATGTTTTAGAGAAGTATTTCTTATATCTTTAAGGAGTGTGTAATAAGGCAATTAGAATTGCCATAGAAGTCTTAATCTACACGAGTAGATCTAGGAGATCGATTTAAGAAAGCTTGTTTCCTTAATCGGTTTAGGAGTCATTCTAGTTAGTATAAATAGGAGTCATTGTATTCTTATTTTAAGCATGATATGATATATTGATTAAGAAAATTGAAGTTGTTGCTTTATTGTGTTTGCAAGTTTTGTAAACCCTAGGTTCGACGCGTTTCGTTCCAAATTGTTATTGTTTGACGCGTTTTCAAGCATTAACCCGAGTTATAATCAATAGGTCTTGATTATAGTTCACCATTGGTTGAGTTATAGGTCTAGCTCAAACAAATATCCCATTGGTTCGATTTTATTCACATATTTCGAAACAAATATCCTTTTATTTTCTTGTTCGTTTATATTACAAAAAAACACATAAAAATTACTAAGTTCACGTTCTGATCCAAACAGTTCACTAAACCGTTCAAATCATATAAATCCGACAATCAAACAGTCTTCAGCACTGTTCAGTTTCGTTAATTCCGCTGCAACTCTAACGAATTGTTTTCTTTTGAGTAATTTTCGTATCACACAGGGACTATTGAACAAGGACAAATGGTTTACACAACGAGTCACAAGGACTAATGAACCAGGAAAAATGGTTAGAACAACAAGTCACCATGACAAGGATAAATGGATCACACAACGAGTCACAAGGACTAATTAACAAGCACAAATAGTTCGCAAAACGAGTCACAAGGACAAAAGAACAAGGACAAATGGTTCACACAACGAGTCACAAGGGATAATGAACAAGGACAAATGATTCACACAACGAGTCACAAGGATTAATGAACAAGGACAAATGGTTCACACAACGAGTCACAATGACTAATGAACAACGATAAATGGTTAGAACAACAAGTCACAATGACAAGGAGAAAATTATTCACACAACGTGTCACAAGGACTAATGAACAAGGACAAATGGTTTACACAACAAGTCACAAGGACTAAGAACAAGGACAAATGTTTTACACAACGAGTCATAAACATGAACAAATGGTTAGAACTACAAGTCACCATGACAAGGACAAATAGTTCACACAACGAATCACAAGGACTAATTAACAACCACAAATGGTTCACGCAATGAGTCACAAGGACTAAAGAACATGGACAAATGGTTCGCACAACGAGTCAAATGGATTAATGAACAAGGACAAATGGTTTACACAACGAGTCACAAGAAGTAATTAACAAGGACAAATGGTTCACACAACGAGTCACAAGGGATAATGAACAAGGACAAATGATTCACACAACGAGTCACAAGGATTAATGAACAAGGACAAATGGTTCACACAACGAGTCACAATGACTAATGAACAACGATAAATGGTTAGAACAACAAGTCACAATGACAAGGAGAAAATTATTCACACAACTTGTCACAAGGACTAATGAACAAGGACAAATGGTTTACACAACAAGTCACAAGGACTAAGAACAAGGACAAATGTTTTACACAACGAGTCATAAGGACTAATGAACATGGACAAATGGTTAGAACTACAAGTCACCATGACAAGGATAAATGGTTCACACAACGAGTCACAAGGACTAATTAACAAGCACAAATGGATCACACAACGAGTCACAAGGACTAAAGAACAAGGACAAATGGTTTACACAACGAGTCATAGGGACTAATGAACAAGGACAAATGGTTTACACAACGAGTCACAAGGACTAATGAACCAGGAAAAATGGTTAGAACAACAAGTCACCATGACAAGGATAAATGGTTCACACAACGAGTCACAAGGACTAATTAACAAGCACAAATAGTTCGCAAAACGAGTCACAAGGACAAAAGAACAAGGACAAATGGTTCACACAATGAGTCACAAGGGATAATGAACAAGGACAAATGGTTCACACAACGAGTCACAAGGATTAATGAACAAGGACAAATGGTTCACACAATGAGTCACAATGACTAATGAACAACGATAAATGGTTAGAACAACAAGTCACAATGACAAGGAGAAAATTATTCACACAACGTGTCACAAGGACTAATGAACAAGGACAAATGGTTTACACAACAAGTCACAAGGACTAAGAACAAGGACAAATGTTTTACACAACGAGTCATAAGGACTAAAGAACATGGACAAATGGTTACACAACGAGTCACAAGGACTAATGAACAAGGACAAATGTTTTACACAACGAGTCACAGGGACTAATGAACAAGGACAAATGGTTTACACAACGAGTCACAAGGACTAATGAACAAGGAAAAATGGTTAGAACAACAAGTCACCCTGAAAATGATAAATGGTTCACACAACGAGTCACAAGGACTAATTAACAATAAAAAATAGTTCCCTAAACGAGTCACAAGGACTAATGAACAAGGACAAATGTTTTACACAACGAGTCACAGGGACTAATGAACAAGGACAAATGGTTTACACAACGAGTCACAAGGACTAATGAACAAGGAAAAATGGTTAGAACAACAAGTCACCATGAAAATGATAAATGGTTCACACAACGAGTCACAAGGACTAATTAACAATAAAAAATAGTTCCCTAAACGAGTCACAAGGACTAAAGAACAAGGACAAATGGTTCACACAACGAGTCACAAGGATAATGAACAAGGACAAATGGTTCACACAACGAGTCACAAGGATTAATGAACAAGGAAAAATGGTTCACACAACGAGTCTAAATGACTAATGAACAATGATAAATGGTTAGAACAACAAGTCACAATGACAAGGACAAAATTATTCACACAACGTGTCACAAGGACTAATGAACAAGGACAAATGGTTTACACAACAAGTCACAAGGACTAAGAACAAGGACAAATGTTTTACACAACGAGTCATAAGGACTAAAGAACATGGACAAATGGTTAGAACTGCAAGTCACCATGACAAGGACCAATAGTTCACACAACGAATCACAAGGACTAATTAAAAAGCACAAATGGTTCACACAAGGACTAAAGAACAAGGACAAAAGGTTTACACAACGAGTCACAGGGACTAATGAACAAAGACAAATGGTTTACACAACGTGTCACAAGGACTAATGAACCAGGAAAAATGGTTAGAACAACAAGTCACCATGACAAGGATAAATGGTTCACACAACGAGTCACAAGGACTAATTAACAAGCACAAATAGTTCGCAAAACGAGTCACAAGGACAAAAGAACAAGGACAAATGGTTCACACAACGAGTCACAAGGATTAATGAACAAGTACAAACGGTTCACACAACGAGTCACAAGGACTAATGAACAAGCACAAATGGTTTACACAACAAGTCACAAGGACAAAGAACAAGAACAAATGTTTTACACAACGAGTCACAAGGACTAATGAACATGGAGAAATGGTTAGAACAACAAGTCACCATGACAAGGACAAATAGTTCACACAACGAATCACAAGGACTAATTAACAAGCACAAATGGTTTACACAACAAGTCACAAGGACTAAAGAATATGGACAAATGGTTCGCACAATGAGTCACAAGGATTAATGAACAAGGACAAATGGTTCACACAACGAGTCACAATGACTAATGAGCAACGATAAATGGTTAGAACAACAAGTCATAATGACAAGGAGAAAATTATTCACACAACATGTCACAAGGACTAATGAACAAGGACAAATGGTTTACACAACAAGTCACAAGGACTAAGAACAAGGACAAATGTTTTACACAACGAGTCATAAGGACTAATGAACATGGACAAATGGTTAGAACTACAAGTCACCATGACAAGGACAAATAGTTCACAAAACGAATCACAAGGACTAATTAACAAGCACAAATGGTTTACACAACAAGTCACAAGGACTAAAGAACATGGACAAATGGTTCGCACAACGAGTCACAAGGACTAATGAACAAGGACAAATGGTTAGAACAACAAGTCACCATAACAAGGACAAATGGATCACACAACGAGTCACAAGGACTAATTAACAAGCACAAATGGTTCACACAACGAGTCACAAGGACTAAAGAACAAAGACAAATGGTTCACACAATGAGTCACAAGGGATAATGAACAAGGACAAATGGTTCACACAACGAGTCACAAGGATTAATGAACAAGTACAAACGGTTCACACAACGAGTCACAAGGACTAATGAACAAACACAAATGGTTTACCCAACAAGTCACAAGGACTAAGAACAAGAACAAATCTTTTACACAACGAGTCACAAGGACTAATGAACATGGAGAAATGGTTAGAACAACAAGTCTTCATGACAAGGACAAATAGTTCACACAACGAATCACAAGGACTAATTAACAAGCACAAATGGTTCACACAACAAGTCATAAGGACTAAAGAACATGGACAAATGGTTACACAACGAGTCACAAGGACTAATGAACAAGGACAAATGTTTTACACAACGAGTCACAGGGACTAATGAACAAGGACAAATGGTTTACACAACGAGTCACAAGGACTAATGAACAAGGAAAAATGGTTAGAACAATAAGTCACCATGAAAATGATAAATGGTTCACACAACGAGTCACAAGGACTAATTAACAATAAAAAATAGTTCCCTAAACGAGTCACAAGGACTAAAGAACAAGGACAAATGGTTCACACAACGAGTCACAAGGGATAATGAACAAGGACAAATGGTTCACACAACGAGTCACAAGGATTAATGAACAAGGAAAAATGGTTCACACAACGAGTCTAAATGACTAATGAACAACGATAAATGGTTAGAACAACAAGTCACAATGACAAGGACAAAATTATTCACACAACGTGTCACAAGGACTAATGAACAAGGACAAATGGTTTACACAACAAGTCACAAGGACTAAGAACAAGGACAAATGTTTTACACAACGAGTCATAAGGACTAATGAACATGGACAAATGGTTAGAACTGCAAGTCACCATGACAAGGACAAATAGTTCACACAACGAATCACAAGGACTAATTAAAAAGCACAAATGGTTCACACAACGAGTCACAAGGACTAAAGAACAAGGACAAATGGTTTACACAACGAGTCATAAGGACTAATGAACAAGGACAAATGGTTAGAACTACAAGTCACCATGACAAGGACAAATAGTTCACACAACGAAGCACAAAGACTAATTAACAAGCACAAATGGTTCACGCAATGAGTCACAAGGACTAAAGAACATGGAAAAATGGTTCACACGACGAGTCACAAGGATTAATGAACAAGGACAAATGGTTTACACAACGAGTCACAAGGACTAATGAACAAGGACAAATGGTTCACACAACGAGTCACAAGGACTAATGAATAAGGACAAATGGTTAGAACATCAAGTCACCATAACAAGAACAAATGGATCACACAACGAGTCACAAGGACTAATTAACAAGCACAAATGGTTCACACAACGAGTCACAAGGACTAAAGAACAAGGACAAATGGTTCACACAATGAGTCACTAGGGATAATGAACAAGGACAAATGGTTCACACAACGAGTCACAAGGATTAATGAACTAGTACAAACGGTTCACACAACGAGTCACAAGGACTAATGAACAAGCACAAATGGTTTACACAACAAGTCACAGGGACTAAGAACAAGAACAAATGGTTCACACAACGAGTCACAAGGACTAAAGAACATGGACAAATGGTTCACACAACGAGTCACAAGGACTAATGAACAAGGACAAATGGTTTACACAACGAGTCACAGGGACTAATGAACAAGGACAAATGGTTTACACAACGAGTCACAAGGACTAATGAACAAGGAAAAATGCTTAGAACAACAAGTCAACATGACAAGGATAAATGTTTCACACAACGAGTCACAAGGACTAATTAACAAGAACAAATAGTTCGCAAAACGAGTCACAAGGACTAAAGAACAAGGACAAATGGTTCACACAACGAGTCACAAGGATTAATGAACAAGGAAAAATGATTCACACAACGAGTCCCAATGACTAATGAACAACGATAAATGGTTAGAACAACAAGTCACAATGACAAGGACAAAATTATTCACACAACGTGTCACAAGGACTAATGAACAAGGACAAATGTTATACACAACAAGTCACAAGGACTAAGGACAAGGACAAATGTTTTACACAACGAGTCATAAGGACTAATGAACATGGACAAATGGTTAGAACTACAAGTCACCATGACAAGGACAAATAGTTCACACAACGAATCACAAGGACTAATTAAAAAGCACAAATGGTTCACACAACGAGTCACAAGGACTAAAGAACAAGGACAAATGGTTTACACAACGAGTCACAGGGACTATTGAACAAGGACAAATGGTTTACACAACGAGTCACAAGGACTAATGAACCAGGAAAAATGGTTAGAACAACAAGTCACCATGACAAGGATAAATGGATCACACAACGAGTCACAAGGACTAATTAACAAGCACAAATAGTTTGCAAAACGAGTCACAAGGACAAAAGAACAAGGACAAATGGTTCACACAACGAGTCACAAGGGATAATGAACAAGGACAAATGGTTCACAACACGAGTCACAAGGATTAATGAACAAGGACAAATGGTTCACACAACGAGTCACAATGACTAATGAACAACGATAAATGGTTAGAACAACAAATCACAATGACAAGGAGAAAATTATTCACACAACGTGTCACAAGGACCAATGAACAAGGACAAATGGTTTACACAACAAGTCACAAGGACTAAGAACAAGGACAAATATTTTACACAACGAGTCATAAGTACTAATGAACATGGACAAATGGTTAGAACTACAAGTCACCATGACAAGGACAAATAGTTCACAAAACGAATCACAAGGACTAATTAACAATCACAAATGGTTCACACAATGAGTCATAAGGACTAAAGAACATGTACAAATGGTTCACACAACGAGTCACAAGGATTAATGAACAAGGACAAATGGTTTACACAACGAGTCACAAGGACTAATGAACAAGGACAAATGGTTAGAACAACAAGTCACCATAACAAGAACAAATGGATCACACAACGAGTCACAAGGACTAATTAACAAGCACAAATGGTTCACACAACGAGTCACAAGGACTAAAGAACAAGGACAAATGGTTCACACAATGAGTCACAAGGGATAATGAACAAGGACAAATGGTTCACACAACGAGTCACAGTGATTAATGAACAAGTACAAACGGTTCACACAACGAGTCACAAGGACTAATGAACAAGCACTAATGGTGTACACAACAAGTCACAAGGACTAAGAAGAAGAACAAATGTTTTACACAACGAGTCACAAGGACTAATGAACATGGAGAAATGGTTAGAACAACAAGTCTCCATGACAAGAAAAATAGTTCACACAACGAATCACAAGGACTAATTAACATGCACAAATGGTTCACACAACGAGTCACAAGGACTAAAGAACATGGACAAATGGTTCACACAACGAGTCACAAGAACTAATGAACAAGGAAAAATGGTTTACACAACGAGTCACAGGGACTAATGAACAAGGACAAATGGTTTACACAACGAGTCACAAGGACTAATGAATAAAGAAAAATGGTTAGAACAACAAGTCACCATGACAAGGATAAATGGTTCACACAACGAGTCACAAGGACTAATTAACAAGAACAAATAGTTCGCAAAACGAGTCACAAGGACTAAAGAATAAGGACAAATGGTTCACACAACGAGTCACAAGGGATAATGAACAAGGACAAATGGTTCACACATCACAAGGATTAATGAACAAGGAAAAATGGTTCACACAACGAGTCACAATGACTAATGAACAACGATAAATGGTTAGAACAACAAGTCACAATGACAAGGAAAAAAATTATTCACACAACGTGTCACAAGGACTAATGAACAAGGACAAATGGTTTACACAACAAGTCACAAGGACTAAGAACAAGGACATATGTTTTACATAACGAGTCATAAGGACTAATTGCAGCGGAAGCTGATAACCAGGCCAACACCCTTTTTATGACAGGCACAAGTCAAGCCAGTAACACCACTCAGGCAACCTCAACTACCAGTCCAACTTCACCAGGTCACAAGAACAGCAGCCAGGCTAGCCACCAGCAGCCACCCTGGCCAGCTGAATCCTTGTTCAACTAGTCACAAATTAATCCTAAGGAGCCAGGCCAAATTCCTAAAGCATCGTACCAAAAATCAGACTGAAAAGATAAGTTGCAGGGAGGTAAAACAGATAAAGTAAAGTTGCCATTTTTGGCCAAACAAGGGAAAACTCTCAACAAAGAAGAACTTGGCCTATTCAGCACTCATTTTATAGAGCTTTGAGCCATATAAGATGCCTGCACCAAAGCCATTTGACCCACAACAACCAACCAAAGTTTTCAAAAACTGACAACATGTCACTATCAACCTGCAGCTCTTTTGTTCTTGTTCAGTTTGCCTTAATTTCCTTTGTATCCGTTGTAAAATAAGTCCACTACTCTTGTTCGCTTCCTAAGTTTAATCCTGGCCCTTAGATGGAGTTGTCTAGGGTTTATCATGTACTTGAACATTGCACGAAAGGCCTATATAAGGACCCTTTCTCGATCTGTTGTAGTCGACTTTGATTAATGAAAACCTTGAGATTTCTCTCAAAAATTTGCAAATCTTTTAACTTTGCTGAGTCTTAGTTATAAGTCAGACTTAATATCTTCTTGTGCTTGCTTAGAAGGTGATTAAGGATCTGTGGTGCTACTTGGAATAGGTCCGTGCTTGCTTGAGCTATTTTAAGTGCATTGTCCGGTTAAGCTTGAATTGATTACGTGCTTGCTTGAACAATTCAATCTTAGTCTTCCTAAATTATCAAATTGATTTCCTGTGCTTGCTTGGGAGTTAATTTGTTAATTATATCCCATTTTTATTTACCAAAATTATCACAAAAACAGTCACAGAGTCTTACCAGAAACCTGTCTCGAGATTTCTCTTATTTCATCTGGTTTTCTATTTATTAAAAATACTTGGAGTGTGTGTAAAATCCTGAGAATTGGCACAGTTTTAGTTTACTCCCTTAACCAAATTATCACCAAGTTTCATGATTTTTTCAGGGTCATTTACTATTTTTATAAAAATCCCCAAGTTTATTGCATTCCCTGAAAATTACTCCTTTGCACATTTCAGATTTATCCCATTTGTGCTTGTTCCCATAGTTTACACTGCAAATTCTGGTTATCAGAGCTTAGGTTCATAACACAATCCTACCTTGTGTTAGTCCCGAGTGTGAGAGAGGTCGATTCTTTTCCCAGCTACATCAAAACTACAAAAAATAACCCAATGAGTGAGGAGAGGTTAGCAGGAATGGAAGCAAAGATGGATCAATTAACCAACCTGGTTAATGTGACCCTGGAAGCTGTGAACACTGTGATGGCAAACATTCCCACTCCCGAGAAAGAGGAAGGCCACCACCCTACGAGGAAAGAGGCGGGGGTAGAGGTATCCTTGGAGCAGGAAGAGGCCAACCACACCATCATAATGAAGAGGAACTCAACTCAGATTCAGAAGAATCCATGATGGAAGAAGGTAACTACTTGGCTAGAGATAAGGATGTTAAGGTAGAAATCCCTGATTTCCATGGTAGTTTAAATCCTGAGGACTTGTTAGACTGGCTTAGATCTGTTGAGAGAGTCTTTGAGTTTAAAAATTATGATGACAGAAAAGCTTTTAAGGTTGCTATTTTAAAACTCAAGGGCTATGCATCTCTTTGGTATGAGAATATGAAACACCAAAGGATTAGAGATGGTAAGGAACCAGTTAGGTCTTGGCTTAAGTTAAGAAAGAAGTTGAAGGAGAAATTCATAGCTAAAGACTATACTCGGGATATTTTTATTAAGTGACTCGGTTGAAACAAGAGCAATTAACTGTTGAGGCCTACCTTAGGAGCTTTGAACAACTAACCCTACAATGTGAGGTCACTGAAAAACCTGAGCAAAAGATTGC
Source organism: Silene latifolia (assembly GCF_048544455.1). Classification (NCBI taxonomy): domain Eukaryota; kingdom Viridiplantae; phylum Streptophyta; class Magnoliopsida; order Caryophyllales; family Caryophyllaceae; genus Silene; species Silene latifolia. The sequence continues at coordinate 65,217,665 of NC_133527.1, forward strand.
TAGGTTCATTGAGGGTTTAGACCCTAAGATAGCTGGCAAATTGAGAATGCAACAAGTCTGGTCATTTGATGAGGCAATTAACCTAGCCTTAAGAATTGAGAAGCTAGGGAAGGTGAAGCCTGCAACACCCAAATTTCCCACCAGAACAACTTTCAAACCCTATACTGGTGTCAAAATGACTGAGGTACCTAAACCAGCTACCCAACCAACAGTAGACAAGGGGAAGGCACCCATGTACCCCAGAACCAACCCACCTTTATCCAGGGATAAAATCAAGTGCTTCCAATGTCAGGGCTTTGGCCATTTTAAGAAGGACTGTCCTTCTAACAGAGCTCTCACAGCTATGGAGATTGAAGAATGGGAAAGGGAAGGTCTAGTTGAGTATGAGGAAGAAGAGACACTGGTTCCAACAGAGATGGAAACTGAGAGGGAAACTGATCAAGGACAAGTTGTGGCTCACCCTGACACAGGGCACAATTTGGTCCTATGGAGGGTTATGCACTCTCAACCAGCTCCTCTAGAAGCTGATCAGAGATCCATGATATTCAGGAGTAGGTGCACTGTCCAAGGGAGAGTGTGTAATTTGATCATTGATGGAGGTAGCTGTACCAATGTAGCTTCCACCATCATGGTTAGCAAGCTAAGCCTGCCTACTCAGGAGCACCCCAATCCATACAAACTGAGATGGTTAAGCAAAGGATCTGAAGTGAGAGTTGACAAGCAATGCATTGTTCCCTTTTCAATTGGAAAGGTGTACAAGGATGAAGTACTGTGTGATGTGGTCCCTATGGATGCCTGCCATCTACTGCTAGGGAGACCATGGGAGTTTGACAGGAATACCACTCACCAGGGAAAGGAAAATGTCTATGTTTTCAAGCATAATGGAAAGAGAGTCACTCTGACTCCCCTACCACCAAACCAGAGGGGTTATGGAAGTCCTAACATGCCTGAGGAGGTTAATGGAGTACTATTTCTATCTGAGGCAGCTATGGTCAAGGAGCCGGCAAGAACAACCTGTGTTGTTTCTCCTATCAAGGGAAACCAACACTGAATGGAACAAAGATGTACCTGCAGAGGTTCAACCCCTAATTAAGAAGTACAAGGAGGTTTTTCCAACTGAGTTGCCTAGTGGATTACCACCCCTGAGAGGCATTGAGCATCACATAGACTTTGTACCTGGATCTGTGCTCCCAACGGACCAGCTTACAGTGTGATCCCACAACAACTAAGGAACTACAACACCAGATTGAAGAATTAATGACAAAGGGATTTGTAAGGGAATCATTGAGCCCCTGTGCAGTACCTGCCTTACTGGTACCCAAGAAGGATGGAAGTTGGAGAATGTGTACTGATAGCAGAGCTATAAACAACATCACGATCAAAGTACTGATTCCCTATTCCAAGACTAGATGACATGTTGGATGAGCTCAGTGGGGCTCGGATATTTTCAAAAATAGATCTCAGGCAAGGGTATCATCAGGTGAGAATAAGAGAAGGTGATGAATGGAAAACAGCTTTCAAAACCAAGCATGGCCTGTATGAGTGGCTTGTCATGCCATTTGGTTTGTCTAATGCTCCAAGCACCTTCATGAGGCTCATGATGAAGTTCTAAGGCCCTGCCTTGGGAGGTTTGTCTTTGTAGTGTACTTTGATGACATACTCATTTACAGCAGGAGTCCATCTGAACATGTGTTACATTTGGAGGTGATTTTTAAAATACTCAAGGAACAGAAGTTGTATGGGAAGCTTGAGAAATGTACCTTCATGGTCTATGAGGTAGCATTTCAGGATATATTATATCGGGAAGAGGGATTTCATTGATCGGGGAAGATTCAGGCTATGCAAACTTGGCGATCCCACAAACAATCACGAAGTAAGGGGTTCCATGGCCTGGCATCTTTCTACAGAAGGTTCATTAAGAATTTCAGCTCAATTGTTGCACCAATTACTGAGTGTATGAGGAAGGGAGACTTCCAATGGACTGAAACTGCTCAGCAGTCCTTTGAGAGGATCAAAAAATTAATGTGTGAGACTCCCATTCTCAAGCTACCTGATTTTGAACAACTATTTGAGGTGGAGTGTGATGCCAGTGGGGTTGGGATAGGAGCTGTCCTAATCCAAGGCCGAGACCACCGGGCTATTTCAGTGAGAAGTTGAATGGAGCCAAGCTGAAATATTCAACTTATGACAAAGAGTTCTATGCAATCATAAGGGCTCTTACACATTGGAGTCACTACTTGAAACCTAAGCCATTTGTGTTGCATTCTGATCATGAGGCCCTGAAATACATCAATGGCCAACACAAGCTGAGCCATAGACATGCTAAGTGGGTAGAATTCCTGCAAGCCTTTAACTTTTCAAGCAAATATAAAGAGGGGAAGCAGAATGTGGTAGCTGATGCCCTATCTAGGAGGCATTCTTTGTTGACTGTCATTAGTAACAAGGTCCTTGGGTTTGAATTCATGAAGGAGATGTATAAGGAGGACCCTGACTTCTCTGAGGAGTGGATTGTTCTCACAGAAGGAGGCTCAACTCAGGGTAAGAAATATATGCTACAGGAAGGGTTTTTGTTTCATGGTAACAAGTTGTGTGTACCAAGGGGATCCTACAGGGATTTACGATCGGGGAAGTCCATTCAGGAGGATTAGGGGGACATTTTGGTGTTCAAAAAACCCTAGATATCTTACAAGACCAATTTTATTGGCCTAGAATGATGGGTGATGTTCAGGCAGTCCTTAGAAGGTGTTCAACATGTCAGAAAGCCAAGAGTTCCTTCCAAGCAGGACCCTACACCCCACTGCCTATCCCTGATAAGCCTTGGGAAGGTGTGAGCCTTGATTTCATTGTGGCGTTACCAAGAACACGAGAGAGGAAAAGATTCAATCATGGTGGTTGTGGACGGGTTCGATAAGATGGCTCACTTCATAGCCTGCAAGAAGAAGACCGAGGATGCTTTGCTAGTGTTGCTTTGAGCTATACCTTAAAGAGATTGTGAGACTTCATGGGGTTCCTAAGACAATTGTATCTGACAGGGATACAAAATTTATGAGCTACTTTTGGAAGACCCTATGGAAGTCGCTAAAGACAAAGCTTTTGTTCAGTACCTCTCATCACCCACAAACAGATGGGCAAACTGAGGTCACTAACAAAACTTTGGGGAGAATTTTAAGGTGCCTAGTTAGCAAAACCTTGAAGGATTGGGATTTGAAGCTAGCTGCACTGAATTTGCATTCAACAGAGCACCATCTACGCAAACCCAGGTTACATCCTTTTGAGATAGTCTATGGGGTTAATCCACTTATGCCCTTGGACTTATCTTCTGTCCCAAAGGAAGAGATCAGTCCTGATGCCAAGAGAACAACTGAACAACTGCTGAAGTTGCATGAAACTGTAAGAAAACAAATTGAAAAGTCCAATGAGCTGTACAAAAAACAATCCAAGAAGCCTAGGAAAAAGAAGGAATTTGAGGCAGGAGATATGGTTTGGTTGCACCTTAGGAAGGAAAGATTCCCCTCCAAAAGAAAGAACAAGCTTATGCCTAGAGCAGATGGGCCATTTGAAGTCTTGGAAAGAATTGGTCCAAATGCTTATAAAATTGACTTGCCAGGGGAATATGGGGTTCATGGCACATTCAATGTGGGTGATCTAAGTCCATTCTATGAAGATTCGAGGAGAGGAGGATCCAGGCTTGAGGGCAAGCCCTGTTCAACCAGGGGGTTGCAGCGGAAGCTGATAACCAGGCCAACACCCTTTTTATGACAGGCACAAGTCAAGCCAGTAACACCACTCAGGCAACCTCAACTACCAGTCCAACTTCACCAGGTCACAAGAACAGCAGCCAGGCTAGCCACCAGCAGCCACCCTGGCCAGCTGAATCCTTGTTCAACTAGTCACAAATTAATCCTAAGGAGCCAGGCCAAATTCCTAAAGCATCGTACCAAAAATCAGACTGAAAAGATAAGTTGCAGGGAGGTAAAACAGATAAAGTAAAGTTGCCATTTTTGGCCAAACAAGGGAAAACTCTCAACAAAGAAGAACTTGGCCTATTCAGCACTCATTTTATAGAGCTTTGAGCCATATAAGATGCCTGCACCAAAGCCATTTGACCCACAACAACCAACCAAAGTTTTCAGCAACCAGACAACATGTCACTATCAACCTGCAGCTCTTTTGTTCTTGTTCAGTTTGCCTTAATTTCCTTTGTATCCGTTGTAAAATAAGTCCACTACTCTTGTTCGCTTCCTAAGTTTAATCCTGGCCCTTAGATGGAGTTGTCTAGGGTTTATCATGTACTGAACATTGCACAGAAAGGCCTATATAAGGACCCTTTCTCGATCTGTTGTAGTCGACTTTGATTAATGAAAACCTTGAGATTTCTCTCGAAAATTTGCAAATCTTTTAACTTTGCTGAGTCTTAGTTATAAGTCAGACTTAATATCTTCTTGTGCTTGCTTAGAAGGTGATTAAGGATCTGTGGTGCTACTTGGAATAGGTCTGTGCTTGCTTGAGCTATTTTAAGTGCATTGTCTGGTTAAGCTTGAATTGATTCTGTGCTTGCTTGAACAATTCAATCTTAGTCTTCCTAAATTATCAAATTGATTTCCTGTGCTTGCTTGGGAGTTAATTTGTTAATTATATCCCATTTTTATTTACCAAAATTATCACAAAAACAGTCACAGGAGTCTTACCAGGAAACTGTCTGAGATTTCTCTTATTTCAGTCTGGTTTTCTATTTATTAAAAATACTTGGAGTGTGTGTAAAATCCTGAGAATTGGCACAGTTTTAGTTTACTCCCTTAACCAAATTATCACCAAGTTTCATGATTTTTCAGGGTCATTTACTATTTTTATAAAAATCCCCAAGTTTATTGCATTCCCTGAAAATTACTCCTTTGCCTGTTTCAGGATTTATCCCATTTGTGCTTGTTCCCATAGTTTACACTGCACTAATGAACATGGACAAATGGTTAGAACTATAAGTCACCATGACAAGGACAAATAGTTCACACAACGAATCACAAGGACTAATTAAAAAGCAAAAATGGTTCACACAACGAGTCACAAGCACAAAAGAACATGGACAAATGGTTCACACAACGAGTCACAAGGATTAATGAACAAGGACAAATGGTTTACACAACGAGTCACAAGGACTAATGAACAAGGACAAATGATTCACACAACGAGTCACAAGGACTAATGAACAAGGACAAATGGTTAGAAAAACAAGTCACCATAACAAGAACAAATGGATCACACAACGAATCACAAGGACTAATTAACAAGCACAAATGGTTCACACAACGAGTCACAAGGACTAAAGAACATGGACAAATGGTTCACACAACGAGTCACAAGGACTAATGAACAAGGACAAATGGTTTACACAACGAGTCACAGGGACTAATGAACAAGGACAAATGGTTTACACAACGAGTCACAAGGACTAATGAACAAGGAAAAATGGTTAGAACAACAAGTCAACATGACAAGGATAAATGGTTCACACAACGAGTCACAAGGACTAATTAACAAGAACAAATAGTTCGCAAAATGAGTCACAAGGACTAAAGAACAAGGACAAATGGTTCACACAACGAGTCACAAGGATTAATGAACAAGGAAAAATGATTCACACAACGAGTCACAATGACTAATGAACAACGATAAATGGTTAGAATAACAAGTCACAATGACAAGGACAAAATTATTCACACAACGTGTCACAAGGACTAATGAACAAGGACAAATGTTATACACAACAAGTCACTAGGACTAAGGACAAGGACAAATGTTTTACACAACGAGTCAGAAGGACTAATGAACATGGACAAATGGTTAGAACTACAAGTCACAATGACAAGGACAAATAGTTCACACAACGAATCACAAGGACTAATTAAAAAGCACAAATGGTTCACACAACGAGTCACAAGGACTAAAGAACAAGGACAAATGGTTTACACAACGAGTCACAGGGACTATTGAACAAGGACAAATGGTTTACACAACGAGTCACAAGGACTAATGAACCAGGAAAAATGGTTAGAACAACAAGTCACCATGACAAGGATAAATGGATCACACAACGAGTCACAAGGACTAATTAACAAGCACAAATAGTTCGCAAAACGAGTCACAAGGACAAAAGAACAAGGACAAATGGTTCACACAACGAGTCACAAGGGATAATGAACAAGGACAAATGATTCACACAACGAGTCACAAGGATTAATGAACAAGGACAAATGGTTCACACAACGAGTCACAATGACTAATGAACAACGATAAATGGTTAGAACAACAAGTCACAATGACAAGGAGAAAATTATTCACACAACGTGTCACAAGGACTAATGAACAAGGACAAATGGTTTACACAACAAGTCACAAGGACTAAGAACAAGGACAAATGTTTTACACAACGAGTCATAAACATGAACAAATGGTTAGAACTACAAGTCACCATGACAAGGACAAATAGTTCACACAACGAATCACAAGGACTAATTAACAACCACAAATGGTTCACGCAATGAGTCACAAGGACTAAAGAACATGGACAAATGGTTCGCACAACGAGTCAAATGGATTAATGAACAAGGACAAATGGTTTACACAACGAGTCACAAGAAGTAATTAACAAGGACAAATGGTTCACACAACGAGTCACAAGGACTAATGAACAAGGACAAATGGTTAGAACAACAAGTCACCATCACAAGAACAAATGGATCACACAACGAGTCACATGGACTAATTAACAAGCACAAATGGTTCACACAACGAGTCACAAGGACTAAAGAACAAGGACAAATGGTTCACACATTGAGTCACAAGGGATAATGAAGAAGGACAAATGGTTCACACAACGAGTCACAAGGATTAATGAACAAGTACAAACGGTTCACACAACGAGTCACAAGGACTAATGAACAAGCACATATGGTTTACACAACAAGTCACAAGGACTAAGAACAAGAACAAATGTTTTACAAAACGAGTTACAAGGACTAATGAACATGGAGAAATGGTTAGAACAACAAGTCTTCGCTCGCAACAGCCTTCTCGCAATATTATAAAAAAAGAAAGCTCCTCCACTCGCTCATTTCGCTCACCTTGCATAATATGGATTCCAAACATTCATGATCTGGATCACACAAGGACAAATAGTTCACACAACGAATCACAAGGACTAATTAACAAGCACAAATGGTTCACACAACGAGACACAAGGACTAAAGAACATGGACAAATGGTTCACACAACGAGTCACAAGGACTAATGAACAAGGACAAATGGTTCACACAACGAGTCACAAGGACTAATGAACAAGGAAAAATGGTTAGAACAACAAGTCACCATGACAAGGATAAATGGTTCACACAACGAGTCACAAGGACTAATTAACAAAAACAAATAGTTTGCAAAATGAGTCACAAGGACTAAAGAACAAGGACAAATGGTTCACACAACGAGTCACAAGGGATAATGAACATGGACAAATGGTTAGAACTACAAGTCACCATGACAAGGACAAATAGTTAACACAACGAATCACAAGGACTAATTAAAAAGCACAAATGGTTCACACAAGGACTAAAGAACAAGGACAAATGGTTTACACAACGAGTCACAGGGACTAATGAACAAGGACAAATGGTTTACACAATGAGTCACAAGGACTAATGAACCAGGAAAAATGGTTTACACAATGAGTCACAAGGACTAATGAACCAGGAAAAATGGTTAGAACAACAAGTCACCATGACAAGGATAAATGGTTCACACAACGAGTCACAAGGACTAATTAACAAGCACAAATAGTTCGCAAAACGAGTCACAAGGACAAAAGAACAAGGACAAATGGTTCACACAACGAGTCACAAGGGATAATGAACAAGGACAAATGGTTCACACAACGAGTCACAAGGATTAATGAACAAGGACAAATGGTTCACACAACGAGTCACAATGACTAATGAACAACGATAAATGGTTAGAACAACAAGTCACAATGACAAGGACAAAATTATTCACACAACGTGTCACAAGGACTAATGAACAAGGACAAATGGTTTACACAACAAGTCACAAGGACTAAGAACAAGGACAAATGTTTTACACAACGAGTCATAAGGACTAATGAACATGGACAAATGGTTAGAACTACAAGTCACCATGACAAGGACAAATAGTTCACACAACGAATCACAAGGACTAATTAACAACCACAAATGGTTCACGCAATGAGTCACAAGGACTAAAGAACATGGACAAATGGTTCGCACAACGAGTCAAATGGATTAATGAACAAGGATAAATGGTTCACACAACGAGTCACAAGGACTAAATAACAAGGACAAATGGTTCACACAACGAGTCACAAGGGATAATGAACATGGACAAATGGTTAGAACTACAAGTCACCATGACAAGGACAAATAGTTAACACAACGAATCACAAGGACTAATTAAAAAGCACAAATGGTTCACACAAGGACTAAAGAACAAGGACAAATGGTTTACACAACGAGTCACAGGGACTAATGAACAAGGACAAATGGTTTACACAATGAGTCACAAGGACTAATGAACCAGGAAAAATGGTTAGAACAACTAGTCACCATGACAAGGATAAATGGTTCACACAACGAGTCACAAGGACTAATTAACAAGCACAAATAGTTCGCAAAACGAGTCACAAGGACAAAAGAACAAGGACAAATGGTTCACACAACGAGTCACAAGGGATAATGAACAAGGACAAATGGTTCACACAACGAGTCACAAGGATTAATGAACAAGGACAAATGGTTCACACAACGAGTCACAATGACTAATGAACAACGATAAATGGTTAGAACAACAAGTCACAATGACAAGGAGAAAATGATTCACACAACATGTCACAAGGACTAATGAACAAGGACAAATGGTTTACACAACAAGTCACAAGGACTAAGAACAAGGACAAATGTTTTACACAACGAGTCATAAGGACTAATGAACATGGACAAATGGTTAGAACTACAAGTCACCATGACAAGGACAAATAGTTCACACAATGAATCACAAGGACTAATTAACAAGCACAAATGGTTCACACAATGAGTCACAAGGACTAAAGAACATGGACAAATGGTTCAAACAACGAGTCACAAGGATTAATGAACAAGGACAAACGGTTTACACAACGAGTCACAAGGACTAATGAACAAGGACAAATGGTTCACACAACGAGTCACAAGGACTAATGAACAAGGACAAAAGGTTAGAACAACAAGTCACTATAACAAGAACAAATGGATCACACAACGAGTCACAAGGACTAATTAACAAGCACAAATGGTTCACACAACGAGTCACAAGGACTAAAGAATAAGGACAAATGGTTCACACAATGAGTCAAAAGGGATAATGAACAAGGACAAATTGTTCACACAACGAGTCACAAGGATTAATGAACAAGTACAAACGGTTCACACAACGAGTCACAAGGACTAATGAACCAGGACAAATGGTTTACACAACAAGTCACAAGGACTAAGAACAAGAACAAATGTTTTACACAACGAGTCACAAGGACTAATGAACATGGAGAAATGGTTAGAACAACAAGTCTACATGACAAGGACAAATAGTTTACACAACGAATCACAAGGAGTAATTAACAAGCACAAATGGTTCACACAACGAGTCACAAGGACTAAAGAACATGGACAAATGGTTCACACAACGAGTCACAAGGACTAATGAACAAGGACAAATGGTTTACACAATGAGTCACAGGTACTAATGAACGAGGACAAATGGTTTACACAACGAGTCATAAGGACTAATGAACAAGGAAAAATGGTTAGAACAACAAGTCACCATGACAAGGATAAATGGTTCACACAACGAGTCACAAGGACTAATTAACAAGAACAAATAGTTCGCAAAACGAGTCATAAGGACTAAAGAACAAGGACAAATGGTTCACACAACGAGTCACAAGGGATAATGAACAAGGACAAATGGTTCACAACACGAGTCACAAGGATTAATGAACAAGGACAAATGGTTCACACAACGAGTCACAATGACTAATGAACAACGATAAATGGTTAGAACAACAAATCACAATGACAAGGAGAAAATTATTCACACAACGTGTCACAAGGACCAATGAACAAGGACAAATGGTTTACACAACAAGTCACAAGGACTAAGAACAAGGACAAATATTTTACACAACGAGTCATAAGTACTAATGAACATGGACAAATGGTTAGAACTACAAGTCACCATGACAAGGACAAATAGTTCACAAAACGAATCACAAGGACTAATTAACAATCACAAATGGTTCACACAATGAGTCATAAGGACTAAAGAACATGTACAAATGGTTCACACAACGAGTCACAAGGATTAATGAACAAGGACAAATGGTTTACACAACGAGTCACAAGGACTAATGAACAAGGACAAATGGTTAGAACAACAAGTCACCATAACAAGAACAAATGGATCACACAACGAGTCACAAGGACTAATTAACAAGCACAAATGGTTCACACAACGAGTCACAAGGACTAAAGAACAAGGACAAATGGTTCACACAATGAGTCACAATGGATAATGAACAAGGACAAATGGTTCACACAACGAGTCACAATGATTAATGAACAAGTACAAACGGTTCACACAACGAGTCACAAGGACTAATGAACAAGCACTAATGGTGTACACAACAAGTCACAAGGACTAAGAAGAAGAACAAATGTTTTACACAACGAGTCACAAGGACTAATGAACATGGAGAAATGGTTAGAACAACAAGTCTCCATGACAAGAAAAATAGTTCACACAACGAATCACAAGGACTAATTAACATGCACAAATGGTTCACACAACGAGTCACAAGGACTAAAGAACATGGACAAATGGTTCACACAACGAGTCACAAGAACTAATGAACAAGGACAAATGGTTTACACAACGAGTCACAGGGACTAATGAACAAGGACAAATGGTTTACACAACGAGTCACAAGGACTAATGAATAAAGAAAAATGGTTAGAACAACAAGTCACCATGACAAGGATAAATGGTTCACACAACGAGTCACAAGGACTAATTAACAAGAACAAATAGTTCGCAAAACGAGTCACAAGGACTAAAGAATAAGGACAAATGGTTCACACAACGAGTCACAAGGGATAATGAACAAGGACAAATGGTTCACACATCACAAGGATTAATGAACAAGGAAAAATGGTTCACACAACGAGTCTCAATGACTAATGAACAACGATAAATGGTTAGAACAACAAGTCACAATGACAAGGACAAAATTATTCACACAACGTGTCACAAGGACTAATGAACAAGGACAAATGGTTTACACAACAAGTCACAAGGACTAAGAACAAGGACATATGTTTTACATAACGAGTCATAAGGACTAATGAACATGGACAAATGGTTAGAACTATAAGTCACCATGACAAGGACAAATAGTTCACACAACGAATCACAAGGACTAATTAAAAAGCAAAAATGGTTCACACAACGAGTCACAAGCACAAAAGAACATGGACAAATGGTTCACACAACGAGTCACAAGGATTAATGAACAAGGACAAATGGTTTACACAACGAGTCACAAGGACTAATGAACAAGGACAAATGATTCACACAACGAGTCACAAGGACTAATGAACAAGGACAAATGGTTAGAAAAACAAGTCACCATAACAAGAACAAATGGATCACACAACGAATCACAAGGACTAATTAACAAGCACAAATGGTTCACACAACGAGTCACAAGGACTAAAGAACATGGACAAATGGTTCACACAACGAGTCACAAGGACTAATGAACAAGGACAAATGGTTTACACAACGAGTCACAGGGACTAATGAACAAGGACAAATGGTTTACACAACGAGTCACAAGGACTAATGAACAAGGAAAAATGGTTAGAACAACAAGTCAACATGACAAGGATAAATGGTTCACACAACGAGTCACAAGGACTAATTAACAAGAACAAATAGTTCGCAAAATGAGTCACAAGGACTAAAGAACAAGGACAAATGGTTCACACAACGAGTCACAAGGATTAATGAACAAGGAAAAATGATTCACACAATGAGTCACAATGACTAATGAACAACGATAAATGGTTAGAACAACAAGTCACAATGACAAGGACAAAATTATTCACACAACGTGTCACAAGGACTAATGAACAAGGACAAATGTTATACACAACAAGTCACTAGGACTAAGGACAAGGACAAATGTTTTACACAACGAGTCAGAAGGACTAATGAACATGGACAAATGGTTAGAACTACAAGTCACAATGACAAGGACAAATAGTTCACACAACGAATCACAAGGACTAATTAAAAAGCACAAATGGTTCACACAACGAGTCACAAGGACTAAAGAACAAGGACAAATGGTTTACACAACGAGTCACAGGGACTATTGAACAAAGACAAATGGTTTACACAACGAGTCACAAGGACTAATGAACCAGGAAAAATGCTTAGAACAACAAGTCACCATGACAAGGATAAATGGATCACACAACGAGTCACAAGGACTAATTAACAAGCACAAATAGTTCGCAAAACGAGTCACAAGGACAAAAGAACAAGGACAAATGGTTCACACAACGAGTCACAAGGGATAATGAACAAGGACAAATGATTCACACAACGAGTCACAAGGATTAATGAACAAGGACAAATGGTTCACACAACGAGTCACAATGACTAATGAACAACGATAAATGGTTAGAACAACAAGTCACAATGACAAGGAGAAAATTATTCACACAACGTGTCACAAGGACTAATGAACAAGGACAAATGGTTTACACAACAAGTCACAAGGACTAAGAACAAGGACAAATGTTTTACACAACGAGTCATAAACATGAACAAATGGTTAGAACTACAAGTCACCATGACAAGGACAAATAGTTCACACAACGAATCACAAGGACTAATTAACAACCACAAATGGTTCACGCAATGAGTCACAAGGACTAAAGAACATGGACAAATGGTTCGCACAACGAGTCAAATGGATTAATGAACAAGGACAAATGGTTTACACAACGAGTCACAAGAAGTAATTAACAAGGACAAATGGTTCACACAACGAGTCACAAGGACTAATGAACAAGGACAAATGGTTAGAACAACAAGTCACCATCACAAGAACAAATGGATCACACAACGAGTCACATGGACTAATTAACAAGCACAAATGGTTCACACAACGAGTCACAAGGACTAAAGAACAAGGACAAATGGTTCACACATTGAGTCACAAGGGATAATGAAGAAGGACAAATGGTTCACACAACGAGTCACAAGGATTAATGAACAAGTACAAACGGTTCACACAACGAGTCACAAGGACTAATGAACAAGCACATATGGTTTACACAACAAGTCACAAGGACTAAGAACAAGAACAAATGTTTTACAAAACGAGTTACAAGGACTAATGAACATGGAGAAATGGTTAGAACAACAAGTCTTCGCTCGCAATGCCTTCTCGCAATATTATAAAAAAAGAAAGCTCCTCCACTCGCTCATTTCGCTCACCTTGCATAATATGGATTCCAAACATTCATGATCTGGATCACACAAGGACAAATAGTTCACACAACGAATCACAAGGACTAATTAACAAGCACAAATGGTTCACACAACGAGACACAAGGACTAAAGAACATGGACAAATGGTTCACACAACGAGTCACAAGGACTAATGAACAAGGACAAATGGTTCACACAACGAGTCACAAGGACTAATGAACAAGGAAAAATGGTTAGAACAACAAGTCACCATGACAAGGATAAATGGTTCACACAACGAGTCACAAGGACTAATTAACAAAAACAAATAGTTTGCAAAATGAGTCACAAGGACTAAAGAACAAGGACAAATGGTTCACACAACGAGTCACAAGGGATAATGAACATGGACAAATGGTTAGAACTACAAGTCACCATGACAAGGACAAATAGTTAACACAACGAATCACAAGGACTAATTAAAAAGCACAAATGGTTCACACAAGGACTAAAGAACAAGGACAAATGGTTTACACAACGAGTCACAGGGACTAATGAACAAGGACAAATGGTTTACACAATGAGTCACAAGGACTAATGAACCAGGAAAAATGGTTTACACAATGAGTCACAAGGACTAATGAACCAGGAAAAATGGTTAGAACAACAAGTCACCATGACAAGGATAAATGGTTCACACAACGAGTCACAAGGACTAATTAACAAGCACAAATAGTTCGCAAAACGAGTCACAAGGACAAAAGAACAAGGACAAATGGTTCACACAACGAGTCACAAGGGATAATGAACAAGGACAAATGGTTCACACAACGAGTCACAAGGATTAATGAACAAGGACAAATGGTTCACACAACGAGTCACAATGACTAATGAACAACGATAAATGGTTAGAACAACAAGTCACAATGACAAGGACAAAATTATTCACACAACGTGTCACAAGGACTAATGAACAAGGACAAATGGTTTACACAACAAGTCACAAGGACTAAGAACAAGGACAAATGTTTTACACAACGAGTCATAAGGACTAATGAACATGGACAAATGGTTAGAACTACAAGTTACCATGACAAGGACAAATAGTTCACACAACGAATCACAAGGACTAATTAACAACCACAAATGGTTCACGCAATGAGTCACAAGGACTAAAGAACATGGACAAATGGTTCGCACAACGAGTCAAATGGATTAATGAACAAGGATAAATGGTTCACACAACGAGTCACAAGGACTAAATAACAAGGACAAATGGTTCACACAACGAGTCACAAGGGATAATGAACATGGACAAATGGTTAGAACTACAAGTCACCATGACAAGGACAAATAGTTAACACAACGAATCACAAGGACTAATTAAAAAGCACAAATGGTTCACACAAGGACTAAAGAACAAGGACAAATGGTTTACACAACGAGTCACAGGGACTAATGAACAAGGACAAATGGTTTACACAATGAGTCACAAGGACTAATGAACCAGGAAAAATGGTTAGAACAACTAGTCACCATGACAAGGATAAATGGTTCACACAACGAGTCACAAGGACTAATTAACAACCACAAATAGTTCGCAAAACGAGTCACAAGGACAAAAGAACAAGGACAAATGGTTCACACAACGAGTCACAAGGGATAATGAACAAGGACAAATGGTTCACACAACGAGTCACAAGGATTAATGAACAAGGACAAATGGTTCACACAACGAGTCACAATGACTAATGAACAACGATAAATGGTTAGAACAACAAGTCACAATGACAAGGAGAAAATGATTCACACAACATGTCACAAGGACTAATGAACAAGGACAAATGGTTTACACAACAAGTCACAAGGACTAAGAACAAGGACAAATGTTTTACACAACGAGTCATAAGGACTAATGAACATGGACAAATGGTTAGAACGACAAGTCACCATGACAAGGACAAATAGTTCACACAATGAATCACAAGGACTAATTAACAAGCACAAATGGTTCACACAATGAGTCACAAGGACTAAAGAACATGGACAAATGGTTCAAACAACGAGTCACAAGGATTAATGAACAAGGACAAACGGTTTACACAACGAGTCACAAGGACTAATGAACAAGGACAAATGGTTCACACAACGAGTCACAAGGACTAATGAACAAGGACAAAAGGTTAGAACAACAAGTCACTATAACAAGAACAAATGGATCACACAACGAGTCACAAGGACTAATTAACAAGCACAAATGGTTCACACAACGAGTCACAAGGACTAAAGAATAAGGACAAATGGTTCACACAATGAGTCAAAAGGGATAATGAACAAGGACAAATGGTTCACACAACGAGTCACAAGGATTAATGAACAAGTACAAACGGTTCACACAACGAGTCACAAGGACTAATGAACCAGCACAAATGGTTTACACAACAAGTCACAAGGACTAAGAACAAGAACAAATGTTTTACACAACGAGTCACAAGGACTAATGAACATGGAGAAATGGTTAGAACAACAAGTCTCCATGACAAGGACAAATAGTTTACACAACGAATCACAAGGAGTAATTAACAAGCACAAATGGTTCACACAACGAGTCACAAGGACTAAAGAACATGGACAAATGGTTCACAGAACGAGTCACAAGGACTAATGAACAAGGACAAATGGTTTACACAATGAGTCACAGGTACTAATGAACGAGGACAAATGGTTTACACAACGAGTCATAAGGACTAATGAACAAGGAAAAATGGTTAGAACAACAAGTCACCATGACAAGGATAAATGGTTCACACAACGAGTCACAAGGACTAATTAACAAGAACAAATAGTTCGCAAAACGAGTCATAAGGACTAAAGAACAAGGACAAATGGTTCACACAACGAGTCACAAGGGATAATGAACAAGGACAAATGGTTCACAACACGAGTCACAAGGATTAATGAACAAGGACAAATGGTTCACACAACGAGTCACAATGACTAATGAACAACGATAAATGGTTAGAACAACAAATCACAATGACAAGGAGAAAATTATTCACACAACGTGTCACAAGGACCAATGAACAAGGACAAATGGTTTACACAACAAGTCACAAGGACTAAGAACAAGGACAAATATTTTACACAACGAGTCATAAGTACTAATGAACATGGACAAATGGTTAGAACTACAAGTCACCATGACAAGGACAAATAGTTCACAAAACGAATCACAAGGACTAATTAACAATCACAAATGGTTCACACAATGAGTCATAAGGACTAAAGAACATGTACAAATGGTTCACACAACGAGTCACAAGGATTAATGAACAAGGACAAATGGTTTACACAACGAGTCACAAGGACTAATGAACAAGGACAAATGGTTAGAACAACAAGTCACCATAACAAGAACAAATGGATCACACAACGAGTCACAAGGACTAATTAACAAGCACAAATGGTTCACACAACGAGTCACAAGGACTAAAGAACAAGGACAAATGGTTCACACAATGAGTCACAAGGGATAATGAACAAGGACAAATGGTTCACACAACGAGTCACAGTGATTAATGAACAAGTACAAACGGTTCACACAACGAGTCACAAGGACTAATGAACAAGCACTAATGGTGTACACAACAAGTCACAAGGACTAAGAAGAAGAACAAATGTTTTACACAACGAGTCACAAGGACTAATGAACATGGAGAAATGGTTAGAACAACAAGTCTCCATGACAAGAAAAATAGTTCACACAACGAATCACAAGGACTAATTAACATGCACAAATGGTTCACACAACGAGTCACAAGGACTAAAGAACATGGACAAATGGTTCACACAACGAGTCACAAGAACTAATGAACAAGGACAAATGGTTTACACAACGAGTCACAGGGACTAATGAACAAGGACAAATGGTTTACACAACGAGTCACAAGGACTAATGAATAAAGAAAAATGGTTAGAACAACAAGTCACCATGACAAGGATAAATGGTTCACACAACGAGTCACAAGGACTAATTAACAAGAACAAATAGTTCGCAAAACGAGTCACAAGGACTAAAGAATAAGGACAAATGGTTCACACAACGAGTCACAAGGGATAATGAACAAGGACAAATGGTTCACACATCACAAGGATTAATGAACAAGGAAAAATGGTTCACACAACGAGTCACAATGACTAATGAACAACGATAAATGGTTAGAACAACAAGTCACAATGACAAGGACAAAATTATTCACACAACGTGTCACAAGGACTAATGAACAAGGACAAATGGTTTACACAACAAGTCACAAGGACTAAGAACAAGGACATATGTTTTACATAACGAGTCATAAGGACTAATGAACATGGACAAATGGTTAGAACTATAAGTCACCATGACAAGGACAAATAGTTCACACAACGAATCACAAGGACTAATTAAAAAGCAAAAATGGTTCACACAACGAGTCACAAGCACAAAAGAACATGGACAAATGGTTCACACAACGAGTCACAAGGATTAATGAACAAGGACAAATGGTTTACACAACGAGTCACAAGGACTAATGAACAAGGACAAATGATTCACACAACGAGTCACAAGGACTAATGAACAAGGACAAATGGTTCACACAACGAGTCACCATAACAAGAACAAATGGATCACACAACGAGTCACAAGGACTAATTAACAAGCACAAATGGTTCACACAACGAGTCACAAGGACTAAAGAACAAGGACAAATGGTTCACACAATGAGTCACAAGGACTAATGAACAAGGACAAATGGTTTACACAACGAGTCACAGGGACTAATGAACAAGGACAAATGGTTTACACAACGAGTCACAAGGACTAATGAACAAGGAAAAATGGTTAGAACAACAAGTCAACATGACAAGGATAAATGGTTCACACAACGAGTCACAAGGACTAATTAACAAGAACAAATAGTTCGCAAAATGAGTCACAAGGACTAAAGAACAAGGACAAATGGTTCACACAACGAGTCACAAGGATTAATGAACAAGGAAAAATGATTCACACAACGAGTCACAATGACTAATGAACAACGATAAATGGTTAGAACAACAAGTCACAATGACAAGGACAAAATTATTCACACAACGTGTCACAAGGACTAATGAACAAGGACAAATGTTATACACAACAAGTCACTAGGACTAAGGACAAGGACAAATGTTTTACACAACGAGTCAGAAGGACTAATGAACATGGACAAATGGTTAGAACTACAAGTCACAATGACAAGGACAAATAGTTCACACAACGAATCACAAGGACTAATTAAAAAGCACAAATGGTTCACACAACGAGTCACAAGGACTAAAGAACAAGGACAAATGGTTTACACAACGAGTCACAGGGACTATTGAACAAAGACAAATGGTTTACACAACGAGTCACAAGGACTAATGAACCAGGAAAAATGGTTAGAACAACAAGTCACCATGACAAGGATAAATGGATCACACAACGAGTCACAAGGACTAATTAACAAGCACAAATAGTTCGCAAAACGAGTCACAAGGACAAAAGAACAAGGACAAATGGTTCACACAACGAGTCACAAGGGATAATGAACAAGGACAAATGATTCACACAACGAGTCACAAGGATTAATGAACAAGGACAAATGGTTCACACAACGAGTCACAATGACTAATGAACAACGATAAATGGTTAGAACAACAAGTCACAATGACAAGGAGAAAATTATTCACACAACGTGTCACAAGGACTAATGAACAAGGACAAATGGTTTACACAACAAGTCACAAGGACTAAGAACAAGGACAAATGTTTTACACAACGAGTCATAAACATGAACAAATGGTTAGAACTACAAGTCACCATGACAAGGACAAATAGTTCACACAACGAATCACAAGGACTAATTAACAACCACAAATGGTTCACGCAATGAGTCACAAGGACTAAAGAACATGGACAAATGGTTCGCACAACGAGTCAAATGGATTAATGAACAAGGACAAATGGTTTACACAACGAGTCACAAGAAGTAATTAACAAGGACAAATGGTTCACACAACGAGTCACAAGGACTAATGAACAAGGACAAATGGTTAGAACAACAAGTCACCATCACAAGAACAAATGGATCACACAACGAGTCACATGGACTAATTAACAAGCACAAATGGTTCACACAACGAGTCACAAGGACTAAAGAACAAGGACAAATGGTTCACACATTGAGTCACAAGGGATAATGAAGAAGGACAAATGGTTCACACAACGAGTCACAAGGATTAATGAACAAGTACAAACGGTTCACACAACGAGTCACAAGGACTAATGAACAAGCACATATGGTTTACACAACAAGTCACAAGGACTAAGAACAAGAACAAATGTTTTACAAAACGAGTTACAAGGACTAATGAACATGGAGAAATGGTTAGAACAACAAGTCTTCGCTCGCAATGACCTTCTCGCAATATTATAAAAAAAGAAAGCTCCTCCACTCGCTCATTTCGCTCACCTTGCATAATATGGATTCCAAACATTCATGATCTGGATCACACAAGGACAAATAGTTCACACAACGAATCACAAGGACTAATTAACAAGCACAAATGGTTCACACAACGAGACACAAGGACTAAAGAACATGGACAAATGGTTCACACAACGAGTCACAAGGACTAATGAACAAGGACAAATGGTTCACACAACGAGTCACAAGGACTAATGAACAAGGAAAAATGGTTAGAACAACAAGTCACCATGACAAGGATAAATGGTTCACACAACGAGTCACAAGGACTAATTAACAAAAACAAATAGTTTGCAAAATGAGTCACAAGGACTAAAGAACAAGGACAAATGGTTCACACAACGAGTCACAAGGGATAATGAACATGGACAAATGGTTAGAACTACAAGTCACCATGACAAGGACAAATAGTTAACACAACGAATCACAAGGACTAATTAAAAAGCACAAATGGTTCACACAAGGACTAAAGAACAAGGACAAATGGTTTACACAACGAGTCACAGGGACTAATGAACAAGGACAAATGGTTTACACAATGAGTCACAAGGACTAATGAACCAGGAAAAATGGTTTACACAATGAGTCACAAGGACTAATGAACCAGGAAAAATGGTTAGAACAACAAGTCACCATGACAAGGATAAATGGTTCACACAACGAGTCACAAGGACTAATTAACAAGCACAAATAGTTCGCAAAACGAGTCACAAGGACAAAAGAACAAGGACAAATGGTTCACACAACGAGTCACAAGGGATAATGAACAAGGACAAATGGTTCACACAACGAGTCACAAGGATTAATGAACAAGGACAAATGGTTCACACAACGAGTCACAATGACTAATGAACAACGATAAATGGTTAGAACAACAAGTCACAATGACAAGGACAAAATTATTCACACAACGTGTCACAAGGACTAATGAACAAGGACAAATGGTTTACACAACAAGTCACAAGGACTAAGAACAAGGACAAATGTTTTACACAACGAGTCATAAGGACTAATGAACATGGACAAATGGTTAGAACTACAAGTCACCATGACAAGGACAAATAGTTCACACAACGAATCACAAGGACTAATTAACAACCACAAATGGTTCACGCAATGAGTCACAAGGACTAAAGAACATGGACAAATGGTTCGCACAACGAGTCAAATGGATTAATGAACAAGGATAAATGGTTCACACAACGAGTCACAAGGACTAAATAACAAGGACAAATGGTTCACACAACGAGTCACAAGGGATAATGAACATGGACAAATGGTTAGAACTACAAGTCACCATGACAAGGACAAATAGTTAACACAACGAATCACAAGGACTAATTAAAAAGCACAAATGGTTCACACAAGGACTAAAGAACAAGGACAAATGGTTTACACAACGAGTCACAGGGACTAATGAACAAGGACAAATGGTTTACACAATGAGTCACAAGGACTAATGAACCAGGAAAAATGGTTAGAACAACTAGTCACCATGACAAGGATAAATGGTTCACACAACGAGTCACAAGGACTAATTAACAAGCACAAATAGTTCGCAAAACGAGTCACAAGGACAAAAGAACAAGGACAAATGGTTCACACAACGAGTCACAAGGGATAATGAACAAGGACAAATGGTTCACACAACGAGTCACAAGGATTAATGAACAAGGACAAATGGTTCACACAACGAGTCACAATGACTAATGAACAACGATAAATGGTTAGAACAACAAGTCACAATGACAAGGAGAAAATGATTCACACAACATGTCACAAGGACTAATGAACAAGGACAAATGGTTTACACAACAAGTCACAAGGACTAAGAACAAGGACAAATGTTTTACACAACGAGTCATAAGGACTAATGAACATGGACAAATGGTTAGAACTACAAGTCACCATGACAAGGACAAATAGTTCACACAACGAATCACAAGGACTAATTAACAACCACAAATGGTTCACGCAATGAGTCACAAGGACTAAAGAACATGGACAAATGGTTCGCACAACGAGTCAAATGGATTAATGAACAAGGATAAATGGTTCACACAACGAGTCACAAGGACTAAATAACAAGGACAAATGGTTCACACAACGAGTCACAAGGGATAATGAACATGGACAAATGGTTAGAACTACAAGTCACCATGACAAGGACAAATAGTTAACACAACGAATCACAAGGACTAATTAAAAAGCACAAATGGTTCACACAAGGACTAAAGAACAAGGACAAATGGTTTACACAACGAGTCACAGGGACTAATGAACAAGGACAAATGGTTTACACAATGAGTCACAAGGACTAATGAACCAGGAAAAATGGTTAGAACAACTAGTCACCATGACAAGGATAAATGGTTCACACAACGAGTCACAAGGACTAATTAACAAGCACAAATAGTTCGCAAAACGAGTCACAAGGACAAAAGAACAAGGACAAATGGTTCACACAACGAGTCACAAGGGATAATGAACAAGGACAAATGGTTCACACAACGAGTCACAAGGATTAATGAACAAGGACAAATGGTTCACACAACGAGTCACAATGACTAATGAACAACGATAAATGGTTAGAACAACAAGTCACAATGACAAGGAGAAAATGATTCACACAACATGTCACAAGGACTAATGAACAAGGACAAATGGTTTACACAACAAGTCACAAGGACTAAGAACAAGGACAAATGTTTTACACAACGAGTCATAAGGACTAATGAACATGGACAAATGGTTAGAACTACAAGTCACCATGACAAGGACAAATAGTTCACACAATGAATCACAAGGACTAATTAACAAGCACAAATGGTTCACACAATGAGTCACAAGGACTAAAGAACATGGACAAATGGTTCAAACAACGAGTCACAAGGATTAATGAACAAGGACAAACGGTTTACACAACGAGTCACAAGGACTAATGAACAAGGACAAATGGTTCACACAACGAGTCACAAGGACTAATGAACAAGGACAAAAGGTTAGAACAACAAGTCACTATAACAAGAACAAATGGATCACACAACGAGTCACAAGGACTAATTAACAAGCACAAATGGTTCACACAACGAGTCACAAGGACTAAAGAATAAGGACAAATGGTTCACACAATGAGTCAAAAGGGATAATGAACAAGGACAAATGGTTCACACAACGAGTCACAAGGATTAATGAACAAGTACAAACGGTTCACACAACGAGTCACAAGGACTAATGAACCAGCACAAATGGTTTACACAACAAGTCACAAGGACTAAGAACAAGAACAAATGTTTTACACAACGAGTCACAAGGACTAATGAACATGGAGAAATGGTTAGAACAACAAGTCTCCATGACAAGGACAAATAGTTTACACAACGAATCACAAGGAGTAATTAACAAGCACAAATGGTTCACACAACGAGTCACAAGGACTAAAGAACATGGACAAATGGTTCACACAACGAGTCACAAGGACTAATGAACAAGGACAAATGGTTTACACAATGAGTCACAGGTACTAATGAACGAGGACAAATGGTTTACACAACGAGTCATAAGGACTAATGAACAAGGAAAAATGGTTAGAACAACAAGTCACCATGACAAGGATAAATGGTTCACACAACGAGTCACAAGGACTAATTAACAAGAACAAATAGTTCGCAAAACGAGTCATAAGGACTAAAGAACAAGGACAAATGGTTCACACAACGAGTCACAAGGGATAATGAACAAGGACAAATGGTTCACAACACGAGTCACAAGGATTAATGAACAAGGACAAATGGTTCACACAACGAGTCACAATGACTAATGAACAACGATAAATGGTTAGAACAACAAATCACAATGACAAGGAGAAAATTATTCACACAACGTGTCACAAGGACCAATGAACAAGGACAAATGGTTTACACAACAAGTCACAAGGACTAAGAACAAGGACAAATATTTTACACAACGAGTCATAAGTACTAATGAACATGGACAAATGGTTAGAACTACAAGTCACCATGACAAGGACAAATAGTTCACAAAACGAATCACAAGGACTAATTAACAATCACAAATGGTTCACACAATGAGTCATAAGGACTAAAGAACATGTACAAATGGTTCACACAACGAGTCACAAGGATTAATGAACAAGGACAAATGGTTTACACAACGAGTCACAAGGACTAATGAACAAGGACAAATGGTTAGAACAACAAGTCACCATAACAAGAACAAATGGATCACACAACGAGTCACAAGGACTAATTAACAAGCACAAATGGTTCACACAACGAGTCACAAGGACTAAAGAACAAGGACAAATGGTTCACACAATGAGTCACAAGGGATAATGAACAAGGACAAATGGTTCACACAACGAGTCACAATGATTAATGAACAAGTACAAACGGTTCACACAACGAGTCACAAGGACTAATGAACAAGCACTAATGGTGTACACAACAAGTCACAAGGACTAAGAAGAAGAACAAATGTTTTACACAACGAGTCACAAGGACTAATGAACATGGAGAAATGGTTAGAACAACAAGTCTCCATGACAAGAAAAATAGTTCACACAACGAATCACAAGGACCAATTAACATGCACAAATGGTTCACACAACGAGTCACAAGGACTAAAGAACATGGACAAATGGTTCACACAACGAGTCACAAGAACTAATGAACAAGGACAAATGGTTTACACAACGAGTCACAGGGACTAATGAACAAGGACAAATGGTTTACACAACGAGTCACAAGGACTAATGAATAAAGAAAAATGGTTAGAACAACAAGTCACCATGACAAGGATAAATGGTTCACACAACGAGTCACAAGGACTAATTAACAAGAACAAATAGTTCGCAAAACGAGTCACAAGGACTAAAGAATAAGGACAAATGGTTCACACAACGAGTCACAAGGGATAATGAACAAGGACAAATGGTTCACACATCACAAGGATTAATGAACAAGGAAAAATGGTTCACACAACGAGTCACAATGACTAATGAACAACGATAAATGGTTAGAACAACAAGTCACAATGACAAGGACAAAATTATTCACACAACGTGTCACAAGGACTAATGAACAAGGACAAATGGTTTACACAACAAGTCACAAGGACTAAGAACAAGGACATATGTTTTACATAACGAGTCATAAGGACTAATGAACATGGACAAATGGTTAGAACTATAAGTCACCATGACAAGGACAAATAGTTCACACAACGAATCACAAGGACTAATTAAAAAGCAAAAATGGTTCACACAACGAGTCACAAGCACAAAAGAACATGGACAAATGGTTCACACAACGAGTCACAAGGATTAATGAACAAGGACAAATGGTTTACACAACGAGTCACAAGGACTAATGAACAAGGACAAATGATTCACACAACGAGTCACAAGGACTAATGAACAAGGACAAATGGTTAGAAAAACAAGTCACCATAACAAGAACAAATGGATCACACAACGAGTCACAAGGACTAATTAACAAGCACAAATGGTTCACACAACGAGTTACTAGGAGTAATTAACAAGCACAAATGGTTCACACAACGAGTCCTAAGGACTAAAGAACAAGGACAAATGGTTCACACTTTGAGTCACAAGGGATAATGAACAAGGACAAACGGTTCGCACAACGAGTCACAAGGACTAATGAACAAGGACAAATGGTTTACACAACAAGTCACAAGGACTAAGAACAAGAACAAATGTTTTACACAATGAGTCACAAGGACTAATGAACATGGAGAAATGGTTAGAACAACAAGTCTCCATGACAAGGACAAATAGTTCACACAACGAATCACAAGGACTAATTAACAAGCACAAATGGTTCATACAACGAGTCACAAGGACTAAAGAAAATGGACAAATGGTTCACACAACGAGTCACAAGGACTAATGAACAAGGACAAATTGTTTACACAACGAGTCACAGGGACTAATGAACAAGGACAAATGGTTTACACAACGAGTCACAAGGACTAATGAACAAGGAAAAATGATTAGAACAACAAGTCACCATGACAAGGATAAATGGTTCACACAACGAGTCACAAGGACTAATTAACAAGAACAAATAGTTCGCAAAACGAGTCACAAGGACTAAAGAACAAGGACAAATGGTTCACACAACGAGTCACAAGGGATAATGAACAAGGACAAATGGTTCACACAACGAGTCACGAGGATTAATGAACAAGGAAAAATGGTTCACACAACAAGTCACAATGACTAATGAACAACGATAAATGGTTAGAACAACAAGTCACAATGACAAGGACAAAATTATTTACTCAACGTGTCACAAAGACTAATGAACAAGGACAAATGGTTTACACAACAAGTCACAAGGACTAAGAACAAGGACAAATGTTTTACACAACGAGTCATAAGGACTAATGAACATGGACAAATGGTTAGAACTACAAGTCACCATGACAAGGACAAATAGTTCACACAACGAATCACAAGGACTAATTAAAAAGCACAAATGGTTCACACAACGAGTCACAAGGACTAAAGAACATGGACAAATGGTTCACACAACGAGTCAGAAGGACTAATGAACAAGGACAAAGGGTTTACACAACGAGTCACAAGGACTAATGAACAAGGGCAAATGGTTCACACAACGAGTCACAAGGACTAATGAACAAGGACAAATGGTTCACACAACGAGTCACAAGGACTAATGAACAAGGACAAATGGTTAGAACAACAAGTCATTATAACAAGAACAAATGGATCACACAACGAGTCACAAGGACTAATTAACAAGCACAAATGGTTCACACAACGAGTCACAAGGACTAAAGAACAAGGACAAATGGTTCACACAATGAGTCACAAGGGATAATGAACAAGGACAAATGGTTCACACAACGAGTCACAAGGATTAATGAACAAGTACAAACGGTTCACACAACGAGTCACAAGGACTAATGAACAAGCACAAATGGTTTACACAACAAGTCACAAGGACTAAGAACAAGAACAAATGTTTTACACAACGAGTCACAAGGACTAATGAACATGGAGAAATGGTTAGAACAACAAGTCTCCATGACAAGGACAAATAGTTCACACAACGAATCACAAGGACTAATTAACAAGCACAAATGGTTCACACAACGAGTCACAAGGACTAAAGAACATGGACAAATGGTTCACACAACGAGTCACAAGGACTAATGAACAAGGACAAGTGGTTTACACAACGAGTCACAGGGACTAATGAACAAGGACAAATGGTTTACACAACGAGTCACAAGGACTAATGAACAAGGAAAAATGGTTAGAACAACAAGTCACCATGACAAGGATAACTGGTTCACGAACGAGTCACAAGGACTAATTAACAAGAACAAATAGTTCGCAAAACGAGTCACAACGACTAAAGAATAAGGACAAATGGTTCACACAACGAGTCACAAGGGATAATGAACAAGGACAAATGGTTCACACAACGAGTCACAAGGATTAATGAACAAGGAAAAATGGTTCACACAACGAGTCACAATGACTAATGAACAACGATAAATGGTTAGAACAACAAGTCACTATGACACGGAGAAAATTATTCACACAACGTGTCACAAGGACTAATGAACAAGGACAAATGGTTTACACAATAAGTCACAAGGACTAAGAACAAGGACAAATGTTTTACACAACGAGTCATAAGGACTAATAAACATGGACAAATGGTTAGAACTACAAGTCACCATGACAAGGACAAATAGTTCACACAACGAATCACAAGGACTAATTAACAAGCACAAATGGTTCACACAATGAGTCACAAGGACTAAAGAACATGGATAAATGGTTCACACAACGAGTCACAAGGACTAATTAACAAGCACAAATGGTTCACACAATGAGTCACAAGGACTAAAGAACATGGATAAATGGTTCACACAACGAGTCACAAGGATTAATGAACAAGGACAAATGGTTTACACAACGAGTCACAAGGACTAATGAACAAGGACAAATGATTCACACAACGAGTCACAAGGACTAATGAACAAGGACAAATGGTTAGAACAACAAGTCACCATAACAAGAACAAATGGATCACACAACGAGTCACAAGGACTAATTAACAAGCACAAATGGTTCACACAATGAGTCACAAGGACTAAAGAACAAGGACAAATGGTTCACACAATGAGTCACAAGGGATAATGAACAAGAACAAATGGTTCACACAACGAGTCACAAGGTTTAACGAACAAGTACAAACGGTTCACACAACGAGTCACAAGGACTAATGAACAAACACAAATGGTTTACACAACAAGTCACAAGGACTAAGAACAAGAACAAATGTTTTACACAACGAGTCACACGGACTAATCAACATGGAGAAATGGTTAGAACAACAAGTCTCCATGACAAGGACAAATAGTTCACACAATGAATCACAAGGACTAATTAACAAGCACAAATGGTTCACACAACGAGTCACAAGGACTAAAGAACATGGACAAATGGTTCACACAACGAGTCACAAGGACTAATGAACAAGGACAAATGGTTTACACAACGAGTCACAGGGACTAATGAACAAGGACAAATGGTTTACACAACGAGTCACAAGGACTAATGAACAAGAAAAAATGGTTAGAACAACAAGTCACCATGACAAGGATAAATAGTTCACACAACGAGTCACAAGGACTAATTAACAAGAACAAATAGTTCGCAAAACGAGTCACAAGGACTAAAGAACAAGGACCAATGGTTCACACAACGAGTCATAAGGGATAATGAACAAGGACAAATGGTTCACACAACGAAACACAAGGATTAATGAACAAGGAAAAATGGTTCACACAACGAGTCACAATGACTAATGAACAACGATAAATGGTTAGAACAAGAAGTCACAATGACAAGGACAAAATTATTCACTCAACGTGTCACAAAGACTAATGAACAAGGACAAATGGTTTACACAACAAGTCACAAGGACTAAGAACAAGGACAAATGTTTTACACAACGAGTCATAAGGACTAATGAACATGGACAAATGGTTAGAACTACAAGTCACCATGACAAGGACAAATAGTTCACACAACGAATCACAAGGACTAATTAAAAAGCACAAATGGTTCACACAACGAGTCACAAGGACTAAAGAACATGGACAAATGGTTCACACAACGAGTCACAAGGACTAATGAACAAGGACAAATGGTTTACACAACGAGTCACAAGGACTAATGAACAAGGGAAAATGGTTCACACTACGAGTCACAAGGACTAATGAACAAGGACAAATGGTTCACACAACGAGTCACCATAACAAGAACAAATGGATCACACAACGAGTCACAAGGACTAATTAACAAGCACAAATGGTTCACACAACGAGTCACAAGGACTAAAGAACAAGGACAAATGGTTCACACAATGAGTCACAAGGGATAATAAACGAGGACAAATGGTTCACACAACGAGTCACAAGGATTAATGAACAAGTACAAACGGTTCACACAACGAGTCACAAGGACTAATGAACAAGCACAAATGGTTTACACAACAAGTCACAAGGACTAAGAACAAGAACAAATGTTTTACACAACGAGTCACAAGGACTAATGAACATGGAGAAATGGTTAGAACAACAAGTCTCCATGACAAGGACAAATAGTTCACACAATGAATCACAAGGACTAATTAACAAGCACAAATGGTTCACACAACGAGTCACAAGGACTAAAGAACATGGACAAATGGTTCACACAACAAGTCACAAGGACTGATGAACAAGGACAAATGGTTTACACAACGAGTCACAGGGACTAATGAACAAGGATAAATGGTTTACACAACGAGTCACAAGGACTAATGAACAAGGAAAAATGATTAGAACAACAAGTCACCATGACAAGGATAAATGGTTCACACAACGAGTCACAAGGACTAATTAACAAGAACAAATAGTTCGCAAAACGAGTCACAAGGACTAAAGAACAAGGACAAATGGTTCACACAACGAGTCACAAGGGATAATGAACAAGGACAAATGGTTCACACAACGAGTCACGAGGATTAATGAACAAGGAAAAATGGTTCACACAACGAGTCACAATGACTAATGAACAACGATAAATGGTTAGAACAACAAGTCACAATGACAAGGACAAAATTATTTACTCAACGTGTCACAAAGACTAATGAACAAGGACAAATGGTTTACACAACAAGTCACAAGGACTAAGAACAAGGACAAATGTTTTACACAACGAGTCATAAGGACTAATGAACATGGACAAATGGTTAGAACTACAAGTCACCATGACAAGGACAAATAGTTCACACAACGAATCACAAGGACTAATTAAAAAGCACAAATGGTTCACACAACGAGTCACAAGGACTAAAGAACATGGACAAATGGTTCACACAACGAGTCAGAAGGACTAATGAACAAGGACAAAGGGTTTACACAACGAGTCACAAGGACTAATGAACAAGGGCAAATGGTTCACACAACGAGTCACAAGGACTAATGAACAAGGACAAATGGTTCACACAACGAGTCACAAGGACTAATGAACAAGGACAAATGGTTAGAACAACAAGTCATTATAACAAGAACAAATGGATCACACAACGAGTCACAAGGACTAATTAACAAGCACAAATGGTTCACACAACGAGTCACAAGGACTAAAGAACAAGGACAAATGGTTCACACAATGAGTCACAAGGGATAATGAACAAGGACAAATGGTTCACACAACGAGTCACAAGGATTAATGAACAAGTACAAACGGTTCACACAACGAGTCACAAGGACTAATGAACAAGCACAAATGGTTTACACAACAAGTCACAAGGACTAAGAACAAGAACAAATGTTTTACACAACGAGTCACAAGGACTAATGAACATGGAGAAATGGTTAGAACAACAAGTCTCCATGACAAGGACAAATAGTTCACACAACGAATCACAAGGACTAATTAACAAGCACAAATGGTTCACACAACGAGTCACAAGGACTAAAGAACATGGACAAATGGTTCACACAACGAGTCACAAGGACTAATGAACAAGGACAAATGGTTTACACAACGAGTCACAGGGACTAATGAACAAGGACAAATGGTTTACACAACGAGTCACAAGGACTAATGAACAAGGAAAAATGGTTAGAACAACAAGTCACCATGACAAGGATAACTGGTTCACGAACGAGTCACAAGGACTAATTAACAAGAACAAATAGTTCGCAAAACGAGTCACAACGACTAAAGAATAAGGACAAATGGTTCACACAACGAGTCACAAGGGATAATGAACAAGGACAAATGGTTCACACAACGAGTCACAAGGATTAATGAACAAGGAAAAATGGTTCACACAACGAGTCACAATGACTAATGAACAACGATAAATGGTTAGAACAACAAGTCACTATGACACGGAGAAAATTATTCACACAACGTGTCACAAGGACTAATGAACAAGGACAAATGGTTTACACAATAAGTCACAAGGACTAAGAACAAGGACAAATGTTTTACACAACGAGTCATAAGGACTAATAAACATGGACAAATGGTTAGAACTACAAGTCACCATGACAAGGACAAATAGTTCACACAACGAATCACAAGGACTAATTAACAAGCACAAATGGTTCACACAATGAGTCACAAGGACTAAAGAACATGGATAAATGGTTCACACAACGAGTCACAAGGACTAATTAACAAGCACAAATGGTTCACACAATGAGTCACAAGGACTAAAGAACATGGATAAATGGTTCACACAACGAGTCACAAGGATTAATGAACAAGGACAAATGGTTTACACAACGAGTCACAAGGACTAATGAACAAGGACAAATGATTCACACAACGAGTCACAAGGACTAATGAACAAGGACAAATGGTTAGAACAACAAGTCACCATAACAAGAACAAATGGATCACACAACGAGTCACAAGGACTAATTAACAAGCACAAATGGTTCACACAACGAGTCACAAGGACTAAAGAACAAGGACAAATGGTTCACACAATGAGTCACAAGGGATAATGAACAAGAACAAATGGTTCACACAACGAGTCACAAGGTTTAACGAACAAGTACAAACGGTTCACACAACGAGTCACAAGGACTAATGAACAAACACAAATGGTTTACACAACAAGTCACAAGGACTAAGAACAAGAACAAATGTTTTACACAACGAGTCACACGGACTAATCAACATGGAGAAATGGTTAGAACAACAAGTCTCCATGACAAGGACAAATAGTTCACACAATGAATCACAAGGACTAATTAACAAGCACAAATGGTTCACACAACGAGTCACAAGGACTAAAGAACATGGACAAATGGTTCACACAACGAGTCACAAGGACTAATGAACAAGGACAAATGGTTTACACAACGAGTCACAGGGACTAATGAACAAGGACAAATGGTTTACACAACGAGTCACAAGGACTAATGAACAAGAAAAAATGGTTAGAACAACAAGTCACCATGACAAGGATAAATAGTTCACACAACGAGTCACAAGGACTAATTAACAAGAACAAATAGTTCGCAAAACGAGTCACAAGGACTAAAGAACAAGGACCAATGGTTCACACAACGAGTCATAAGGGATAATGAACAAGGACAAATGGTTCACACAACGAAACACAAGGATTAATGAACAAGGAAAAATGGTTCACACAACGAGTCACAATGACTAATGAACAACGATAAATGGTTAGAACAAGAAGTCACAATGACAAGGACAAAATTATTCACTCAACGTGTCACAAAGACTAATGAACAAGGACAAATGGTTTACACAACAAGTCACAAGGACTAAGAACAAGGACAAATGTTTTACACAACGAGTCATAAGGACTAATGAACATGGACAAATGGTTAGAACTACAAGTCACCATGACAAGGACAAATAGTTCACACAACGAATCACAAGGACTAATTAAAAAGCACAAATGGTTCACACAACGAGTCACAAGGACTAAAGAACATGGACAAATGGTTCACACAACGAGTCACAAGGACTAATGAACAAGGACAAATGGTTTACACAACGAGTCACAAGGACTAATGAACAAGGGAAAATGGTTCACACTACGAGTCACAAGGACTAATGAACAAGGACAAATGGTTCACACAACGAGTCACCATAACAAGAACAAATGGATCACACAACGAGTCACAAGGACTAATTAACAAGCACAAATGGTTCACACAACGAGTCACAAGGACTAAAGAACAAGGACAAATGGTTCACACAATGAGTCACAAGGGATAATAAACGAGGACAAATGGTTCACACAACGAGTCACAAGGATTAATGAACAAGTACAAACGGTTCACACAACGAGTCACAAGGACTAATGAACAAGCACAAATGGTTTACACAACAAGTCACAAGGACTAAGAACAAGAACAAATGTTTTACACAACGAGTCACAAGGACTAATGAACATGGAGAAATGGTTAGAACAACAAGTCTCCATGACAAGGACAAATAGTTCACACAATGAATCACAAGGACTAATTAACAAGCACAAATGGTTCACACAACGAGTCACAAGGACTAAAGAACATGGACAAATGGTTCACACAACAAGTCACAAGGACTGATGAACAAGGACAAATGGTTTACACAACGAGTCACAGGGACTAATGAACAAGGATAAATGGTTTACACAACGAGTCACAAGGACTAAAGAACAAGGAAAAATAGTTAGAACAACAAGTCACCATGACAAGGATAAATGGTTCACACAACGAGTCACAAGGACTAATTAACAAGAACAAATAGTTCGCAAAACGAGTCACAAGGACTAAAGAACAAGGACCAATGGTTCACACAACGAGTCACAAGGGATAATGAACAAGGACAAATGG
Source organism: Silene latifolia (assembly GCF_048544455.1). Lineage (NCBI taxonomy): Eukaryota > Viridiplantae > Streptophyta > Magnoliopsida > Caryophyllales > Caryophyllaceae > Silene > Silene latifolia. The sequence continues at coordinate 65,251,759 of NC_133527.1, forward strand.
TTCACACAACGAGTCACAAGGATTAATGAACAAGGAAAAATGGTTCACACAACGAGTCACAATGACTAATGAACAACGATAAATGGTTAGAACAACAAGTCACAATGACACGGAGAAAATTATTTACACAACGTGTCACAAGGACTAATGAACAAGGACAAATGGTTTACACAACAAGTCACAAGGACTAAGAACAAGGAAAAATGTTTTACACAACGAGTCATAAGGACTAATGAACATGGACAAATGGTTAGAACTACAAGTCACCATGACAAGGACAAATAGTTCACACAATGAATCACAAGGACTAATTAACAAGGACAAATGGTTCACACAACGAGTCACAAGGACTAAAGAACATGGACAAATGGTTCACACAACGAGTCACAAGGACTAATGAACAAGGACAAATGGTTTACACAACGAGTCACAGGGACTAATGAACAAGGACAAATGGTTTACACAACGAGTCACAAGGACTAATGAACAAGGAAAAATGGTTAGAACAACAAGTCACCATGACAAGGATAAATAGTTCACACAACGAGTCACAAGGACTAATTAACAAGAACAAATAGTTCGCAAAACGAGTAACAAGGACTAAAGAACAAGGACCAATGGTTCACACAACGAGTCACAAGGGATAATGAACAAGGACAAATGGTTCACACAACGAGTCACAAGGATTAATGAACAAGGAAAAATGGTTCACACAACGAGTCACAATGACTAATGAACAACGATAAATGGTTGGAACAACAAGTCACAATGACAAGGATAAAATTATTCACTCAACGTGTCACAAGGACTAATGAACAAGGACAAATGGTTTACACAACAAGTCACAAGGACTAAGAACAAGGACAAATGTTTTACACAACGAGTCATAAGGACTAATGAACATGAACAAATGGTTAGAACTACAAGTCACCATGACAAGGACAAATAGTTCACACAACGAATCACAAGGACTAATTAAAAAGCACAAATGGTTCACACAACGAGTCACAAGGACTAAAGAACATGGACAAATGGTTCACTCAACGAGTCAGAAGGACTAATGAACAAGGACAAATGGTTCACACAACGAGTCACAAGGGATAATGAACAAGGACAAATGGTTCACACAACGAGTCACAAGGATTAATGAACAAGGACAAATGGTTCACACAACGAGTCACAATTACTAATGAACAACGATAAATGGTTAGAACAACAAGTCACAATGACAAGGAGAAAATTATTCACACAACATGTCACAAGGACTAATGAACAAGGACAAATGGTTTACACAACAAGTCACAAGGACTAAGAACAAGGACAAATGTTTTACACAACGAGTCATAAGGACTAATGAACATGGACAAATGGTTAGAACTAAAAGTCACCATGACAAGGACAAATAGTTCACACAACGAATCACAAGGACTAATTAACAAGCACAAATGGTTCACACAATGAGTCACAAGGACTAAAGAACATGGATAAATGGTTCACACAACGAGTCACAAGGACTAATTAACAAGCACAAATGGTTCACACAATGAGTCACAAGGACTAAAGAACATGGATAAATGGTTCACACAACGAGTCACAAGGATTAATGAACAAGGACAAATGGTTTACACAACGAGTCACAAGGACTAATGAACAAGGACAAATGATTCACACAACGAGTCACAAGGACTAATGAACAAGGACAAATGGTTAGAACAACAAGTCACCATAACAAGAACAAATGGATCACACAACGAGTCACAAGGACTAATTAACAAGCACAAATGGTTCACACAACGAGTCACAAGGACTAAAGAACAAGGACAAATGGTTCACACAATGAGTCACAAGGGATAATGAACAAGAACAAATGGTTCACACAACGAGTCACAAGGTTTAACGAACAAGTACAAACGGTTCACACAACGAGTCACAAGGACTAATGAACAAACACAAATGGTTTACACAACAAGTCACAAGGACTAAGAACAAGAACAAATGTTTTACACAACGAGTCACAAGGACTAATGAACATGGAGAAATGGTTAGAACAACAAGTCTCCATGACAAGGACAAATAGTTCACACAATGATTCACAAGGACTAATTAACAAGCACAAATGGTTCACACAACGAGTCACAAGGACTAAAGAACATGGACAAATGGTTCACACAACGAGTCACAAGGACTAATGAACAAGGACAAATGGTTTACACAACGAGTCACAGGGACTAATGAACAAGGACAAATGGTTTACACAACGAGTCACAAGGACTAATGAACAAGAAAAAATGGTTAGAACAACAAGTCACCATGACAAGGATAAATAGTTCACACAACGAGTCACAAGGACTAATTAACAAGAACAAATAGTTCGCAAAACGAGTCACAAGGACTAAAGAACAAGGACCAATGGTTCACACAACGAGTCACAAGGGATAATGAACAAGGACAAATGGTTCACACAACGAAACACAAGGATTAATGAACAAGGAAAAATGGTTCACACAACGAGTCACAATGACTAATGAACAACGATAAATGGTTAGAACAAGAAGTCACAATGACAAGGACAAAATTATTCACTCAACGTGTCACAAAGACTAATGAACAAGGACAAATGGTTTACACAACAAGTCACAAGGACTAAGAACAAGGACAAATGTTTTACACAACGAGTCATAAGGACTAATGAACATGGACAAATGGTTAGAACTACAAGTCACCATGACAAGGACAAATAGTTCACACAACGAATCACAAGGACTAATTAAAAAGCACAAATGGTTCACACAACGAGTCACAAGGACTAAAGAACATGGACAAATGGTTCACACAACGAGTCACAAGGACTAATGAACAAGGACAAATGGTTTACACAACGAGTCACAAGGACTAATGAACAAGGGAAAATGGTTCACACTACGAGTCACAAGGACTAATGAACAAGGACAAATGGTTCACACAACGAGTCACCATAACAAGAACAAATGGATCACACAACGAGTCACAAGGACTAATTAACAAGCACAAATGTTTCACACAACGAGTCACAAGGACTAAAGAACAAGGACAAATGGTTCACACAATGAGTCACAAGGGATAATAAACGAGGACAAATGGTTCACACAACGAGTCACAAGGATTAATGAACAAGTACAAACGGTTCACACAACGAGTCACAAGGACTAATGAACAAGCACAAATGGTTTACACAACAAGTCACAAGGACTAAGAACAAGAACAAATGTTTTACACAACGAGTCACAAGGACTAATGAACATGGAGAAATGGTTAGAACAACAAGTCTCCATGACAAGGACAAATAGTTCACACAATGAATCACAAGGACTAATTAACAAGCACAAATGGTTCACACAACGAGTCACAAGGACTAAAGAACATGGACAAATGGTTCACACAACAAGTCACAAGGACTGATGAACAAGGACAAATGGTTTACGCAACGAGTCACAGGGACTAATGAACAAGGATAAATGGTTTACACAACGAGTCACAAGGACTAAAGAACAAGGAAAAATAGTTAGAACAACAAGTCACCATGACAAGGATAAATGGTTCACACAACGAGTCACAAGGTTTAATTAACAAGAACAAATAGTTCGCAAAACGAGTCACAAGGACTAAAGAACAAGGACCAATGGTTCACACAACGAGTCACAAGGGATAATGAACAAGGACAAATGGTTCACACAACGAGTCACAAGGATTAATGAACAAGGAAAAATGGTTCACACAACGAGTCACAATGACTAATGAACAACGATAAATGGTTAGAACAACAAGTCACAATGACACGGAGAAAATTATTCACACAACGTGTCACAAGGACTAATGAACAAGGACAAATGGTTTACATAACAAGTCACAAGGACTAAGAACAAGGACAAATGTTTTACACAACGAGTCATAAGGACTAATGAACATGGACAAATGGTTAGAACTACAAGTCACCATGACAAGGACAAATAGTTCACACAATGAATCACAAGGACTAATTAACAAGGACAAATGGTTCACACAACGAGTCACAAGGACTAAAGAACATGGACAAATGGTTCACACAACGAGTCACAAGGACTAATGAACAAGGACAAATGGTTTACACAACGAGTCACAGGGACTAATGAACAAGGACAAATGGTTTACACAACGAGTCACTAGGACTAATGAACAAGGAAAAATGGTTAGAACAACAAGTCACCATGACAAGGATAAATGGTTCACACAACGAGTCACAAGGACTAATTAACAAGAACAAATAGTTCGCAAAACGAGTAACAAGGACTAAAGAACAAGGACCAATGGTTCACACAACGAGTCACAAGGGATAATGAACAAGGACAAATGGTTCACACAACGAGTCACAAGGATTAATGAACAAGGAAAAATGGTTCACACAACGAGTCACAATGACTAATGAACAACGATAAATGGTTGGAACAACAAGTCACAATGACAAGGATAAAATTATTCACTCAACGTGTCACAAGGACTAATGAACAAGGACAAATGGTTTACACAACAAGTCACAAGGACTAAGAACAAGGACAAATGTTTTACACAACGAGTCATAAGGACTAATGAACATGGACAAATGGTTAGAACTACAAGTCACCATGACAAGGACAAATAGTTCACACAACGAATCACAAGGACTAATTAAAAAGCACAAATGGTTCACACAACGAGTCACAAGGACTAAAGAACATGGACAAATGGTTCACACAACGAGTCACAAGGACTAATGAACAAGGACAAATGGTTCACACAACGAGTCACAAGGGATAATGAACAAGGACAAATGGTTCACACAACGAGTCACAAGGATTAATGAACAAGGACAAATGGTTCACACAACGAGTCACAATTACTAATGAACAACGATAAATGGTTAGAACAACAAGTCACAATGACAAGGAGAAAATTATTCACACAACATGTCACAAGGACTAATGAACAAGGACAAATGGTTTACACAACAAGTCACAAGGACTAAGAACAAGGACAAATGTTTTACACAACGAGTCATAAGGACTAATGAACATGGACAAATGGTTAGAACTAAAAGTCACCATGACAAGGACAAATAGTTCACACAACGAATCACAAGGACTAATTAACAAGCACAAATGGTTCACACAATGAGTCACAAGGACTAAAGAACATGGACAAATGGTTCAAACAACGAGTCACAAGGATTAATGAACAAGGGCAAACGGTTTACACAACGAGTCACAAGGACTAATGAACAAGGACAAATGGTTCACACAACGAGTCACAAGGACTAATGAACAAGGACAAAAGGTTAGAACAACAAGTCACCATAACAAGAACAAATGGATCACACAACGAGTCACAAGGACTAATTAACAAGCACAAATGGTTCACACAACGAGTCACAAGGACTAAAGAACAAGGAAAAATGGTTCACACAATGAGTCACAAGGGATAATGAACAAGGACAAATGGTTCACACAACGAGTCACAAGGATTAATGAACAAGTACAAACGGTTCACACAACGAGTCACAAGGACTAATGAACAAGCACAAATGGTTTACACAACAAGTCACAAGGACTAAGAACAAGAACAAATGTTTTACAAAACGAGTCACAAGGACTAATGAACATGGAGAAATGGTTAGAACAACAAGTCTCCATGACAAGGACAAATAGTTTACACAACGAATCACAAGGAGTAATTAACAAGCACAAATGGTTCACACAACGAGTCACAAGGACTAAAGAACATGGACAAATGGTTCACACAACGAGTCACAAGGACTAATGAACAAGGACAAATGGTTTACACAACGAGTCACAGGGACTAATGAACAAGGACAAATGGTTTACACAACGAGTCACAAGGACTAATGAACAAGGAAAAATGGTTAGAACTGGAATAAAACTCTAAGAACACAAAAATGGACAGAAAAACAAGTTAAAACCGTGACTCAAAATGCTAAGGATCGAGTGAATTGGATATGAAATAAACCAAGCACAAAGCCAAGGTTTAAGACTAAGAGCTTGTTCAAGCACCTAGCAAAGAACTCACTCAACCCCTAGCACTAAGCATAGGAGGATCTTCTAGCACAAAGCAAAGAATTTAAGAGGAAAAACTAGGTTTTCACTTGTATTAATGTTCATTCAAATCTGAAGTTCTCAAGTGTTTAGCTTGGTTTATATAGACCAAGGCTTACAATCTTGACCCTTGATTACTAGTTACATCTAAGGGCCACAAAAATAGCAGCTAAAGACCAAGAAAAACGGCAGCCAAGGACTATGACAAATCTGAAATGAAAAGGACATAAAGCAAAGAAAGTAAACTAATAGTCCAAACTTCCTTGTTTGTAGCTCAACTTCTTATTTATGATTATATGGACTGAAATGGGGCTTGAGGAACCGTGTAAGAGTCCTTGTTGCAGCCATAAAGTCCCTTGAGCTTTGTTGGTTCAAAAGAGGAAGGTTGATAGCGACATAATGCACAAAAAACTAAGCTTGTTCCAGCCATGGTCCTGATTGCGCGCGGTTCAAAAAGCTTGGCAAACTCTATGATAGGCACGGCTTTGGGATATAAGTTCCTACACAAAAACGTCCCAAACTCACCAAAGATTAATCCCATGCTGGAAAATGGCACGACTTCTTAGACGGAATTCATGTTAGACCTCAATCTAGTGCAAGGTCCAAAACCGGGTGAAATGTGGCCTTTCTCGGTTTGATTTGTTTCAATCTCCCCTTCTTGAAAAGGATTTGCCCTCAAATCCTCGAGCTTATCCTCCTCAATTTCTTCATAATAAGGACTTAAATCCCCAACATTGAAAGTTCCATGGACTCCATATTCTCCGGGAAGGTTTATCTTGTATGCATTGGACCCGAACTTCTCAAGTACTTCGAATGGACCATCAGCTCTAGGCATGAGCTTATTCTTCCTCTTTTCTGGAAATCTTTCCTTCCTCAAGTGTATCCAAACAAGATCTCCGGGTTCAAAGCTTTTGGTTCCCTTAACACCCTTGGATTTGGCCTTGTGAGCCTCATTAGCCTTCTCAATTTGCTTCTTGACTTGTTCATGGACATGGAGCATTTGTTCAACCCTTTTCTTAGCATCATAATCAATGGTATTTCTTTTGATGGGTGCCAAATCAGTAGGCATCATAGGATTCACGCCATAGACCACCTCAAATGGAGACTTGCCCGTGGTTGTGGAAGGGGCTCGGTTGAAGGCAAACTCGGCTTGAGCTAGTTTGAGGTCCCAATCTTTCAATGATCTTGCAACCGTGCACCTAAGGATCCTCCCCAAGGTCTTGTTGGTAACTTCCGTTTGCCCATCAGTTTGGGGGTGATGGGAGGTGCTAAACAAGAGCCTTGTTTTGAGTAGCTTCCATAAGGTTCTCCAAAAATGACTCATGAACTTGGAATCCCTATCCGAGACAATGGACTTAGGAATACCATGTAGCTTGACCACTTCTTTGAAATAGAGCTCGGCCACACTAGTTGCATCTTCGGTTTTCTTGCAAGCAATGAAATGAGCCATTTTGCTGAATCTATCCACAACCACCATGATTGAATCCTTCCCTCTTTGAGTTCTTGGTAAAGCAACAATGAAATCCATGCTTATGTCTTCCCATGGCTGATTTGGAACCGGCAAAGGAGTGTAGGGGCCTGTTTGGAAATAGGACTTTGATTGTTGACAAGGAGCACACCTCTTGATCACATCTTGGACATCCCCAAGCATCTTAGGCCAATAGAATTGCTCTTGGAGTATGTCATAGGTCTTTTGAATGCCAAAGTGCCCGGCAAGACCATTGGAGTGAACTTCCCTTATCAATAAGTTTCTATAAGGTCCCCTAGGCACACACAACTTGTTCCCAAAGAATAAGAACCCATTTTGAACCAAGTATTTGCTCTTGAGCTTGATTTGGCCAGATTGAAGAAGCTCCCATTCTCCCTTAAAATCCGGATCTTCCACATATAATTCTTTCATGTACTCAAACCCAAGGACTCTTTGCTCCATAAAACTCAACATAATGAACCTCCTTGACAATGCATCAGCCACTATGTTATCTTTCCCCTCTATGTACTTGCTTGAGAAGTTGAAGGATTGTAAGAACTCCACCCATTTAGCATGCCTATGATTGAGCTTGTGTTGACCATTAATGTATTTGAGAGCCTCATGATCAGAATGTAGGACGAATGGTCGTGGTTTCAAGTAGTGACTCCAATGGTTTAAGGCTCGAACAATAGCATAGAACTCCTTATCATAAGTTGAGTAATTGAGCTTGGCACCACTCAATTTCTCACTAAAGTAAGCAATTGGCTTGTGCTCTTGAACAAGGACAGCCCCAATGCCAATGCCACTAGCATCACACTCAACTTCAAATAACTTATTGAAATTTGGCAAAGTAAGAATAGGAGACTCACAAAGCTTCTCCTTGATGATATTGAAGGATGATTCAGCCTTGTCTCCCCATTTGAACTCCCCTTTCTTCATACATTCGGTTATAGGAGCCATAAGTGTGCTAAAATCTTTGATGAACCTCCTATAGAATGACGCCAACCCATGGAAACTCCTTACATCCGTGATATTCTTAGGTATAGGCCATGATTTGATTGCCTTAACCTTCTCTTGATCAACCAATATGCCACGGTCAGAAATGATAAAGCCCAAGAATTGGACTTCACTTTGCATAAAAGAACACTTCTCTAGCTTGCCATACAACTTGTGTTCCCTAAGAGTTTCAAACAACACTTGCAAATGCTTGAGGTGCTCTTCCTTGGAAGGACTATAAACCAAGATATCATCAAAGTAAACAACCACAAATCTGCCCAAATAAGGTCTAAGTACCTCGGTCATGAGCCTCATGAAGGTACTTGGTGCATTAGAAAGACCAAATGGCATGACAAGCCATTCATACAACCCATGCTTTGTTTTGAATGCGGTTTTCCACTCATCTCCTTCTTTGATTCTTACTTGGTGATAGCCTTGCCTTAAATCAATCTTTGAAAACAATTGAGCTCCACTAAGCTCATCCAAAATGTCATCAAGCCTAGGTATGGGAAACCTATACTTGATGGTAATGTTGTTGATAGCTCTACTATCCGTACACATCCTCCAAGACCCATCTTTCTTTGGCACTAATAGGGCCGGGACAGCACACGGACTAAGGGATTCTCTCACAAAGCCTTTGCTTACAAGTTCTCCAATTTGTTGTTGTAATTCTTGAGTAGCCTTAGGATCACTTCTATAGGCAGCCTTGTTTGGTAATGTAGCTCCCGGAATGAAATCAATTTGATGCTCAATGCCCCTAAGAGGAGGCAAGCCACTTGGGAGCTCATTTGGGAACACATCTTCATAGGATTGGAGGAGCTCTTGGACCTCCTTAGGAAGTGAAACATTCTGCCCAAAGACCACATCTTTTGCAATAAGAGCATAGACATCTTCATCACCCTTTAACTCTTGGAGCATCTCGGCCTCATTGATCAATAATACCTCTTTTGAAGGTTCAAGCATGGATGGTGGTGTAGTATGCTTAAGGACGGGTGGAAGTGGTGTTAGAATGACCTTTCTTGAGCCAAACTTGAAGGTGTAAGTGTTGTCTCTCCCATGGTGTACCGAATCCCTATCAAACTCCCAAGGTCTCCCAAGAAGAAGATGACAAGCATCCATAGGTAGAACATCACAAAGGGCCTCATCCGAATAGTTCTTGCCAATGGAGAAGGTTACAAGGCATTGCTTATCCACTCTAACTTCTGCCCCCTTGTTAAGCCACCTTAATTTATAAGGACTAGGGTGGTCTTGTGTGGGTAAAGATAGCTTTTCAATGAGAGTATTAGAGGCTACATTGGTACAACTCCCTCCATCAATGATAAGATTGCAAACTCTTCCCTTAATGGTGCACCTAGACCTAAAGATTTGTTGTCTTTGGTCCATTTCCAAGGGTTGGGGTTGGGTGTGCATCACTCTCCAAGTAACCAAGCTAAGACCCGCATCCGGCATAACCACATCATCCTCTTCATGGTCCGTTCCCTCCATTTCCTCATCACACACAAGAATCTCATCATCTCCCCAATGAACCACTTCAAAGCTACTAAGGGCTCTCTTGGTTGGGCATTCTTTGGCAAAGTGACCATAACCTTGGCATTGGTAACATTTTTTGAGAGGCATGGTCTTTTTTTGTGAGGTTTCGGCTGCTTTTCCTTTGTCAAGTATGGTGGTTTTGTTTTGAGAGGGTGGTTCATTAATTTTGAAACTGGTTGGGGGTCTAAAGGTGGCGGTTTTGGTGGTTGGCTTGGTGGTTGTAGCCTTCCCTTTACCCATTTTCTCAACCCTTAAAGCCAAATTAACGGCTTCATCAAAGGACCATACTTGTTGCATTCTAACCCTATGAGCAATCTTAGTATCTAACCCTTCAACAAATCTAGCAATTTTCTGTTCGGGCTTCTCATTAAGTTCACATTGCAAGGTAAGTTGTTCAAAGTCTCTAAGATATGACTCAAGTGGTTGTTGGTCTTGTTTAAGTTGTGTAAGCTTAATGAAAATGTCTTGAGTGTACTCTTTAGGTATAAACTTCTCATTAAGCTTCTTTTTCAGTTTTAACCAAGACTTAATAGGTTCCTTACCATCCCTTCTTCTCTGATTTTTTAAGTTCTCATACCAAAGGGAGGCATAGCCTTTGAGTTTCAAGATTGCAACTTTAAAAGCTTTGCCATCAGAATAACCTTTAAACTCAAAGACTCTTTCAATGGTCCTAAACCAATCTAACAAATCCTCAGGGTTTAAACTACCATGAAAATCAGGAATTTCTACCTTTAAGTCTTTGTTGGGCTCTCCATGAAAGGTCTCGGCCATGGACTCCTCCGAATCAGAATGCTCCTCTTCCTCATGGCCACCATGAGCTCGCCCTCTCCCCATGAGGCCACGGCCTCTACCCCTGCCTCTAGGTGGTCGTCCTCCTCTTGGTGGTGGTGTTGGAATATTAGCCATGATGACATTGAGAGATTCTAGCAACAAATCACATTTTTCAGAAAGTTGAGTAACTTGTGTTTCAATTCCAGCAATCCTTTCTTCACTCATGGTTGTTTTTTGTGTTTTTAATGTAGTTAGGGTATAATGAACTCACAAAGAAAGGATTTTTGTTGTTAACCAAAGCTCTGATAACCAATTTGGAATAAAACTCTAAGAACACAAAAATGGACAGAAAAACAAGTTAAAACCGTGACTCAAAATGCTAAGGATCGAGTGAATTGGATATGAAATAAACCAAGCACAAAGCCAAGGTTTAAGACTAAGAGCTTGTTCAAGCACCTAGCAAAGAACTCACTCAACCCCTAGCACTAAGCATAGGAGGATCTTCTAGCACAAAGCAAAGAATTTAAGAGGAAAAACTAGGTTTTCACTTGTATTAATGTTCATTCAAATCTGAAGTTCTCAAGTGTTTAGCTTGGTTTATATAGACCAAGGCTTACAATCTTGACCCTTGATTACTAGTTACATCTAAGGGCCACAAAAATAGCAGCTAAAGACCAAGAAAAACGGCAGCCAAGGACTATGACAAATCTGAAATGAAAAGGACATAAAGCAAAGAAAGTAAACTAATAGTCCAAACTTCCTTGTTTGTAGCTCAACTTCTTATTTATGATTATATGGACTGAAATGGGGCTTGAGGAACCGTGTAAGAGTCCTTGTTGCAGCCATAAAGTCCCTTGAGCTTTGTTGGTTCAAAAGAGGAAGGTTGATAGCGACATAATGCACAAAAAACTAAGCTTGTTCCAGCCATGGTCCTGATTGCGCGCGGTTCAAAAAGCTTGGCAAACTCTATGATAGGCACGGCTTTGGGATATAAGTTCCTACACAAAAACGTCCCAAACTCACCAAAGATTAATCCCATGCTGGAAAATGGCACGACTTCTTAGACGGAATTCATGTTAGACCTCAATCTAGTGCAAGGTCCAAAACCGGGTGAAATGTGGCCTTTCTCGGTTTGATTTGTTTCACTTGTTGTTCCAACCATTTATCGTTGTTCATTAGTCATTGTGACTCGTTGTGTGAACCATTTTTCCTTGTTCATTAATCCTTGTGACTCGTTGTGTGAACCATTTGTCCTTGTTCATTATCCCTTGTGACTCGTTGTGTGAACCATTGGTCCTTGTTCTTTAGTCCTTGTTACTCGTTTTGCGAACTATTTGTTCTTGTTAATTAGTCCTTGTGACTCGTTGTGTGAACCATTTATCCTTGTCATGGTGACTTGTTGTTCTTGAAACAAATCAAACCGAGAAAGGCCACATTTCACCCGGTTTTGGACCTTGCACTAGATTGAGGTCTAACATGAATTCCGTCTAAGAAGTCGTGCCATTTTCCAGCATGGGATTAATCTTTGGTGAGTTTGGGACGTTTTTGTGTAGGAACTTATATCCCAAAGCCGTGCCTATCATAGAGTTTGCCAAGCTTTTTGAACCGCGCGCAATCAGGACCATGGCTGGAACAAGCTTAGTTTTTTGTGCATTATGTCGCTATCAACCTTCCTCTTTTGAACCAACAAAGCTCAAGGGACTTTATGGCTGCAACAAGGACTCTTACACGGTTCCTCAAGCCCCATTTCAGTCCATATAATCATAAATAAGAAGTTGAGCTACAAACAAGGAAGTTTGGACTATTAGTTTACTTTCTTTGCTTTATGTCCTTTTCATTTCAGATTTGTCATAGTCCTTGGCTGCCGTTTTTCTTGGTCTTTAGCTGCTATTTTTGTGGCCCTTAGATGTAACTAGTAATCAAGGGTCAAGATTGTAAGCCTTGGTCTATATAAACCAAGCTAAACACTTGAGAACTTCAGATTTGAATGAACATTAATACAAGTGAAAACCTAGTTTTTCCTCTTAAATTCTTTGCTTTGTGCTAGAAGATCCTCCTATGCTTAGTGCTAGGGGTTGAGTGAGTTCTTTGCTAGGTGCTTGAACAAGCTCTTAGTCTTAAACCTTGGCTTTGTGCTTGGTTTATTTCATATCCAATTCACTCGATCCTTAGCATTTTGAGTCACGGTTTTAACTTGTTTTTCTGTCCATTTTTGTGTTCTTAGAGTTTTATTCCAAATTGGTTATCAGAGCTTTGGTTAACAACAAAAATCCTTTCTTTGTGAGTTCATTATACCCTAACTACATTAAAAACACAAAAAACAACCATGAGTGAAGAAAGGATTGCTGGAATTGAAACACAAGTTACTCAACTTTCTGAAAAATGTGATTTGTTGCTAGAATCTCTCAATGTCATCATGGCTAATATTCCAACACCACCACCAAGAGGAGGACGACCACCTAGAGGCAGGGGTAGAGGCCGTGGCCTCATGGGGAGAGGGCGAGCTCATGGTGGCCATGAGGAAGAGGAGCATTCTGATTCGGAGGAGTCCATGGCCGAGACCTTTCATGGAGAGCCCAACAAAGACTTAAAGGTAGAAATTCCTGATTTTCATGGTAGTTTAAATCCCGAGGATTTGTTAGATTGGTTTAGGACCATTGAAAGAGTCTTTGAGTTTAAAGGTTATTCTGATGGCAAAGCTTTTAAAGTTGCAATCTTGAAACTCAAAGGCTATGCCTCCCTTTGGTATGAGAACTTAAAAAATCAGAGAAGAAGGGATGGTAAGGAACCTATTAAGTCTTGGTTAAAACTGAAAAAGAAGCTTAATGAGAAGTTTATACCTAAAGAGTACACTCAAGACATTTTCATTAAGCTTACACAACTTAAACAAGACCAACAACCACTTGAGTCATATCTTAGAGACTTTGAACAACTTACCTTGCAATGTGAACTTAATGAGAAGCCCGAACAGAAAATTGCTAGATTTGTTGAAGGGTTAGATACTAAGATTGCTCATAGGGTTAGAATGCAACAAGTATGGTCCTTTGATGAAGCCGTTAATTTGGCTTTAAGGGTTGAGAAAATGGGTAAAGGGAAGGCTACAACCACCAAGCCAACCACCAAAACCGCCACCTTTAGACCCCCAACCAGTTTCAAAATTAATGAACCACCCTCTCAAAACAAAACCCCCATACTTGACAAAAGAAAAGCAGCCAAAACCTCACAAAAAAAGACCATGCCTCTCAAAAAATGTTACCAATGCCAAGGTTATGGTCACTTTGCCAAAGAATGCCCAACCAAGAGAGCCCTTAGTAGCTTTGAAGTGGTTCATTGGGGAGATGATGAGATTCTTGTGTGTGATGAGGAAATGGAGGGAACGGACCATGAAGAGGATGATGTGGTTATGCCGGATGCGGGTCTTAGCTTGGTTACTTGGAGAGTGATGCACACCCAACCCCAACCCTTGGAAATGGACCAAAGACAACAAATCTTTAGGTCTAGGTGCACCATTAAGGGAAGAGTTTGCAATCTTATCATTGATGGAGGGAGTTGTACCAATGTAGCCTCTAATACTCTCATTGAAAAGCTATCTTTACCCACACAAGACCACCCTAGTCCTTATAAATTAAGGTGGCTTAACAAGGGGGCAGAAGTTAGAGTGGATAAGCAATGCCTTGTAACCTTCTCCATTGGCAAGAACTATTCGGATGAGGCCCTTTGTGATGTTCTACCTATGGATGCTTGTCATCTTCTTCTTGGGAGACCTTGGGAGTTTGATAGGGATTCGGTACACCATGGGAGAGACAACACTTACACCTTCAAGTTTGGCTCAAGAAAGGTCATTCTAACACCACTTCCACCCGTCCTTAAGCATACTACACCACCATCCATGCTTGAACCTTCAAAAGAGGTATTATTGATCAATGAGGCCGAGATGCTCCAAGAGTTAAAGGGTGATGAAGATGTCTATGCTCTTATTGCAAAAGATGTGGTCTTTGGGCAGAATGTTTCACTTCCTAAGGAGGTCCAAGAGCTCCTCCAATCCTATGAAGATGTGTTCCCAAATGAGCTCCCAAGTGGCTTGCCTCCTCTTAGGGGCATTGAGCATCAAATTGATTTCATTCCGGGAGCTACATTACCAAACAAGGCTGCCTATAGAAGTGATCCTAAGGCTACTCAAGAATTACAACAACAAATTGGAGAACTTGTAAGCAAAGGCTTTGTGAGAGAATCCCTTAGTCTGTGTGCTGTCCCGGCCCTATTAGTGCCAAAGAAAGATGGGTCTTGGAGGATGTGTACGGATAGTAGAGCTATCAACAACATTACCATCAAGTATAGGTTTCCCATACCTAGGCTTGATGACATTTTGGATGAGCTTAGTGGAGCTCAATTGTTTTCAAAGATTGATTTAAGGCAAGGCTATCACCAAGTAAGAATCAAAGAAGGAGATGAGTGGAAAACCGCATTCAAAACAAAGCATGGGTTGTATGAATGGCTTGTCATGCCATTTGGTCTTTCTAATGCACCAAGTACCTTCATGAGGCTCATGACCGAGGTACTTAGACCTTATTTGGGCAGATTTGTGGTTGTTTACTTTGATGATATCTTGGTTTATAGTCCTTCCAAGGAAGAGCACCTCAAGCATTTGCAAGTGTTGTTTGAAACTCTTAGGGAACACAAGTTGTATGGCAAGCTAGAGAAGTGTTCTTTTATGCAAAGTGAAGTCCAATTCTTGGGCTTTATCATTTCTGACCGTGGCATATTGGTTGATCAAGAGAAGGTTAAGGCAATCAAATCATGGCCTATACCTAAGAATATCACGGATGTAAGGAGTTTCCATGGGTTGGCGTCATTCTATAGGAGGTTCATCAAAGATTTTAGCACACTTATGGCTCCTATAACCGAATGTATGAAGAAAGGGGAGTTCAAATGGGGAGACAAGGCTGAATCATCCTTCAATATCATCAAGGAGAAGCTTTGTGAGTCTCCTATTCTTACTTTGCCAAATTTCAATAAGTTATTTGAAGTTGAGTGTGATGCTAGTGGCATTGGCATTGGGGCTGTCCTTGTTCAAGAGCACAAGCCAATTGCTTACTTTAGTGAGAAATTGAGTGGTGCCAAGCTCAATTACTCAACTTATGATAAGGAGTTCTATGCTATTGTTCGAGCCTTAAACCATTGGAGTCACTACTTGAAACCACGACCATTCGTCCTACATTCTGATCATGAGGCTCTCAAATACATTAATGGTCAACACAAGCTCAATCATAGGCATGCTAAATGGGTGGAGTTCTTACAATCCTTCAACTTCTCAAGCAAGTACATAGAGGGGAAAGATAACATAGTGGCTGATGCATTGTCAAGGAGGTTCATTATGTTGAGTTTTATGGAGCAAAGAGTCCTTGGGTTTGAGTACATGAAAGAATTATATGTGGAAGATCCGGATTTTAAAGGAGAATGGGAGCTTCTTCAATCTGGCCAAATCAAGCTCAAGAGCAAATACTTGGTTCAAAATGGGTTCTTATTCTTTGGGAACAAGTTGTGTGTGCCTAGGGGACCTTATAGAAACTTATTGATAAGGGAAGTTCACTCCAATGGTCTTGCCGGGCACTTTGGCATTCAAAAGACCTATGACATACTCCAAGAGCAATTCTATTGGCCTAAGATGCTTGGGGATGTCCAAGATGTGATCAAGAGGTGTGCTCCTTGTCAACAATCAAAGTCCTATTTCCAAACAGGCCCCTACACTCCTTTGCCGGTTCCAAATCAGCCATGGGAAGACATAAGCATGGATTTCATTGTTGCTTTACCAAGAACTCAAAGAGGGAAGGATTCAATCATGGTGGTTGTGGATAGATTCAGCAAAATGGCTCATTTCATTGCTTGCAAGAAAACCGAAGATGCAACTAGTGTGGCCGAGCTCTATTTCAAAGAAGTGGTCAAGCTACATGGTATTCCTAAGTCCATTGTTTCGGATAGGGATTCCAAGTTCATGAGTCATTTTTGGAGAACCTTATGGAAGCTACTCAAAACAAGGCTCTTGTTTAGCACCTCCCATCACCCCCAAACTGATGGGCAAACGGAAGTTACCAACAAGACCTTGGGGAGGATCCTTAGGTGCACGGTTGCAAGATCATTGAAAGATTGGGACCTCAAACTAGCTCAAGCCGAGTTTGCCTTCAACCGAGCCCCTTCCACAACCACGGGCAAGTCTCCATTTGAGGTGGTCTATGGCGTGAATCCTATGATGCCTACTGATTTGGCACCCATCAAAAGAAATACCATTGATTATGATGCTAAGAAAAGGGTTGAACAAATGCTCCATGTCCATGAACAAGTCAAGAAGCAAATTGAGAAGGCTAATGAGGCTCACAAGGCCAAATCCAAGGGTGTTAAGGGAACCAAAAGCTTTGAACCCGGAGATCTTGTTTGGATACACTTGAGGAAGGAAAGATTTCCAGAAAAGAGGAAGAATAAGCTCATGCCTAGAGCTGATGGTCCATTCAAAGTACTTGAGAAGTTCGGGTCCAATGCATACAAGATAAACCTTCCCGGAGAATATGGAGTCCATGGAACTTTCAATGTTGGGGATTTAAGTCCTTATTATGAAGAAATTGAGGAGGATAAGCTCGAGGATTTGAGGGCAAATCCTTTTCAAGAAGGGGAGATTGAAACAAATCAAACCGAGAAAGGCCACATTTCACCCGGTTTTGGACCTTGCACTAGATTGAGGTCTAACATGAATTCCGTCTAAGAAGTCGTGCCATTTTCCAGCATGGGATTAATCTTTGGTGAGTTTGGGACGTTTTTGTGTAGGAACTTATATCCCAAAGCCGTGCCTATCATAGAGTTTGCCAAGCTTTTTGAACCGCGCGCAATCAGGACCATGGCTGGAACAAGCTTAGTTTTTTGTGCATTATGTCGCTATCAACCTTCCTCTTTTGAACCAACAAAGCTCAAGGGACTTTATGGCTGCAACAAGGACTCTTACACGGTTCCTCAAGCCCCATTTCAGTCCATATAATCATAAATAAGAAGTTGAGCTACAAACAAGGAAGTTTGGACTATTAGTTTACTTTCTTTGCTTTATGTCCTTTTCATTTCAGATTTGTCATAGTCCTTGGCTGCCGTTTTTCTTGGTCTTTAGCTGCTATTTTTGTGGCCCTTAGATGTAACTAGTAATCAAGGGTCAAGATTGTAAGCCTTGGTCTATATAAACCAAGCTAAACACTTGAGAACTTCAGATTTGAATGAACATTAATACAAGTGAAAACCTAGTTTTTCCTCTTAAATTCTTTGCTTTGTGCTAGAAGATCCTCCTATGCTTAGTGCTAGGGGTTGAGTGAGTTCTTTGCTAGGTGCTTGAACAAGCTCTTAGTCTTAAACCTTGGCTTTGTGCTTGGTTTATTTCATATCCAATTCACTCGATCCTTAGCATTTTGAGTCACGGTTTTAACTTGTTTTTCTGTCCATTTTTGTGTTCTTAGAGTTTTATTCCAACAAGTCACAATGACAAGGATAAAATTATTCACTCAACGTGTCACAAGGACTAATGAACAAGGACAAATGGTTTACACAACAAGTCACAAGGACTAAGAACAAGAACAAATGTTTTACACAACGAGTCATAAGGACTAATGAACATGGACAAATGGTTAGAACTACAAGTCACCATGACAAGGACAAATAGTTCACACAACGAATCACAAGGACTAATTAAAAAGCACAAATGGTTCACACAACGAGTCACAAGGACTAATGAACAAGGACAAATGGTTTACACAACGAGTCACAGGGACTAATGAACAAGGACAAATGGTTTACACAACGAGTCACAAGGACTAATGAACAAGGAAAAATGGTTAGAACAACAAGTCACCATGACAAGGATAAATGGTTCACACAACGAGTCACAAGGACTAATTAACAAGAACAAATAGTTCGCAAAACGAGTAACAAGGACTAAAGAACAAGGACCAATGGTTCACACAACGAGTCACAAGGGATAATGAACAAGGACAAATGGTTCACACAACGAGTCACAAGGATTAATGAACAAGGAAAAATGGTTCACACAACGAGTCACAATGACTAATGAACAACGATAAATGGTTGGAACAACAAGTCACAATGACAAGGATAAAATTATTCACTCAACGTGTCACAAGGACTAATGAACAAGGACAAATGGTTTACACAACAAGTCACAAGGACTAAGAACAAGGACAAATGTTTTACACAACGAGTCATAAGGACTAATGAACATGGACAAATGGTTAGAACTACAAGTCACCATGACAAGGACAAATAGTTCACACAACGAATCACAAGGACTAATTAAAAAGCACAAATGGTTCACACAACGAGTCACAAGGACTAAAGAACATGGACAAATGGTTCACACAACGAGTCACAAGGACTAATGAACAAGGACAAATGGTTCACACAACGAGTCACAAGGGATAATGAACAAGGACAAATGGTTCACACAACGAGTCACAAGGATTAATGAACAAGGACAAATGGTTCACACAACGAGTCACAATTACTAATGAACAACGATAAATGGTTAGAACAACAAGTCACAATGACAAGGAGAAAATTATTCACACAACATGTCACAAGGACTAATGAACAAGGACAAATGGTTTACACAACAAGTCACAAGGACTAAGAACAAGGACAAATGTTTTACACAACGAGTCATAAGGACTAATGAACATGGACAAATGGTTAGAACTAAAAGTCACCATGACAAGGACAAATAGTTCACACAACGAATCACAAGGACTAATTAACAAGCACAAATGGTTCACACAATGAGTCACAAGGACTAAAGAACATGGACAAATGGTTCAAACAACGAGTCACAAGGATTAATGAACAAGGGCAAACGGTTTACACAACGAGTCACAAGGACTAATGAACAAGGACAAATGGTTCACACAACGAGTCACAAGGACTAATGAACAAGGACAAAAGGTTAGAACAACAAGTCACCATAACAAGAACAAATGGATCACACAACGAGTCACAAGGACTAATTAACAAGCACAAATGGTTCACACAACGAGTCACAAGGACTAAAGAACAAGGAAAAATGGTTCACACAATGAGTCACAAGGGATAATGAACAAGGACAAATGGTTCACACAACGAGTCACAAGGATTAATGAACAAGTACAAACGGTTCACACAACGAGTCACAAGGACTAATGAACAAGCACAAATGGTTTACACAACAAGTCACAAGGACTAAGAACAAGAACAAATGTTTTACAAAACGAGTCACAAGGACTAATGAACATGGAGAAATGGTTAGAACAACAAGTCTCCATGACAAGGACAAATAGTTTACACAACGAATCACAAGGAGTAATTAACAAGCACAAATGGTTCACACAACGAGTCACAAGGACTAAAGAACATGGACAAATGGTTCACACAACGAGTCACAAGGACTAATGAACAAGGACAAATGGTTTACACAATGAGTCACAGGGACTAATGAACAAGGAGAAATGGTTTACACAACGAGTCATAAGGATTAATGAACAAGAAAAAAGGTTAGAACAACAAGTCACCATAACAAGAACAAATGGATCACACAACGAGTCACAAGGACTAATTAACAAGCACAAATGGTTCACACAACGAGTCACAAGGGATAATGAACAAGGACAAATGGTTCACACAACGAGTCACAAGGATTAATGAACAAGGACAAATGGTTCACACAACGAGTCACAATGACTAATGAACAACGATAAATGGTTAGAACAACAAGTCACAATGACAAGGAGAAAATTATTCACACAACATGTCACAAGGACTAATGAACAAGGACAAATGGTTTACACAACAAGTCACAAGGACTAAGAACAAGGACAAATGTTTTACACAACGAGTCATAAGGACTAATGAACATGGACAAATGGTTAGAACTAAAAGTCACCATGACAAGGACAAATAGTTCACACAACGAATCACAAGAACTAATTAACAAGCACAAATGGTTCACACAACGAGTCACAAGGACTAATGAACAAGGACAAAAGGTTAGAACAACAAGTCACCATAACAAGAACAAATGGATCACACAACGAGTCACAAGGACTAATTAACAAGCACAAATGGTTCACACAACGAGTCACAAGGACTAAAGAACAAGGACAAATGGTTCACACAATGAGTCACAAGGGATAATGAACAAGGACAAATGGTTCACACAACGAGTCACAAGGATTAATGAACAAGTACAAACGGTTCACACAACAAGTCACAAGGACTAATGAACAAGCACAAATGGTTTACACAACAAGTCACAAGGACTAAGAACAAGAACAAATGTTTTACACAACGAGTCACAAGGACTAAGGAACATGGAGAAATGGTTAGAACAACAAGTCTCCATGACAAGGACAAATAGGACACAACGAATCACAAGGAGTAATTAACAAGCACAAATGGTTCACACAACGAGTCACAAGGACTAAAGAACATGGACAAATGGTTCACACAACGAGTCACAAGGACTAATGAACAAGGACAAATGGTTTACACAATGAGTCACAGGGACTAATGAACAAGGACAAATGGTTTACACAACGAGTCATAAGGATTAATGAACAATGAAAAAAGGTTAGAACAACAAGTCACCATAACAAGAACAAATGGATCACACAACGAGTCACAAGGACTAATTAACAAGCACAAATGGTTCACACAACGAGTCACAAGGACTAAAGAACAAGGACAAATGGTTCACACAATGAGTCACAAGGGATAATGAACAAGGACAAATGGTTCACACAACGAGTCACAAGGATTAATGAACAAGTACAAACGGTTCACACAACGAGTCACAAGGACTAATGAACAAGCACAAATGGTTTACACAACAAGTCACAAGGACTAAGAACAAGAACAAATGTTTTACACAACGAGTCACAAGGACTAATGAACATGGAGAAATGGTTAGAACAACAAGTCTCCATGACAAGGACAAATAGTTTACACAACGAATCACAAGGAGTAATTAACAAGCACAAATGGTTCACACAACGAGTCACAAGGACTAAAGAACATGGACAAATGGTTCAAACAACGAGTCACAAGGACTAATGAACAAGGACAAATGGTTTACATAATGAGTCACAAGGACTAATGAACAAGGACAAATGGTTTACACAACGAGTCATAAGGACTAATGAACAAGGAAAAATGGTTAGAACAACAAGTCACCATGACAAGGATAAATGGTTCACACAGCGAGTCACAAGGACTAATTAACAAGAACAAATAGTTCGCAAAACGAGTCATAAGGACTAAAGAACAAGGACAAATGGTTCACACAACGAGTTACAAGGGATAATGAACAAGGACAAATGGTTCACACAACGAGTCACAAGGATTAATGAACAAGGAAAAATGGTTCACACAACGAGTCATAATAACTAATGAATAACGATAAATGGTTAGAACAACAAGTCACAATGACAAGGACAAAATTATTCACACAACGTGTCACAAGGACTAATGAACAAGGACAAATAGGTTACACAACAAGTCACAAGGACTAAGAACAAGGACAAATGTTTTACACAACGAGTCATAAGGACTAATGAAAATGGACAAATGGTTAGAACTACAAGTCACCATGACAAGGACAAATAGTTCACACAATGAATCACAAGGACTAATTAACAAGCACAAATGGTTCACACAACGAGTCACAAGGACTAAAGAACATGGACAAATGGTTCACACAACGAGTCACAAGGACTAATGAACAAGGACAAATGGTTTACACAACGAGTCACAGGGACTGATGAACAAGGACAAATGGTTTACAACACGAGTCACAAGGACTAATGAACAAGGAAAAATGGTTAGAACAATAAGTCACCATGACAAGGATAAATGGTTCACACAACGAGTCACAAGGACTAATTAACAAGAACAAATAGTTCGCAAAACGAGTCACAAGGACTAAAGAACAAGGACCAATGGTTCACACAACGAGTCACAAGGGATAATGAACAAGGACATTGTTCACACAACGAGTCACAAGGATTAATGAACAAGGAAAAATGGTTCACACAACGAGTCACAATGACTAATGAACAACGATAAATGGTTGGAACAACAAGTCACAATGACAAGGACAAAATTATTCACTCGACGTGTCACAAGGACTAATGAACAAGGACAAATGGTTTACACAACAAGTCACAAGGACTAAGAACAAGGACAAATGTTTTACACAACGAGTCATAAGGACTAATGAACATGGACAAATGGTTAGAACTACAAGTCACCATGACAAGGACAAATAGTTCACACAACGAATCACAAGGACTAATTAAAAAGCACAAATGGTTCACACAACGAGTCACAAGGACTAAAGAACATGGACAAACGGTTCACACAACGAGTCACAAGGACTAATGAACAAGGACAAATGGTTTACACAACGTATCACAAGGACTAATGAACAAGGGAAAATGGTTCACACTACGAGTCACAAGGACTAATGAACAAGGACAAATGGTTCACACAACGAGTCACCATAACAAGAACAAATGGATCACACAACGAGTCACAAGGACTAATTAATAAGCACAAATGGTTCACACAACGAGTCACAAGGACTAAAGAACAAGGACAAATGGTTCACACAATGAGTCACAAGGGATAATAAACGAGGACAAATGGTTCACACAACGAGTCACACGGATTAATGAACAAGTACAAACGGTTCACACAACGAGTCACAAGGACTAATGAACAAGCACAAATGGTTTACACAACAAGTCACAAGGACTAAGAACAAGAACAAATGTTTTACACAACGAGTCACAAGGACTAATGAACATGGAGAAATGGTTAGAACAACAAGTCTCCATGACAAGGACAAATAGTTCACACAATGAATCACAAGGACTAATTAACAAGCACAAATGGTTCACACAACGAGTCACAAGGACTAAAGAACATGGACAAATGGTTCACACAACAAGTCACAAGGACTGATGAACAAGGACAAATGGTTTACACAACGAGTCACAGGGACTAATGAACAAGGATAAATGGTTTACACAACGAGTCACAAGGACTAAAGAACAAGGAAAAATAGTTAGAACAACAAGTCACCATGACAAGGATAAATGGTTCACACAACGAGTCACAAGGACTAATTAACAAGAACAAATAGTTCGCAAAACGAGTCACAAGGACTAAAGAACAAGGACCAATGGTTCACACAACGAGTCACAAGGGATAATGAACAAGGACAAATGGTTCACACAACGAGTCACAAGGATTAATGAACAAGGAAAAATGGTTCACACAACGAGTCACAATGACTAATGAACAACGATAAATGGTTAGAACAACAAGTCACAATGACACGGAGAAAATTATTCACACAACGTGTCACAAGGACTAATGAACAAGGACAAATGGTTTACATAACAAGTCACAAGGACTAAGAACAAGGACAAATGTTTTACACAACGAGTCATAAGGACTAATGAACATGGACAAATGGTTAGAACTACAAGTCACCATGACAAGGACAAATAGTTCACACAATGAATCACAAGGACTAATTAACAAGGACAAATGGTTCACACAACGAGTCACAAGGACTAAAGAACATGGACAAATGGTTCACACAACGAGTCACAAGGACTAATGAACAAGGACAAATGGTTTACACAACGAGTCACAGGGACTAATGAACAAGGACAAATGGTTTACACAACGAGTCACAAGGACTAATGAACAAGGAAAAATGGTTAGAACAACAAGTCACCATGACAAGGATAAATGGTTCACACAACGAGTCACAAGGACTAATTAACAAGAACAAATAGTTCGCAAAACGAGTAACAAGGACTAAAGAACAAGGACCAATGGTTCACACAACGAGTCACAAGGGATAATGAACAAGGACAAATGGTTCACACAACGAGTCACAAGGATTAATGAACAAGGAAAAATGGTTCACACAACGAGTCACAATGACTAATGAACAACGATAAATGGTTGGAACAACAAGTCACAATGACAAGGATAAAATTATTCACTCAACGTGTCACAAGGACTAATGAACAAGGACAAATGGTTTACACAACAAGTCACAAGGACTAAGAACAAGGACAAATGTTTTACACAACGAGTCATAAGGACTAATGAACATGGACAAATGGTTAGAACTACAAGTCACCATGACAAGGACAAATAGTTCACACAACGAATCACAAGGACTAATTAAAAAGCACAAATGGTTCACACAACGAGTCACAAGGACTAAAGAACATGGACAAATGGTTCACACAACGAGTCAGAAGGACTAATGAACAAGGACAAATGGTTCACACAACGAGTCACAAGGGATAATGAACAAGGACAAATGGTTCACACAACGAGTCACAAGGATTAATGAACAAGGACAAATGGTTCACAAAACGAGTCACAATTACTAATGAACAACGATAAATGGTTAGAACAACAAGTCACAATGACAAGGAGAAAATTATTCACACAACATGTCACAAGGACTAATGAACAAGGACAAATGGTTTACACAACAAGTCACAAGGACTAAGAACAAGGACAAATGTTTTACACAACGAGTCATAAGGACTAATGGACATGGACAAATGGTTAGAACTAAAAGTCACCATGACAAGGACAAATAGTTCACACAACGAATCACAAGGACTAATTAACAAGCACAAATGGTTCACACAATGAGTCACAAGGACTAAAGAACATGGACAAATGGTTCAAACAACGAGTCACAAGGATTAATGAACAAGGGCAAACGGTTTACACAACGAGTCACAAGGACTAATGAACAAGGACAAATGGTTCACACAACGAGTCACAAGGACTAATGAACAAGGACAAAAGGTTAGAACAACAAGTCACCATAACAAGAACAAATGGATCACACAACGAGTCACAAGGACTAATTAACAAGCACAAATGGTTCACACAACGAGTCACAAGGACTAAAGAACAAGGAAAAATGGTTCACACAATGAGTCACAAGGGATAATGAACAAGGACAAATGGTTCACACAACGAGTCACAAGGATTAATGAACAAGTACAAACGGTTCACACAACGAGTCACAAGGACTAATGAACAAGCACAAATGGTTTACACAACAAGTCACAAGGACTAAGAACAAGAACAAATGTTTTACAAAACGAGTCACAAGGACTAATGAACATGGAGAAATGGTTAGAACAACAAGTCTCCATGACAAGGACAAATAGTTTACACAACGAATCACAAGGAGTAATTAACAAGCACAAATGGTTCACACAACGAGTCACAAGGACTAAAGAACATGGACAAATGGTTCACACAACGAGTCACAAGGACTAATGAACAAGGACAAATGGTTTACACAATGAGTCACAGGGACTAATGAACAAGGAGAAATGGTTTACACAACGAGTCATAAGGATTAATGAACAAGGAAAAAAGGTTAGAACAACAAGTCACCATAACAAGAACAAATGGATCACACAACGAGTCACAAGGACTAATTAACAAGCACAAATGGTTCACACAACGAGTCACAAGGGATAATGAACAAGGACAAATGGTTCACACAACGAGTCACAAGGATTAATGAACAAGGACAAATGGTTCACACAACGAGTCACAATGACTAATGAACAACGATAAATGGTTAGAACAACAAGTCACAATGACAAGGAGAAAATTATTCACACAACATGTCACAAGGACTAATGAACAAGGACAAATGGTTTACACAACAAGTCACAAGGACTAAGAACAAGGACAAATGTTTTACACAACGAGTCATAAGGACTAATGAACATGGACAAATGGTTAGAACTAAAAGTCACCATGACAAGGACAAATAGTTCACACAACGAATCACAAGAACTAATTAACAAGCACAAATGGTTCACACAACGAGTCACAAGGACTAATGAACAAGGACAAAAGGTTAGAACAACAAGTCACCATAACAAGAACAAATGGATCACACAACGAGTCACAAGGACTAATTAACAAGCACAAATGGTTCACACAACGAGTCACAAGGACTAAAGAACATGGACAAATGGTTCAAACAACGAGTCACAAGGACTAAAGAACAAGGACAAATGGTTCACACAATGAGTCACAAGGGATAATGAACAAGGACAAATGGTTCACACAACGAGTCACAAGGATTAATGAACAAGTACAAACGGTTCACACAACAAGTCACAAGGACTAATGAACAAGCACAAATGGTTTACACAACAAGTCACAAGGACTAAGAACAAGAACAAATGTTTTACACAACGAGTCACAAGGACTAAGGAACATGGAGAAATGGTTAGAACAACAAGTCTCCATGACAAGGACAAATAGGACACAACGAATCACAAGGAGTAATTAACAAGCACAAATGGTTCACACAACGAGTCACAAGGACTAAAGAACATGGACAAATGGTTCACACAACGAGTCACAAGGACTAATGAACAAGGACAAATGGTTTACACAATGAGTCACAGGGACTAATGAACAAGGACAAATGGTTTACACAACGAGTCATAAGGATTAATGAACAATGAAAAAAGGTTAGAACAACAAGTCACCATAACAAGAACAAATGGATCACACAACGAGTCACAAGGACTAATTAACAAGCACAAATGGTTCACACAACGAGTCACAAGGACTAAAGAACAAGGACAAATGGTTCACACAATGAGTCACAAAGGATAATGAACAAGGACAAATGGTTCACACAACGAGTCACAAGGATTAATGAACAAGTACAAACGGTTCACACAACGAGTCACAAGGACTAATGAACAAGCACAAATGGTTTACACAACAAGTCACAAGGACTAAGAACAAGAACAAATGTTTTACACAACGAGTCACAAGGACTAATGAACATGGAGAAATGGTTAGAACAACAAGTCTCCATGACAAGGACAAATAGTTTACACAACGAATCACAAGGAGTAATTAACAAGCACAAATGGTTCACACAACGAGTCACAAGGACTAAAGAACATGGACAAATGGTTCAAACAACGAGTCACAAGGACTAATGAACAAGGACAAATGGTTTACATAATGAGTCACAAGGACTAATGAACAAGGACAAATGGTTTACACAACGAGTCATAAGGACTAATGAACAAGGAAAAATGGTTAGAACAACAAGTCACCATGACAAGGATAAATGGTTCACACAGCGAGTCACAAGGACTAATTAACAAGAACAAATAGTTCGCAAAACGAGTCATAAGGACTAAAGAACAAGGACAAATGGTTCACACAACGAGTTACAAGGGATAATGAACAAGGACAAATGGTTCACACAACGAGTCACAAGGATTAATGAACAAGGAAAAATGGTTCACACAACGAGTCATAATAACTAATGAATAACGATAAATGGTTAGAACAACAAGTCACAATGACAAGGACAAAATTATTCACACAACGTGTCACAAGGACTAATGAACAAGGACAAATAGGTTACACAACAAGTCACAAGGACTAAGAACAAGGACAAATGTTTTACACAACGAGTCATAAGGACTAATGAAAATGGACAAATGGTTAGAACTACAAGTCACCATGACAAGGACAAATAGTTCACACAATGAATCACAAGGACTAATTAACAAGCACAAATGGTTCACACAACGAGTCACAAGGACTAAAGAACATGGACAAATGGTTCACACAACGAGTCACAAGGACTAATGAACAAGGACAAATGGTTTACACAACGAGTCACAGGGACTGATGAACAAGGACAAATGGTTTACAACACGAGTCACAAGGACTAATGAACAAGGAAAAATGGTTAGAACAATAAGTCACCATGACAAGGATAAATGGTTCACACAACGAGTCACAAGGACTAATTAACAAGAACAAATAGTTCGCAAAACGAGTCACAAGGACTAAAGAACAAGGACCAATGGTTCACACAACGAGTCACAAGGGATAATGAACAAGGACATTGTTCACACAACGAGTCACAAGGATTAATGAACAAGGAAAAATGGTTCACACAACGAGTCACAATGACTAATGAACAACGATAAATGGTTGGAACAACAAGTCACAATGACAAGGACAAAATTATTCACTCGACGTGTCACAAGGACTAATGAACAAGGACAAATGGTTTACACAACAAGTCACAAGGACTAAGAACAAGGACAAATGTTTTACACAACGAGTCATAAGGACTAATGAACATGGACAAATGGTTAGAACTACAAGTCACCATGACAAGGACAAATAGTTCACACAACGAATCACAAGGACTAATTAAAAAGCACAAATGGTTCACACAACGAGTCACAAGGACTAAAGAACATGGACAAACGGTTCACACAACGAGTCACAAGGACTAATGAACAAGGACAAATGGTTTACACAACGTATCACAAGGACTAATGAACAAGGGAAAATGGTTCACACTACGAGTCACAAGGACTAATGAACAAGGACAAATGGTTCACACAACGAGTCACCATAACAAGAACAAATGGATCACACAACGAGTCACAAGGACTAATTAATAAGCACAAATGGTTCACACAACGAGTCACAAGGACTAAAGAACAAGGACAAATGGTTCACACAATGAGTCACAAGGGATAATAAACGAGGACAAATGGTTCACACAACGAGTCACACGGATTAATGAACAAGTACAAACGGTTCA
The DNA here is from genome assembly GCF_048544455.1 of Silene latifolia. Classification (NCBI taxonomy): domain Eukaryota; kingdom Viridiplantae; phylum Streptophyta; class Magnoliopsida; order Caryophyllales; family Caryophyllaceae; genus Silene; species Silene latifolia. Next base: position 65,281,373 of record NC_133527.1, read on the forward strand.
CACAACGAGTCACAAGGACTAATGAACAAGCACAAATGGTTTACACAACAAGTCACAAGGACTAAGAACAAGAACAAATGTTTTACACAACGAGTCACAAGGACTAATGAACATGGAGAAATGGTTAGAACAACAAGTCTCCATGACAAGGACAAATAGTTCACACAATGAATCACAAGGACTAATTAACAAGCACAAATGGTTCACACAACGAGTCACAAGGACTAAAGAACATGGACAAATGGTTCACACAACAAGTCACAAGGACTGATGAACAAGGACAAATGGTTTACACAACGAGTCACAGGGACTAATGAACAAGGATAAATGGTTTACACAACGAGTCACAAGGACTAAAGAACAAGGAAAAATAGTTAGAACAACAAGTCACCATGACAAGGATAAATGGTTCACACAACGAGTCACAAGGACTAATTAACAAGAACAAATAGTTCGCAAAACGAGTCACAAGGACTAAAGAACAAGGACCAATGGTTCACACAACGAGTCACAAGGGATAATGAACAAGGACAAATGGTTCACACAACGAGTCACAAGGATTAATGAACAAGGAAAAATGGTTCACACAACGAGTCACAATGACTAATGAACAACGATAAATGGTTAGAACAACAAGTCACAATGACACGGAGAAAATTATTCACACAACGTGTCACAAGGACTAATGAACAAGGACAAATGGTTTACATAACAAGTCACAAGGACTAAGAACAAGGACAAATGTTTTACACAACGAGTCATAAGGACTAATGAACATGGACAAATGGTTAGAACTACAAGTCACCATGACAAGGACAAATAGTTCACACAATGAATCACAAGGACTAATTAACAAGGACAAATGGTTCACACAACGAGTCACAAGGACTAAAGAACATGGACAAATGGTTCACACAACGAGTCACAAGGACTAATGAACAAGGACAAATGGTTTACACAACGAGTCACAGGGACTAATGAACAAGGACAAATGGTTTACACAACGAGTCACAAGGACTAATGAACAAGGAAAAATGGTTAGAACAACAAGTCACCATGACAAGGATAAATGGTTCACACAACGAGTCACAAGGACTAATTAACAAGAACAAATAGTTCGCAAAACGAGTAACAAGGACTAAAGAACAAGGACCAATGGTTCACACAACGAGTCACAAGGGATGATGAACAAGGACAAATGGTTCACACAACGAGTCACAAGGATTAATGAACAAGGAAAAATGGTTCACACAACGAGTCACAATGACTAATGAACAACGATAAATGGTTGGAACAACAAGTCACAATGACAAGGATAAAATTATTCACTCAACGTGTCACAAGGACTAATGAACAAGGACAAATGGTTTACACAACAAGTCACAAGGACTAAGAACAAGGACAAATGTTTTACACAACGAGTCATAAGGACTAATGAACATGGACAAATGGTTAGAACTACAAGTCACCATGACAAGGACAAATAGTTCACACAACGAATCACAAGGACTAATTAAAAAGCACAAATGGTTCACACAACGAGTCACAAGGACTAAAGAACATGGACAAATGGTTCACACAACGAGTCAGAAGGACTAATGAACAAGGACAAATGGTTCACACAACGAGTCACAAGGGATAATGAACAAGGACAAATGGTTCACACAACGAGTCACAAGGATTAATGAACAAGGACAAATGGTTCACACAACGAGTCACAATTACTAATGAACAACGATAAATGGTTAGAACAACAAGTCACAATGACAAGGAGAAAATTATTCACACAACATGTCACAAGGACTAATGAACAAGGACAAATGGTTTACACAACAAGTCACAAGGACTAAGAACAAGGACAAATGTTTTACACAACGAGTCATAAGGACTAATGGACATGGACAAATGGTTAGAACTAAAAGTCACCATGACAAGGACAAATAGTTCACACAACGAATCACAAGGACTAATTAACAAGCACAAATGGTTCACACAATGAGTCACAAGGACTAAAGAACATGGACAAATGGTTCAAACAACGAGTCACAAGGATTAATGAACAAGGGCAAATGGTTTACAACGAGTCACAAGGACTAATGAACAAGGACAAATGGTTCACACAACGAGTCACAAGGACTAATGAACAAGGACAAAAGGTTAGAACAACAAGTCACCATAACAAGAACAAATGGATCACACAACGAGTCACAAGGACTAATTAACAAGCACAAATGGTTCACACAACGAGTCACAAGGACTAAAGAACAAGGAAAAATGGTTCACACAATGAGTCACAAAGGATAATGAACAAGGACAAATGGTTCACACAACGAGTCACAAGGATTAATGAACAAGTACAAACGGTTCACACAACGAGTCACAAGGACTAATGAACAAGCACAAATGGTTTACACAACAAGTCACAAGGACTAAGAACAAGAACAAATGTTTTACAAAACGAGTCACAAGGACTAATGAACATGGAGAAATGGTTAGAACAACAAGTCTCCATGACAAGGACAAATAGTTTACACAACGAATCACAAGGAGTAATTAACAAGCACAAATGGTTCACACAACGAGTCACAAGGACTAAAGAACATGGACAAATGGTTCACACAACGAGTCACAAGGACTAATGAACAAGGACAAATGGTTTACACAATGAGTCACAGGGACTAATGAACAAGGAGAAATGGTTTACACAACGAGTCATAAGGATTAATGAACAAGAAAAAAGGTTAGAACAACAAGTCACCATAACAAGAACAAATGGATCACACAACGAGTCACAAGGACTAATTAACAAGCACAAATGGTTCACACAACGAGTCACAAGGGATAATGAACAAGGACAAATGGTTCACACAACGAGTCACAAGGATTAATGAACAAGGACAAATGGTTCACACAACGAGTCACAATGACTAATGAACAACGATAAATGGTTAGAACAACAAGTCACAATGACAAGGAGAAAATTATTCACACAACATGTCACAAGGACTAATGAACAAGGACAAATGGTTTACACAACAAGTCACAAGGACTAAGAACAAGGACAAATGTTTTACACAACGAGTCATAAGGACTAATGAACATGGACAAATGGTTAGAACTAAAAGTCACCATGACAAGGACAAATAGTTCACACAACGAATCACAAGAACTAATTAACAAGCACAAATGGTTCACACAACGAGTCACAAGGACTAATGAACAAGGACAAAAGGTTAGAACAACAAGTCACCATAACAAGAACAAATGGATCACACAACGAGTCACAAGGACTAATTAACAAGCACAAATGGTTCACACAACGAGTCACAAGGACTAAAGAACATGGACAAATGGTTCAAACAACGAGTCACAAGGATTAATGAACAAGGGCAAACGGTTTACACAACGAGTCACAAGGACTAATGAACAAGGACAAATGGTTCACACAACGAGTCACAAGGACTAATGAACAAGGACAAAAGGTTAGAACAACAAGTCACCATAACAAGAACAAATGGATCACACAACGAGTCACAAGGACTAATTAACAAGGACAAATGGTTCACACAACGAGTCACAAGGACTAAAGAACATGGACAAATGGTTCACACAACGAGTCACAAGGACTAATGAACAAGGACAAATGGTTTACACAACGAGTCACAGGGACTAATGAACAAGGACAAATGGTTTACACAACGAGTCACAAGGACTAATGAACAAGGAAAAATGGTTAGAACAACAAGTCACCATGACAAGGATAAATGGTTCACACAACGAGTCACAAGGACTAATTAACAAGAACAAATAGTTCGCAAAACGAGTAACAAGGACTAAAGAACAAGGACCAATGGTTCACACAACGAGTTACAAGGGATAATGAACAAGGACAAATGGTTCACACAACGAGTCACAAGGATTAATGAACAAGGAAAAATGGTTCACACAACGAGTCACAATGACTAATGAACAACGATAAATGGTTGGAACAACAAGTCACAATGACAAGGATAAAATTATTCACTCAACGTGTCACAAGGACTAATGAACAAGGACAAATGGTTTACACAACAAGTCACAAGGACTAAGAACAAGGACAAATGTTTTACACAACGAGTCATAAGGACTAATGAACATGGACAAATGGTTAGAACTACAAGTCACCATGACAAGGACAAATAGTTCACACAACGAATCACAAGGACTAATTAAAAAGCACAAATGGTTCACACAACGAGTCACAAGGACTAAAGAACATGGACAAATGGTTCACACAACGAGTCACAAGGACTAATGAACAAGGACAAATGGTTTACACAACGAGTCACAGGGACTAATGAACAAGGACAAATGGTTTACACAACGAGTCACAAGGACTAATGAACAAGGAAAAATGGTTAGAACAACAAGTCACCATGACAAGGATAAATGGTTCACACAACGAGTCACAAGGACTAATTAACAAGAACAAATAGTTCGCAAAACGAGTAACAAGGACTAAAGAACAAGGACCAATGGTTCACACAACGAGTCACAAGGGATAATGAACAAGGACAAATGGTTCACACAACGAGTCACAAGGATTAATGAACAAGGAAAAATGGTTCACACAACGAGTCACAATGACTAATGAACAACGATAAATGGTTGGAACAACAAGTCACAATGACAAGGATAAAATTATTCACTCAACGTGTCACAAGGACTAATGAACAAGGACAAATGGTTTACACAACAAGTCACAAGGACTAAGAACAAGGACAAATGTTTTACACAACGAGTCATAAGGACTAATGAACATGGACAAATGGTTAGAACTACAAGTCACCATGACAAGGACAAATAGTTCACACAACGAATCACAAGGACTAATTAAAAAGCACAAATGGTTCACACAACGAGTCACAAGGACTAAAGAACATGGACAAATGGTTCACACAACGAGTCGAAGGACTAATGAACAAGGACAAATGGTTCACACAACGAGTCACAAGGGATAATGAACAAGGACAAATGGTTCACACAACGAGTCACAAGGATTAATGAACAAGGACAAATGGTTCACACAACGAGTCACAATTACTAATGAACAACGATAAATGGTTAGAACAACAAGTCACAATGACAAGGAGAAAATTATTCACACAACATGTCACAAGGACTAATGAACAAGGACAAATGGTTTACACAACAAGTCACAAGGACTAAGAACAAGGACAAATGTTTTACACAACGAGTCATAAGGACTAATGGACATGGACAAATGGTTAGAACTAAAAGTCACCATGACAAGGACAAATAGTTCACACAACGAATCACAAGGACTAATTAACAAGCACAAATGGTTCACACAATGAGTCACAAGGACTAAAGAACATGGACAAATGGTTCAAACAACGAGTCACAAGGATTAATGAACAAGGGCAAACGGTTTACACAACGAGTCACAAGGACTAATGAACAAGGACAAATGGTTCACACAACGAGTCACAAGGACTAATGAACAAGGACAAAAGGTTAGAACAACAAGTCACCATAACAAGAACAAATGGATCACACAACGAGTCACAAGGACTAATTAACAAGCACAAATGGTTCACACAACGAGTCACAAGGACTAAAGAACAAGGAAAAATGGTTCACACAATGAGTCACAAGGACATGAACAAGGACAAATGGTTCACACAACGAGTCACAAGGATTAATGAACAAGTACAAACGGTTCACACAACGAGTCACAAGGACTAATGAACAAGCACAAATGGTTTACACAACAAGTCACAAGGACTAAGAACAAGAACAAATGTTTTACAAAACGAGTCACAAGGACTAATGAACATGGAGAAATGGTTAGAACAACAAGTCTCCATGACAAGGACAAATAGTTTACACAACGAATCACAAGGAGTAATTAACAAGCACAAATGGTTCACACAACGAGTCACAAGGACTAAAGAACATGGACAAATGGTTCACACAACGAGTCACAAGGACTAATGAACAAGGACAAATGGTTTACACAATGAGTCACAGGGACTAATGAACAAGGAGAAATGGTTTACACAACGAGTCATAAGGATTAATGAACAAGGAAAAAAGGTTAGAACAACAAGTCACCATAACAAGAACAAATGGATCACACAACGAGTCACAAGGACTAATTAACAAGCACAAATGGTTCACACAACGAGTCACAAGGGATAATGAACAAGGACAAATGGTTCACACAACGAGTCACAAGGATTAATGAACAAGGACAAATGGTTCACACAACGAGTCACAATGACTAATGAACAACGATAAATGGTTAGAACAACAAGTCACAATGACAAGGAGAAAATTATTCACACAACATGTCACAAGGACTAATGAACAAGGACAAATGGTTTACACAACAAGTCACAAGGACTAAGAACAAGGACAAATGTTTTACACAACGAGTCATAAGGACTAATGAACATGGACAAATGGTTAGAACTAAAAGTCACCATGACAAGGACAAATAGTTCACACAACGAATCACAAGAACTAATTAACAAGCACAAATGGTTCACACAACGAGTCACAAGGACTAATGAACAAGGACAAAAGGTTAGAACAACAAGTCACCATAACAAGAACAAATGGATCACACAACGAGTCACAAGGACTAATTAACAAGCACAAATGGTTCACACAACGAGTCACAAGGACTAAAGAACATGGACAAATGGTTCAAACAACGAGTCACAAGGATTAATGAACAAGGGCAAACGGTTTACACAACGAGTCACAAGGACTAATGAACAAGGACAAATGGTTCACACAACGAGTCACAAGGACTAATGAACAAGGACAAAAGGTTAGAACAACAAGTCACCATAACAAGAACAAATGGATCACACAACGAGTCACAAGGACTAATTAACAAGGACAAATGGTTCACACAACGAGTCACAAGGACTAAAGAACATGGACAAATGGTTCACACAACGAGTCACAAGGACTAATGAACAAGGACAAATGGTTTACACAACGAGTCACAGGGACTAATGAACAAGGACAAATGGTTTACACAACGAGTCACAAGGACTAATGAACAAGGAAAAATGGTTAGAACAACAAGTCACCATGACAAGGATAAATGGTTCACACAACGAGTCACAAGGACTAATTAACAAGAACAAATAGTTCGCAAAACGAGTAACAAGGACTAAAGAACAAGGACCAATGGTTCACACAACGAGTCACAAGGGATAATGAACAAGGACAAATGGTTCACACAACGAGTCACAAGGATTAATGAACAAGGAAAAATGGTTCACACAACGAGTCACAATGACTAATGAACAACGATAAATGGTTGGAACAACAAGTCACAATGACAAGGATAAAATTATTCACTCAACGTGTCACAAGGACTAATGAACAAGGACAAATGGTTTACACAACAAGTCACAAGGACTAAGAACAAGGACAAATGTTTTACACAACGAGTCATAAGGACTAATGAACATGGACAAATGGTTAGAACTACAAGTCACCATGACAAGGACAAATAGTTCACACAACGAATCACAAGGACTAATTAAAAAGCACAAATGGTTCACACAACGAGTCACAAGGACTAAAGAACATGGACAAATGGTTCACACAACGAGTCGAAGGACTAATGAACAAGGACAAATGGTTCACACAACGAGTCACAAGGGATAATGAACAAGGACAAATGGTTCACACAACGAGTCACAAGGATTAATGAACAAGGACAAATGGTTCACACAACGAGTCACAATTACTAATGAACAACGATAAATGGTTAGAACAACAAGTCACAATGACAAGGAGAAAATTATTCACACAACATGTCACAAGGACTAATGAACAAGGACAAATGGTTTACACAACAAGTCACAAGGACTAAGAACAAGGACAAATGTTTTACACAACGAGTCATAAGGACTAATGAACATGGACAAATGGTTAGAACTAAAAGTCACCATGACAAGGACAAATAGTTCACACAACGAATCACAAGGACTAATTAACAAGCACAAATGGTTCACACAATGAGTCACAAGGACTAAAGAACATGGACAAATGGTTCAAACAACGAGTCACAAGGATTAATGAACAAGGGCAAACGGTTTACACAACGAGTCACAAGGACTAATGAACAAGGACAAATGGTTCACACAACGAGTCACAAGGACTAATGAACAAGGACAAAAGGTTAGAACAACAAGTCACCATAACAAGAACAAATGGATCACACAACGAGTCACAAGGACTAATTAACAAGCACAAATGGTTCACACAACGAGTCACAAGGACTAAAGAACAAGGAAAAATGGTTCACACAATGAGTCACAAGGGATAATGAACAAGGACAAATGGTTCACACAACGAGTCACAAGGATTAATGAACAAGTACAAACGGTTCACACAACGAGTCACAAGGACTAATGAACAAGCACAAATGGTTTACACAACAAGTCACAAGGACTAAGAACAAGAACAAATGTTTTACAAAACGAGTCACAAGGACTAATGAACATGGAGAAATGGTTAGAACAACAAGTCTCCATGACAAGGACAAATAGTTTACACAACGAATCACAAGGAGTAATTAACAAGCACAAATGGTTCACACAACGAGTCACAAGGACTAAAGAACATGGACAAATGGTTCACACAACGAGTCACAAGGACTAATGAACAAGGACAAATGGTTTACACAATGAGTCACAGGGAAAAATGAACAAGGAGAAATGGTTTACACAACGAGTCATAAGGATTAATGAACAAGGAAAAAAGGTTAGAACAACCAGTCACCATAACAAGAACAAATGGATCACACAACGAGTCACAAGGACTAATTAACAAGCACAAATGGTTCACACAACGAGTCACAAGGGATAATGAACAAGGACAAATGGTTCACACAACGAGTCACAAGGATTAATGAACAAGGACAAATGGTTCACACAACGAGTCACAATGACTAATGAACAACGATAAATGGTTAGAACAACAAGTCACAATGACAAGGAGAAAATTATTCACACAACATGTCACAAGGACTAATGAACAAGGACAAATGGTTTACACAACAAGTCACAAGGACTAAGAACAAGGACAAATGTTTTACACAACGAGTCATAAGGACTAATGAACATGGACAAATGGTTAGAACTAAAAGTCACCATGACAAGGACAAATAGTTCACACAACGAATCACAAGAACTAATTAACAAGCACAAATGGTTCACACAACGAGTCACAAGGACTAATGAACAAGGACAAAAGGTTAGAACAACAAGTCACCATAACAAGAACAAATGGATCACACAACGAGTCACAAGGACTAATTAACAAGCACAAATGGTTCACACAACGAGTCACAAGGACTAAAGAACATGGACAAATGGTTCAAACAACGAGTCACAAGGATTAATGAACAAGGGCAAACGGTTTACACAACGAGTCACAAGGACTAATGAACAAGGACAAATGGTTCACACAACGAGTCACAAGGACTAATGAACAAGGACAAAAGGTTAGAACAACAAGTCACCATAACAAGAACAAATGGATCACACAACGAGTCACAAGGACTAATTAACAAGCACAAATGGTTCACACAACGAGTCACAAGGACTAAAGAACAAGGAAAAATGGTTCACACAATGAGTCACAAGGGATAATGAACAAGGACAAATGGTTCACACAACGAGTCACAAGGATTAATGAACAAGTACAAACGGTTCACACAACGAGTCACAAGGACTAATGAACAAGCACAAATGGTTTACACAACAAGTCACAAGGACTAAGAACAAGAACAAATGTTTTACAAAACGAGTCACAAGGACTAATGAACATGGAGAAATGGTTAGAACAACAAGTCTCCATGACAAGGACAAATAGTTTACACAACGAATCACAAGGAGTAATTAACAAGCACAAATGGTTCACACAACGAGTCACAAGGACTAAAGAACATGGACAAATGGTTCACACAACGAGTCACAAGGACTAATGAACAAGGACAAATGGTTTACACAATGAGTCACAGGGACTAATGAACAAGGAGAAATGGTTTACACAACGAGTCATAAGGATTAATGAACAAGAAAAAAGGTTAGAACAACAAGTCACCATAACAAGAACAAATGGATCACACAACGAGTCACAAGGACTAATTAACAAGCACAAATGGTTCACACAACGAGTCACAAGGGATAATGAACAAGGACAAATGGTTCACACAACGAGTCACAAGGATTAATGAACAAGGACAAATGGTTCACACAACGAGTCACAATGACTAATGAACAACGATAAATGGTTATAACAACAAGTCACAATGACAAGGAGAAAATTATTCACACAACATGTCACAAGGACTAATGAACAAGGACAAATGGTTTACACAACAAGTCACAAGGACTAAGAACAAGGACAAATGTTTTACACAACGAGTCATAAGGACTAATGAACATGGACAAATGGTTAGAACTAAAAGTCACCATGACAAGGACAAATAGTTCACACAACGAATCACAAGAACTAATTAACAAGCACAAATGGTTCACACAACGAGTCACAAGGACTAATGAACAAGGACAAAAGGTTAGAACAACAAGTCACCATAACAAGAACAAATGGATCACACAACGAGTCACAAGGACTAATTAACAAGCACAAATGGTTCACACAACGAGTCACAATGACTAATGAACAACGATAAATGGTTGGAACAACAAGTCACAATGACAAGGACAAAATTATTCACTCGACGTGTCACAAGGACTAATGAACAAGGACAAATGGTTTACACAACAAGTCACAAGGACTAAGAACAAGGACAAATGTTTTACACAACGAGTCATAAGGACTTGCAGTGTAAACTATGGGAACAAGCACAAATGGGATAAATCCTGAAACAGGCAAAGGAGTAATTTTCAGGGAATGCAATAAACTTGGGGATTTTTATAAAAATAGTAAATGACCCTGAAAAATCATGAAACTTGGTGATAATTTAGTTAAGAGAGTAAACTAAAACTGTGCCAATTCTCAGGATTTTACAGGCACTCCAAGTATTTTTAATAAATAGAAAACCAGATGAAATAAGAGAAATCTCGGACGTTTCCTGGTAAGACTCCTGTGACTGTTTTGTGATTATTTTGGTAAATGAAAATGGGATATAATTAACAAACTAATTCCCAAGCAAGCACAGGAAATCAATTTGATAATTTAGGAAGACTAAGATTGAATTTATTCAAGCAAGCACAGAACCAATTCAAGCTTAACCAGACAATGCACTTAAAATAGCTCAAGCAAGCACAGACCTATTCCAAGTAGCACCACAGATCCTTAATCACCTTCTAAGCAAGCACAAGAAGATATTAAGTCTGACTTATAACTAAGACTCAGCAAAGTTAAAAGATTTGCAAATTTTGAGAGAAATCTCAAGGTTTTTCATTAATCAAAGTCCGACTACAACAGATCGAGAAAGGGTCCTTATATAGGCCTTTCTCGTGCAATGTTCAAGACATGATAAACCCTAGACAACTCCATCTAAGGGCCAGGATTAAACTTAGGAAGCAAACAAGAGTAGTGGACTTATATTACAACGGATACAAAAGAAATTAAGGCAAACGAACAAGAACAAAAGAGCTGCAGGTTGATAGTGACATGTTGTCTGGTTGCTGAAATCTTTAGCTGGTTGTTGTGGGTCAAGTGGCTTAGGTGCAGGCATTTTATATGGCTCAAGGCTCTATAAAATGAATGCTGAATAGGCCAGGTTCCTCTTTGTTGAGAGTTTTCTCTTGTTTGGCCAAAAATGGCAACTTTACTTTATCCTGTTTTACCCCCCCGCAACTTATCTTTTCATCGATTTTTGGTGCAATGCTTTAGGAATTTGGCCTGGCTCCCTAGGATTAATTTGTGACTAGTTGAATAAGGATTCAGCTGGCCAAGGTGGCTGATGGTGGCTAGCCTGGCTCTTTGTTCTTGTGGACTGGTGAAGTTGGACTGGCGATTGAGGTTGCTGAATGGAATCACGAGTTTGAATTGTGCCTGTCATAAAAAAGGTGCTTGGCCTGGTTATCGCTCTGCCGCAACCCCCCCCTGGTTGAACAGGGCTTGCCCTCAAGCCTGGATCCTCCTCTCCCTCAGAATCTTCATAGAATGGACTTAGATCACCCACATTGAATGTGCCATGAACCCCATACTCCCCTGGCAAGTCAACTTTATAAGCATTTGGACCAATTCTTTCCAAGACTTCAAATGGCCCATCTGCTCTAGGCATAAGCTTGTTCTTTCTTTTGGAGGGGAATCTTTCCTTCCTAAGGTGCAGCCAAACCATATCTCCTGCCTCAAACTCCTTCCTTTTCCTAGGCTTCTTGGATTGTTTTTTATACAGCTCATTGGACCTTTCAATTTGTTTTCTTACGGTTTCATGCAACTTCAGCAGTTGTTCAGCTGTTCTCTTGGCATCAGGATTGATCTCTTCCTTTGGGACAGAAGATAAGTCCAAGGGCATAAGTGGATTAACCCCATAGACTATCTCAAAAGGACTGTAACCATTTGCGAGTAGATGGTGCTCTGTTGAATGCAAATTCAGCTGCAGCTAGCTTTAAATCCCAATCCTTCAAGGTTTTGCTAACTAGGCACCTTAAAATTCTCCCCAAAGTTTTGTTAGTGACCTCAGTTTGGCCATCTGTTTGTGGGTGATGAGAGGTACTGAACAAAAGCTTTGTCTTTAGCAGCTTCCATAGGGTCTTCCAAAAGTAGCTCATAAATTTTGTATCCCTGTCAGATACAATTGTCTTAGGAACCCCATGAAGTCTCACAATCTCTTTAAGGTATAGCTCAAAGAACACTAGCAGATCCTCGTCTTCTTGCAGGCTATGAAGTGAGCCATCTTACTGAACCTGTCCACAACCACCATGATTGAATCTTTTCCTCTCTGTGTTCTTGGTAATGCCACAATGAAATCAAGGCTCACACCTTCCCAAGGCTTATCAGGGATAGGCAGTGGGGTGTAGGGTCCTGCTTGGAAGGAACTCTTGGCTTTCTGACATGTTGAACACCTTCTAAGGACTGTCTGAACATCACCCATCATTCTAGGCCAATAAAATTGGTCTTGTAAGATATCTAGGGTTTTTTGAACACCAAAATGTCCCCCTAATCCTCCCGAATGGACTTCCCCGATCAGTAAATCCTGTAGGATCCCCTTGGTACACACAACTTGTTACCATGAAACAAAAACCCTTCCTGTAGCATATATTTCTTACCCCGAGTTGAGCCTCCTTCGTGAGAACAATCCACTCCTCGTAGAAGTCGGGTCCTCCTTATACATCTCCTTCATGAATTCAAACCCAAGGACCTTGTTACTAATGACAGTCAACAAAGAATGCCTCCTAGATAGGGCATCAGCTACCACATTCTGCTTCCCCTCTTTATATTTGCTTGAAAAGTTAAAGGCTTGCAGGAATTCTACCCACTTAGCATGTCTATGGCTCAGCTTGTGTTGGCCATTGATGTATTTCAGGGCCTCATGATCAGAATGCAACACAAATGGCTTAGGTTTCAAGTAGTGACTCCAATGTGTAAGAGCCCTTATGATTGCATAGAACTCTTTGTCATAAGTTGAATATTTCAGCTTGGCTCCATTCAACTTCTCACTGAAATAGGCCACTGGTCTCTGGCCTTGGATTAGGACAGCTCCTATTCCAACCCCACTAGCATCACACTCCACCTCAAATAGTTGTTCAAAGTCAGGTAGCTTGAGAATGGGAGTCTCACACATTAATTTTTTGACCCTCTCAAAGGACTCACCGAGCGGTTTCACCATTGGAAGTCTCCCTTCCTCATACACTCGCAATTGGTGCAACAATTGAGCTGAAATTCTTAATGAACCTTCTGAGAAAGATGCCAGGCCATGGAACCCCTTACTTCTGTGATTGTTTGTGGGGCCGGCCAAGTTTGCATAGCCTGAATCTTCTCCCCGATCAACTCGAAATCCCCTTCCCGATATAATATATCCCGAAAATGCTACCTCATTGACCATGAAGGTACATTTCTCAAGCTTCCCATACAACTTCTGTTCCCCGAGTATTTTAAAATCACCTCCAAATGTAACACATGTTCGGATGGACTCTGCTGTAAATGAGTATGTCATCAAAGTACACTACAAAGAAACCTCCCAAGGCGGGGCCTTAGAACTTCGATCATGAGCCTCATGAAGGTGCTTGGAGCATTAGACAAACCAAATGGCATGACAAGCCACTCATACAGGCCATGCTTGGTTTTGAAAGTCATTTTCCATTCATCACCTTCTCTTATTCTCACCTGATGATACCCTTGCCTGAGATCTATTTTTGAAAATATCCGAGCCCCACTGAGCTCATCCAACATGTCATCTAGTCTTGGAATAGGGAATCAGTACTTGACTGTGATGTTGTTTATAGCTCGCTATCAGCACACATTCTCCAACTTCCATCCTTCTTGGGTACCAGTAAAGGCGGTCTTGCACAGGGCTCAATGATTCCCTTACAAATCCCTTTGTCATTAATTCTTCAATCTGGTGTTGTAGTTCCTTAGTTGTTGTGGGATCACACCTGTAAGCTGGTCTGTTGGGGAGCACAGATCCAGGTACAAAGTCTATGTGATGCTCAATGCCTCTCAGGGGTGGTAATCCACTAGGCAACTCAGTTGGAAAAACCTCCTTGTACTTCTTAATTAGGGGTTGAACCTCTGCAGGTACATCTTTGTTCCATTCAGTGTTGGTTTCCCTTGATAGGAGAAACAACACAGGTTGTTCTTGCCTCAGCTCCTTGACCATAGCTGCCTCAGATAGAAATAGTACTCCATTAACCTCCTCAGGCATGTTAGGACTTCCATAACCCCTCTGGTTTGGTGGTAGGGGAGTCAGAGTGACTCTCTTTCCATTATGCTTGAAAACATAGACATTTTCCTTTCCCTGGTGAGTGGTATTCTTGTCAAACTCCCATGGTCTTCCTAACAGTAGATGGCAGGCATCCATAGGGACCACATCACACAACACTTCATCCTTGTACACCTTCCCAATTGAAAAGGGAACAATGCATTGCTTGTCAACTCTCACTTCAGATCCTTTGCTTAACCATCTCAGTTTGTATGGATTGGGGTGCTCCTGAGTAGGCAGGCTTAGCTTGCTAACCATGATGGTGGAAGCTACATTGGTACAGCTACCTCCATCAATGATCAAATTACACACTCTCCCTTGGACAAAGGCACCTACTCCCGAATATCATGGATCTCGATCGCTTCTAGAGGAGCTGGTTGAGAGTGCATAACCCTCCATAGGACCAAATTGTGCCCTGTGTCAGGGTGAGCCACAACTTGTCCTTGATCAGTTTCCCTCTCAGTTTCCATCCCTGTTGGAACCAGTGTCTTTTCTTCTTCATACTCAACTAGACCCTCTCTTTCCCATTCCTCAATCTCCATAGCTGTGAGAGCTCTGTTAGAAGGACAGTCCTTCTTAAAATGGCCAAAGCCCTGACATTGGAAGCACTTGATTTTATCCCTGGATAAAGGTGGGTTGGTTCTGGGGTACATGGGTGCCTTCCCCTTGTCTACTGTTGGTTGGGTAGCTGGTTTAGGTACCTCAGTCATTTTGACACCAGTATAGGGTTTGAAAGTTGTTCTGGTGGGAAATTTGGGTGTTGCAGGCTTCACCTTCCCTAGCTTCTCAATTCTTAAGGCTAGGTTAATTGCCTCATCAAATGACCAGACTTGTTGCATTCTCAATTTGCCAGCTATCTTAGGGTCTAAACCCTCAATGAACCTAGCAATCTTTTGCTCGGGTTTTTCAGTGACCTCACATTGTAGGGTTAGTTGTTCAAAGCTCCTAAGGTAGGCCTCAACAGTTAATTGCTCTTGTTTCAACCGAGTCACTTAATAAAAATATCCTGAGTATAGTCTTTAGCTATGAATTTCTCCTTCAACTTCTTTCTTAACTTAAGCCAAGACCTAACTGGTTCCTTACCATCTCTAATCCTTTGGTGTTTCATATTCTCATACCAAAGAGATGCATAGCCCTTGAGTTTTAAAATAGCAACCTTAAAAGCTTTTCTGTCATCATAATTTTTAAACTCAAAGACTCTCTCAACAGATCTAAGCCAGTCTAACAAGTCCTCGGGATTTAAACTACCATGGAAATCAGGGATTTCTACCTTAACATCCTTATCTCTAGCCAAGTAGTTACCTTCTTCCATCATGGATTCTTCTGAATCTGAGTTGAGTTCCTCTTCATTATGATGGTGTGGTTGGCCTCTTCCCCGCTCCAAGGATACCTCTACCCCTGCCTCTTCCTCTGTAGGGTGGTGGCCTTCCTCTTTCTGGAGTGGGAATGTTTGCCATCACAGTGTTCACAGCTTCCAGGGTCACATTAACCAGGTTGGTTAATTGATCCATCTTTGCTTCCATTCCTGCTAACCTCTCCTCACTCATTGGGTTATTTTTTGTAGTTTTGATGTAGCTGGAAAAGAACCGACCTCTCTCACACTCAGGACTAACACAAGGTAGGATTGTGTTATGAACCTAAGCTCTGATAACCAGAATTTGCAGTGTAAACTATGGGAACAAGCACAAATGGGATAAATCCTGAAACAGGCAAAGGAGTAATTTTCAGGGAATGCAATAAACTTGGGGATTTTTATAAAAATAGTAAATGACCCTGAAAAATCATGAAACTTGGTGATAATTTAGTTAAGAGAGTAAACTAAAACTGTGCCAATTCTCAGGATTTTACAGGCACTCCAAGTATTTTTAATAAATAGAAAACCAGACAAATAAGAGAAATCTCGGACAGTTTCCTGGTAAGACTCCTGTGATCTTTTTGTGATTATTTTGGTAAATGAAAATGGGATATAATTAACAAACTAATTCCCAAGCAAGCACAGGAAATCAATTTGATAATTTAGGAAGACTAAGATTGAATTTATTCAAGCAAGCACGAGAACCAATTCAAGCTTAACTGTACAATGCACTTAAAATAGCTCAAGCAAGCACAGACCTATTCCAAGTAGCACCACAGATCCTTAATCACCTTCTAAGCAAGCACAAGAAGATATTAAGTCTGACTTATAACTAAGACTCAGCAAAGTTAAAAGATTTGCAAATTTTGAGAGAAATCTCAAGGTTTTTCATTAATCAAAGTCCGACTACAACAGACGAGAAAGGGTCCTTATATAGGCCTTTCTCGTGCAATGTTCAAGACATGATAAACCCTAGACAACTCCATCTAAGGGCCAGGATTAAACTTAGGAAGCAAACAAGAGTAGTGGACTTATATTACAACGGATACAAAAGAAATTAAGGCAAACCGAACAAGAACAAAAGAGTCAGCAGTTGATAGTGACATGTTGTCAGTTCTTTGAAATCTTTAGCTGGTTGTTGTGGGTCAAGTGGCTTAGGTGCAGGCATTTTATATGGCTCAAGGCTCTATAAAATGAATGCTGAATAGGCCAGGTTCCTCTTTGTTGAGAGTTTTCTCTTGTTTGGCCAAAAATGGCAACTTTACTTTATCCTGCTTTACCCCCCCGCAACTTATCTTTTCAGTCTGATTTTTGGTGCAATGCTTTAGGAATTTGGCCTGGCTCCCTAGGATTAATTTGTGACTAGTTGAATAAGGATTCAGCTGGCCAAGGTGGCTGATGGTGGCTAGCCTGGCTGCTGTTCTTGTGGACTGGTGAAGTTGGACTGGCAGTTGAGGTTGCCTGAATGGAATCACAGGTTTGAATTGTGCCTGTCATAAAAAAGGTGCTGGCCTGGTTATCAGCTCCTGCTGCAGGACTAATGAACATGGACAAATGGTTAGAACTACAAGTCACCATGACAAGGACAAATAGTTCACACAACGAATCACAAGGACTAATTAAAAAGCACAAATGGTTCACACAACGAGTCACAAGGACTAAAGAACATGGACAAATGGTTCACACAACGAGTCACAAGGACTAATGAACAAGGACAAATGATTTACACAACGAGTCACAAGGACTAATGAACAAGGGAAAATGGTTCACACTACGAGTCACAAGGACTAATGAACAAGGACAAATGGTTCACACAACGAGTCACCATAACAAGAACAAATGGATCACACAACGAGTCACAAGGACTAATTAACAAGCACAAATGGTTCACACAACGAGTCACAAGGACTAAAGAACAAGGACAAATGGTTCACACAATGAGTCACAAGGGATAATAAACGAGGACAAATGGTTCACACAACGAGTCACAAGGATTAATGAACAAGTACAAACGGTTCACACAACGAGTCACAAGGACTAATGAACAAGCACAAATGGTTTACACAACAAGTCACAAGGACTAAGGACAAGAACAAATGTTTTACACAACGAGTCACAAGGACTAATGAACATGGAGAAATGGTTAGAACAACAAGTCTCCATGACAAGGACAAATAGTTCACACAATGAATCACAAGGACTAATTAACAAGCACAAATGGTTCACACAACGAGTCACAAGGACTAAAGAACATGGACAAATGGTTCACACAACAAGTCACAAGGACTGATGAACAAGGACAAATGGTTTACACAACGAGTCACAGGGACTAATGAACAAGGATAAATGGTTTACACAACGAGTCACAAGGACTAAAGAACAAGGAAAAATAGTTAGAACAACAAGTCACCATGACAAGGATAAATGGTTCACACAACGAGTCACAAGGACA
The DNA here is from genome assembly GCF_048544455.1 of Silene latifolia. Classification (NCBI taxonomy): domain Eukaryota; kingdom Viridiplantae; phylum Streptophyta; class Magnoliopsida; order Caryophyllales; family Caryophyllaceae; genus Silene; species Silene latifolia. The sequence continues at coordinate 65,300,114 of NC_133527.1, forward strand.
AATTAACAAGAACAAATAGTTCGCAAAACGAGTCACAAGGACTAAAGAACAAGGACCAATGGTTCACACAACGAGTCACAAGGGATAATGAACAAGGACAAATGGTTCACACAACGAGTCACAAGGATTAATGAACAAGGAAAAATGGTTCACACAACGAGTCACAATGACTAATGAACAACGATAAATGGTTAGAACAACAAGTCACAATGACACGGAGAAAATTATTCACACAACGTGTCACAAGGACTAATGAACAAGGACAAATGGTTTACATAACAAGTCACAAGGACTAAGAACAAGGACAAATGTTTTACACAACGAGTCATAAGGACTAATGAACATGGACAAATGGTTAGAACTACAAGTCACCATGACAAGGACAAATAGTTCACACAATGAATCACAAGTACTAATTAACAAGGACAAATGGTTCACACAACGAGTCACAAGGACTAAAGAACATGGACAAATGGTTCACACAACGAGTCACAAGGACTAATGAACAAGGACAAATGGTTTACACAACGAGTCACAGGGACTAATGAACAAGGACAAATGGTTTACACAACGAGTCACAAGGACTAATGAACAAGGAAAAATGGTTAGAACAACAAGTCACCATGACAAGGATAAATGGTTCACACAACGAGTCACAAGGACTAATTAACAAGAACAAATAGTTCGCAAAACGAGTAACAAGGACTAAAGAACAAGGACCAATGGTTCACACAACGAGTCACAAGGGATAATGAACAAGGACAAATGGTTCACACAACGAGTCACAAGGATTAATGAACAAGGAAAAATGGTTCACACAACGAGTCACAATGACTAATGAACAACGATAAATGGTTGGAACAACAAGTCACAATGACAAGGATAAAATTATTCACTCAACGTGTCACAAGGACTAATGAACAAGGACAAATGGTTTACACAACAAGTCACAAGGACTAAGAACAAGGACAAATGTTTTACACAACGAGTCATAAGGACTAATGAACATGGACAAATGGTTAGAACTACAAGTCACCATGACAAGGACAAATAGTTCACACAACGAATCACAAGGACTAATTAAAAAGCACAAATGGTTCACACAACGAGTCACAAGGACTAAAGAACATGGACAAATGGTTCACACAACGAGTCGAAGGACTAATGAACAAGGACAAATGGTTCACACAACGAGTCACAAGGGATAATGAACAAGGACAAATGGTTCACACAACGAGTCACAAGGATTAATGAACAAGGACAAATGGTTCACACAACGAGTCACAATTACTAATGAACAACGATAAATGGTTAGAACAACAAGTCACAATGACAAGGAGAAAATTATTCACACAACATGTCACAAGGACTAATGAACAAGGACAAATGGTTTACACAACAAGTCACAAGGACTAAGAACAAGGACAAATGTTTTACACAACGAGTCATAAGGACTAATGAACATGGACAAATGGTTAGAACTAAAAGTCACCATGACAAGGACAAATAATTCACTCAACGAATCACAAGGACTAATTAACAAGCACAAATGGTTCACACAATGAGTCACAAGGACTAAAGAACATGGACAAATGGTTCAAACAACGAGTCACAAGGATTAATGAACAAGGGCAAACGGTTTACACAACGAGTCACAAGGACTAATGAACAAGGACAAATGGTTCACACAACGAGTCACAAGGACTAATGAACAAGGACAAAAGGTTAGAACAACAAGTCACCATAACAAGAACAAATGGATCACACAACGAGTCACAAGGACTAATTAACAAGCACAAATGGTTCACACAACGAGTCACAAGGACTAAAGAACAAGGAAAAATGGTTCACACAATGAGTCACAAGGGATAATGAACAAGGACAAATGGTTCACACAACGAGTCACAAGGATTAATGAACAAGTACAAACGGTTCACACAACGAGTCACAAGGACTAATGAACAAGCACAAATGGTTTACACAACAAGTCACAAGGACTAAGAACAAGAACAAATGTTTTACAAAACGAGTCACAAGGACTAATGAACATGGAGAAATGGTTAGAACAACAAGTCTCCATGACAAGGACAAATAGTTTACACAACGAATCACAAGGAGTAATTAACAAGCACAAATGGTTCACACAACGAGTCACAAGGACTAAAGAACATGGACAAATGGTTCACACAACGAGTCACAAGGACTAATGAACAAGGACAAATGGTTTACACAATGAGTCACAGGGACTAATGAACAAGGAGAAATGGTTTACACAACGAGTCATAAGGATTAATGAACAAGGAAAAAAGGTTAGAACAACAAGTCACCATAACAAGAACAAATGGATCACACAACGAGTCACAAGCACTAATTAACAAGCACAAATGGTTCACACAACGAGTCACAAGGGATAATGAACAAGGACAAATGGTTCACACAACGAGTCACAAGGATTAATGAACAAGGACAAATGGTTCACACAACGAGTCACAATGACTAATGAACAACGATAAATGGTTAGAACAACAAGTCACAATGACAAGGAGAAAATTATTCACACAACATGTCACAAGGACTAATGAACAAGGACAAATGGTTTACACAACAAGTCACAAGGACTAAGAACAAGGACAAATGTTTTACACAACGAGTCATAAGGACTAATGAACATGGACAAATGGTTAGAACTAAAAGTCACCATGACAAGGACAAATAGTTCACACAACGAATCACAAGGACTAATTAACAAGCACAAATGGTTCACACAATGAGTCACAAGGACTAAAGAACATGGACAAATGGTTCAAACAACGAGTCACAAGGATTAATGAACAAGGGCAAACGGTTTACACAACGAGTCACAAGGACTAATGAACAAGGACAAATGGTTCACACAACGAGTCACAAGGACTAATGAACAAGGACAAAAGGTTAGAACAACAAGTCACCATAACAAGAACAAATGGATCACACAACGAGTCACAAGGACTAATTAACAAGCACAAATGGTTCACACAACGAGTCACAAGGACTAAAGAACAAGGAAAAATGGTTCACACAATGAGTCACAAAGGATAATGAACAAGGACAAATGGTTCACACAACGAGTCACAAGGATTAATGAACAAGTACAAACGGTTCACACAACGAGTCACAAGGACTAATGAACAAGCACAAATGGTTTACACAACAAGTCACAAGGACTAAGAACAAGAACAAATGTTTTACAAAACGAGTCACAAGGACTAATGAACATGGAGAAATGGTTAGAACAACAAGTCTCCATGACAAGGACAAATAGTTTACACAACGAATCACAAGGAGTAATTAACAAGCACAAATGGTTCACACAACGAGTCACAAGGACTAAAGAACATGGACAAATGGTTCACACAACGAGTCACAAGGACTAATGAACAAGGACAAATGGTTTACACAATGAGTCACAGGGACTAATGAACAAGGAGAAATGGTTTACACAACGAGTCATAAGGATTAATGAACAAGGAAAAAAGGTTAGAACAACAAGTCACCATAACAAGAACAAATGGATCACACAACGAGTCACAAGGACTAATTAACAAGCACAAATGGTTCACACAACGAGTCACAAGGGATAATGAACAAGGACAAATGGTTCACACAACGAGTCACAAGGGATAATGAACAAGGACAAATGGTTCACACAACGAGTCACAATGACTAATGAACAACGATAAATGGTTAGAACAACAAGTCACAATGACAAGGAGAAAATTATTCACACAACATGTCACAAGGACTAATGAACAAGGACAAATGGTTTACACAACAAGTCACAAGGACTAAGAACAAGGACAAATGTTTTACACAACGAGTCATAAGGACTAATGAACATGGACAAATGGTTAGAACTAAAAGTCACCATGACAAGGACAAATAGTTCACACAACGAATCACAAGAACTAATTAACAAGCACAAATGGTTCACACAACGAGTCACAAGGACTAATGAACAAGGACAAAAGGTTAGAACAACAAGTCACCATAACAAGAACAAATGGATCACACAACGAGTCACAAGGACTAATTAACAAGCACAAATGGTTCACACAACGAGTCACAAGGACTAAAGAACAAGGACAAATGGTTCACACAATGAGTCACAAGGGATAATGAACAAGGACAAATGGTTCACACAACGAGTCAAAAGGATTAATGAACAAGTACAAACGGTTCACACAACAAGTCACAAGGACTAATGAACAAGCACAAATGGTTTACACAACAAGTCACAAGGACTAAGAACAAGAACTAATGTTTTACACAACGAGTCACAAGGACTAATGAACATGGAGAAATGGTTAGAACAACAAGTCTCCATGACAAGGACAAATAGGACACAACGAATCACAAGGAGTAATTAACAAGCACAAATGGTTCACACAACGAGTCACAAGGACTAAAGAACATAGACAAATGGTTCACCCAACGAGTCACAAGGACTAATGAACAAGGACAAATGGTTTACACAATGAGTCACAGGGACTAATGAACAAGGAAAAATGGTTAGAACAACAAGTCACCATGACAAGGATAAATGGTTCACACAACGAGTCACAAGGACTAATTAACAAGAACAAATAGTTCGCAAAACGAGTCATAAGGACTAAAGAACAAGGACAAATGGTTCACACAACGAGTTACAAGGGATAATGAACAAGGACAAATGGTTCACACAACGAGTCACAAGGATTAATGAACAAGGAAAAATGGTTCACACAACGAGTCATAATAACTAATGAATAACGATAAATGGTTAGAACAACAAGTCACAATGACAAGGACAAAATTATTCACACAACGTGTCACAAGGACTAATGAACAAGGACAAATAGGTTACACAACAAGTCACAAGGACTAAGAACAAGGACAAATGTTTTACACAACGAGTCATAAGGACTAATGAAAATGGACAAATGGTTAGAACTACAAGTCACCATGACAAGGACAAATAGTTCACACAATGAATCACAAGGACTAATTAACAAGCACAAATGGTTCACACAACGAGTCACAAGGACTAAAGAACATGGACAAATGGTTCACACAACGAGTCACAAGGACTAATGAACAAGGACAAATGGTTTACACAACGAGTCACAGGGAGTGATGAACAAGGACAAATGGTTTACACAACGAGTCACAAGGACTAATGAACAAGGAAAAATGGTTAGAACAACAAGTCACCATGACAAGGATAAATGGTTCACACAACGAGTCACAAGGAATAATTAACAAGAACAAATAGTTCGCAAAACGAGTCACAAGGACTAAAGAACAAGGACCAATGGTTCACACAACGAGTCACAAGGGATAATGAACAAGGACATTGTTCACACAACGAGTCACAAGGATTAATGAACAAGGAAAAATGGTTCACACAACGAGTCACAATGACTAATGAACAACGATAAATGGTTGGAACAACAAGTCACAATGACAAGGACAAAATTATTCACTCGACGTGTCACAAGGACTAATGAACAAGGACAAATGGTTTACACAACAAGTCACAAGGACCAAGAACAAGGACAAATGTTTTACACAACGAGTCATAAGGACTAATGAACATGGACAAATGGTTAGAACTAAAAGTAACCATGACAAGGACAAATAGTTCACACAACGAATCACAAAGACTAATTAACAAGCACAAATGGTTCACACAATGAGTCACAAGGACTAAAGAACATGGACAAATGGTTCAAACAACGAGTCACAAGGATTAATGAACAAGGACAAACGGTTTACACAACGAGTCACAAGGACTAATGAACAAGGACAAATGGTTCACACAACGAGTCACAAGGACTAATGAACAAGGACAAAAGGTTAGAACAACAAGTCACCATAACAAGAACAAATGGATCACACAACGAGTCACAAGGACTAATTAACAAGCACAAATGGTTCACACAACGAGTCACAAGGACTAAAGAACAAGGACAAATGGTTCACACAATGAGTCACAAGGGATAATGAACAAGGACAAATGGTTCACACAACGAGTCACAAGGATTAATGAACAAGTACAAACGGTTCACACAACGAGTCACAAGGACTAATGAACAAGCCCAAATGGTTTACACAACAAGTCACAAGGACTAAGAACAAGAACAAATGTTTTACACAACGAGTCACAAGGACTAATGAACCTGGAGAAATGGTTAGAACAACAAGTCTCCATGACAAGGACAAATAGTTTACACAACGAATCACAAGGAGTAATTAACAAGCACAAATGGTTCACACAACGAGTCATAAGGACTAAAGAACATGGACAAATGGTTCACACAACGAGTCACAAGGACTAATGAACAAGGACAAATGGTTTACACAATGAGTCACAGGGACTAATGAACATGGACAAATGGTTTACACAACGAGTCATAAGGACTAATGAACAAGGAAAAAAGGTTAGAACAACAAGTCACCATAACAAGAACAAATGGATCACACAACGAGTCACAAGGACTAATTAACAAGCACAAATGGTTCACACAACGAGTCACAAGGACTAAAGAACAAGGACAAATGGTTCACAGAATGAGTCACAAAGGATAATGAACAAGGACAAATGGTTCACACAACGAGTCACAAGGATTAATGAACAAGTACAAACGGTTCACACAACGAGTCACAAGGACTAATGAACAAGCACAAATGGTTTACACAACAAGTCACAAGGACTAAGAACAAGAACAAATGTTTTACACAACGAGTCACAAGGACTAATGAACATGGAGAAATGGTTAGAACAACAAGTCTCCATGACAAGGACAAATAGTTCACACAATGAATCACAAGGACTAATTAACAAGCACAAATGGTTCACACAATGAGTCACAAGGGATAATAAACAAGGACAAATGGTTCACACAACGAGTCACAAGGATTAATGAACAAGTACAAACGGTTCACACAACGAGTCACAAGGACTAATGAACAAGTACAAATGGTTTACACAACAAGTCATAAGGACTAAGAACAAGAACAAATGTTTTACACAACGAGTCACAAGGACTAATGAACATGGAGAAATGGTTCACACAACGAGTCAGAAGGACTAATGAACAAGGACAAATGGTTCACACAACGAGTCACAAGGGATAATGAACAAGGACAAATGGTTCACACAACGAGTCACAAGGATTAATGAACAAGGACAAATGGTTCACACAACGAGTCACAATGACTAATGAACAACGATAAATGGTTAGAACAACAAGTCACAATGACAAGGAGAAAATTATTCACACAACATGTCACAAGGACTAATGAACAAGGACAAATGGTTTACACAACAAGTCACAAGGACTAAGAACAAGGACAAATGTTTTACACAACGAGTCATAAGGACTAATGAACATGGACAAATGGTTAGAACTAAAAGTCACCATGACAAGGACAAATAGTTCACACAACGAATCACAAGGACTAATTAACAAGCACAAATGGTTCACACAATGAGTCACAAGGACTAAACAACATGGACAAATGGTTCAAACAACGAGTCACAAGGATTAATGAACAAGGACAAACGGTTTACACAACGAGTCACAAGGACTAATGAACAAGGACAAAAGGTTCACACAACGAGTCACAAGGACTAATGAACAAGGACAAAAGGTTAGAACAACAAGTCACCATAACAAGAACAAATGGATCACACAACGAGTCACAAGGACTAATTAACAAGCACAAATGGTTCACACAACGAGTCACAAGGACTAAAGAACAAGGACAAATGGTTCACACAATGAGTCACAAGGGATAATGAACAAGGACAAATGGTTCACACAACGAGTCACAAGGATTAATGAACAAGTACAAACGGTTCACACAACGAGTCACAAGGACTAATGAACAAGCACAAATGGTTTACACAACAAGTCACAAGGACTAAGAACAAGAACAAATGTTTTACACAACGAGTCACAAGGACTAATGAACATGGAGAAATGGTTAGAACAACAAGTCTCCATGACAAGGACAAATAGTTTACACAACGAATCACAAGGAGTAATTAACAAGCACAAATGGTTCACACAACGAGTCACAAGGACTAAAGAACATGGACAAATGGTTCACACAACGAGTCACAAGGACTAATGAACAAGGACAAATGGTTTACACAATGAGTCACAGGGACTAATGAACAAGGACAAATGGTTTACACAACGAGTCATAAGGACTAATGAACAAGGAAAAAAGGTTAGAACAACAAGTCACCATAACAAGAACAAATGGATCACACAACGAGTCACAAGGACTAATTAACAAGCACAAATGGTTCACACAACGAGTCACAAGGACTAAAGAACAAGGACAAATGGTTCACACAATGAGTCACAAGGGATAATGAACAAGGACAAATGGTTCACACAACGAGTCACAAGGATTAATGAACAAGTACAAACGGTTCACACAACGAGTCACAAGGACTAATGAACAAGCACAAATGGTTTACACAACAAGTCACAAGGACTAAGAACAAGAACAAATGTTTTACACAACGAGTCACAAGGACTAATGAACATGTAGAAATGGTTAGAACAACAAGTCTCCAAGACAAGGACAAATAGTTCACACAACGAATCACAAGGACTAATTAACAAGCACAAATGGTTCACACAATGAGTCACAAGGGATAATGAACAAGGACAAATGGTTCACACAACGAGTCACAAGGATTAATGAACAAGTACAAACGGTTCACACAACGAGTCACAAGGACTAATGAACAAGCACAAATGGTTTACACAACAAGTCACATGGACTAAGAACAAGAACAAATGTTTTACACAACGAGTCACAAGGACTAATGAACATGGAGAAATGGTTAGAACAACAAGTCTCCATGACAAGGACAAATAGTTTACACAACGAATCACAAGGAGTAATTAACAAGCACAAATGGTGCACACAACGAGTCACAAGGACTAAAGAACATGGACAAATGGTTCACACAACGAGTCACAAGGACTAATGAACAAGGACAAATGGTTTACACAATGAGTCACAGGGACTAATGAACAAGGACAAATGGTTTACACAACGAGCCATAAGGACTAATGAACAAGGAAAAAAGGTTAGAACAACAAGTCATCATAATAAGAACAAATGGATCACACAACGAGTCACAAGGACTAATTAACAAGCACAAATGGTTCACACAACGAGTCACAAGGACTAATTAACAAGCACAAATGGTTCACACAATGAGTCACAAGGGATAATGAACAAGAACAAATGGTTCACACAACGAGTCACAAGGATTAATGAACAAGTACAAACGGTTCACACAACGAGTCACAAGGACTAATGAACAAGCACAAATGGTTTACACAAGTCACAAGGACTAAGAACAAGAACAAATGTTTTACACAACGAGTCACAAGGACTAATGAACATGGAGAAATGGTTAGAACAACAAGTCTCCATGACAAGGACAAATAGTTCACACAACGAATCACAAGGACTAATTAACAAGCACAAATGGTTCACACAATGAGTCACAAGGGATAATAAACAAGGACAAATGGTTCACACAATGAGTCACTGGCATCACACTCTACTTCAAAGAGTTGATCAAAGTCTGGCAACTTCAAAATAGGGGTCTCACACATCAATTTCTTAATCCTCTCAAAGGACTGCTGAGCACTCTCAGTCCAATGGAACTCCCCTTTCTTCATACACTCAGTAATTGGAGCAACAACTGAACTGAAGTTCTTGATAAATCTCCTATAAAATGAGGCCAATCCATGGAACCCTCTCACCTCAGTGATTGTTTTGGGAGTTGGCCAGGATTGAATGGCTGCAACTTTGTCCTGATCAACTGTAATCCCTCTCCCAGAGACAATGTACCCAAGGAATGCCACTTCTTCAACCATAAAAGTGCATTTTTCCAGTTTACCAAATAGCTTTTGTTCCTTGAGAATCCTGAACACAACTTCAAGATGTTTCAGGTGTTCTCTTTCACTGCTGCTATAAACCAAGATATCATCAAAGTAGACCACTGCAAATTTGCCTAAACATGGCCTTAACACCTCAGTCATCAGTCTCATAAAGGTGCTTGGTGCATTGGAAAGACCAAATGGCATCACAAGCCATTCATACAGTCCATGTTTAGTTTTGAAAGCAGTCTTCCACTCATCTCCTTCCCTTATCCTGACTTGATGGTACCCTTGCCTGAGATCAATTTTAGAAAATATCATGGCACCACTGAGCTCATCCAGCATGTCATCCAACCTTGGTATTGGGAACCTGTACTTGACAGTGATGTTGTTAATGGCCCTACTGTCAGTACACATCCTCCATGTTCCATCTTTCTTGGGAACAAGTAGAGCAGGGACTGCACAAGGACTGAGAGATTCCCTGACAAATCCTTTGCTCATAAGTTCCTCAATTTGGCTTTGCAATTCTTTGGTAGCAGCTGGATCACTTCTATAAGCTGGCCTATTAGGAAGCACTGAGCCTGGAACAAGGTCTATGTGATGCTCAATGCCTCTCAATGGTGGCAACCCACTAGGCAGCTCTCTTGGAAACACCTCCTTATACCTCTGAATTAATGGCCTAACTTCAGCAGGTATTTCAGGGCTCCCTTCTTTGCTCACTTCTTTGGATAGTAACATCCAGATAGGCTGCTCCTGCTTCATCTCTTTGATCATGGCTGCTTCAGAAAGAAATAGCACACCATTGCTCTCTTCTGGCATGCTGGGGCTTCCATAGTTTTTCTGATTGGGTGGCAATGGGGTCAGGGTGACCTTCTTGCCTTCATGCTTGAAACTATAGATGTTATCCTTCCCATGGTGGGTGGTATTCCTGTCATACTCCCATGGTCTTCCTAAGAGTAGATGGCAGGCATCCATTGGGACAATATCACACAAGACCTCATCTTTATACACCTTCCCAATAGAAAATGGAACCAAGCATTGCTTGTCCACCCTTACTTCTGCTCCCTTGTTCAACCATCTCAACTTGTAGGGGTTTGGGTGCTCTTGAGTTGTCGAGTTGAGTTTACTAACCATGGCATTTGATGCCACATTCGTACAACTTCCCCCATCTATGATCAGGTTACAAACCCTCCCCTGGACTGTGCATCTGGTTCTGAATATCGGGGATCTTTGATCGGCTTCCCGAGAGGTGAGTGTTGGGAATGCATGACCCTCCACAAGACTAAGCTGTGACCTGTATCAGGGGGGGCCACAACTGCATCTTGTTCTGGTTCTCCTTCAGTCTCCACTTCCTCCATTATCAGGGTCTCATCTTCCTCATACTGAACCAAGCCTTCTCTCTCCCACTGTTCTACTTCCATTGCTGTCAAGGTTCTCTTAGAAGGACAGTCCTTCCTAAAATGGCCATACCCTTGGCACTGGAAGCATTTAATTTTCCCATCAGTCATAGATGTGTTGGTTCTAGGATTCACATGGCTCTTCCCCTTGTCTGGTGTTGGTTGGGTTGCAATTTTTGGAGTTTCTCCAATCCTAACCCCAGAAAAAGGTTTGAAAGTGGGTCTGGTAAGGGGTTTGGAAGCAGTGACTTTGGCTTTTCCCATCTTTTCAATCCTCAATGCCAGGTTGACTGCCTCATCAAAGGACCAAACTTGTTGCATTCTGACTCTTATAGCAATCTTAGGATCTAAACCCTCAACAAACCTAGCAATTTTCTGTTCAGGCTTTTCAGTGATCTCACATTGCAGGGTGAGTTGTTCAAAGCTCCTAAGATAAGACTCAACAGATTGTTGGTCTTGCCTCAGCTGGGTTAACTTAATAAACATATCCTGGGTGTAATCTTTAGCTATAAACTTATCCTTCAATTTCTTTTTAAGCTTTAGCCAAGATTTAATGGGTTCCTTGCCCTCTCTCATTCTCTGGCCTTTCGTGGTTTTCATACCAAAGTGAGGCATAACCTTTGAATTTAAGGATAGAAACTTTGAAAGCTTTCCTGTCAGTATATCCTTTAAATTCAAAGACTCTCTCAACAGTTCTAATCCAGTCTAACAAATCTTCAGGGTTTAAACTACCATGGAAATCAGGAATTTCTACCTTTATATCTTTGTCTCTTTCCATGTAGATGCCCTCTGCCATAGATTCATCGATTCGACATGTCTTCTCCATGTTCCCGGTGGTATGGTTGTCCTCTTCCTGCTCCAAAAAAAGCCTCTACCCCCGCCTCTCGCCTCTCGTAGGGTGGCCTGTTAGGAACTCCTTCTGCAAGAGTGTTGACAATATTCACCAGTTCATTGATTCTTCCCGCTATCCGATCCACCCTGGTTTCAATACCAGTAAATCTCTCTTCACTCATGGGTTATTTTTTTGTAGTTTTGTTGTAGTTAGGGTAAAAATGAACTCACTTTCCTTCCCAAGACTAACACAAGATAGAATCGTGTTAAAACCTTGCTCTGATATACCAATTTGGAGTGTAATGTCCAAGGGTTTAGACAAAAACAACAATCAAACCAGCAGAAATAAAACAAGTTCTCAGGAATGCAATAAACTTGTGCTAATTAATAAAACTATGAATTGACCTCCTAAAATCATGAAACTTGGCAGTAAATTACTTTGATATAAGAACTACTTCTGAGCAAAAGACCAGGATTTTTAGAGGACTCAAGGTATTTTTAAGACTCAAACTTGAACCGACTGATGACAGACACAAGGACCGTAATTGAGACAGTTACGAGACAAAGCTTGAAAGGAGGGAACTTGGATATAATTATCAACTGGAAAACCCACGGAATACTCACAGGGAATTAAGCTAATAATTTGGGGTGTTAGAGTTAAGAAATTCCACAGATTAACACAGGAAAATCTCAACTGAAACAAACAGCAAAGCCAAACTATCCACAGTCTCAGCACAGGAAAGTTTATGCTCTACTAACAGGTACTTAATCAATAACCACAGTCTAAGCACAGGTTATTATCAAGCCTGGCTCTAATCTACAGACTAAGCACAAGATTAAGAGGTTTAAATTTGAGAGAAATCTCAGGTTTCATTCATCAATCAGCTGTGTTACAACAGTCTGAGCTAAGGTCCTTATATAGGCCTTTTTAGGTTACAATCTTGAAAGAAAACTACATCCAAGGGTCAGGATCTCTCCTCACATGCTGATAAGAGTCCAAGTACAATATTACAACGGTTTAAAAGCTCTTAATTGTAAACTGGAATGAAAACAAAAGAGAAATGCAGGTGACAGTGACATGTTGTGGTCCTTTGCTGCATTGCTGGCTTTTCTGTTGAATGTAGGCACTGGAGGACGAAATGATTGAGTCCTTGGCATTAAAATTGGCTCTAGGTTGTATCTGGTTTATGGGAAGACAAGCCAAAAGTTCCTTGCATGCTTTTTCCTCATGGTTTAGCCAGAAATGGAAAGATTGCTTTTTGTTGTTTGTCAAATCTTTGCGATTCTGTTCCAGCTTAGTTTTCTATGACTTGCATTGTGATTCTTCCTTGGACCCCTAGGACTTTTCTGAGCTTAGTTTAATGGCCAACCAGCTGGCCATGGTGGCAGCTGGTGGTTGGGCTTGTACTCGTACCTATTAGCCACTAAACCTAGCCCACTCTGGTTGCTTCCCGAAAGTGGTTGTGGTCTTTGTTTTGGCCTGCTTGCATTTGTGGAGTGTCCTGGTCAGTAGCTCCTGCTGCAACCTCCCCTGGTTGAACAGGGCTTGTCCTCAAGCCTGGTGACTCCTCCCCTCGATCCTCATAATATGGGCTTAGGTCACCTACATTGAAAGTGCCATGCACCTCATACTCTCCTGGTAGATCCACCTTGTAGGCATTTGGACCAATCCTCTCAATAATTTCAAAGGGGCCATCAGCTCTTGGCATTAACTTGTTCTTTCTTCTTGATGGAAACCTCTCTTTTCTTAAGTGAACCCAGACTAAATCCCCTGGAACAAATTCTTTCTTTTTCTGAGGTACCTTGGACTGTTTCCTGTACTTCTCATTGGTCTTCTCAATCTCTCTTTTCACAGTTTCATGGAGTTTCAACAGCTGTTCTTCCCCTGGCCTTAGCATCATGATTCATCTCATTTCTTGGTACAGATGATAAGTCTATAGGCATTAGGGGGTTAATTCCATAGACAACCTCAAAAGGACTATGACCGATGAGCATTGATGGTGATCTGTTGAAGGCAAATTCTGCTGCTGCTAACTTGATGTCCCAATCTTTTAGACTCTTGCTTACAATACATCTCAGAATCCTACCCAAGGTTTTGTTGGTGACCTCGGTTTGGCCATCTGTTTGGGGGTGGTGAGATGTCTTGAACAACAGATTTGGTCTTGAGTAGCTTCCATAGAGTTTTCCAAAAGTAACTCATGAACTTTGTATCCCTATCTGATACAATTGTCTTTGGAATCCCATGAAGCCTTACAATTTCCTTCAAGTATAGCTCAAAGAAGACTAGCAAGATCCTCTGTCTTCTTGCAAGCTATGAAATGGGCCATTTTACTGAACCTATCAACAACAACCATGACTGAATCCTTTCCTCTCTGTGTTCTTGGCAGTGCAACAATAAAATCCATGCTCACATCTTCCCATGGCCTGCTTGGTACTGGTAATGGAACATATGGACCAGTCTGGAAAGAACTCTTGGCCATTTGACATACTGAACATCTCCTGAGAACATTTTGGACATCCCCCATCATCTTTGGCCAATAGAACTGTTCTTGTAGTATGTCCAGTGTCTTTTGAACACCAAAATGCCCTCCTAAGCCTCCTGAATGGACTTCCCTGATTAGGAGGTCCCTGTAGGAACCCCTTGGAACACAGAGCTTGTTCCCTTGGAATAGAAACCCATCTTGCAGCAAGTATTTGTTCCCTGGAACCCTATGCCCTTCAAACTGTGTGATCCACTCCTCAGAGAAGTCAGGGTCTTCCTTGTACATCTCTTTCATGAACTCAAAACCAAGGACCCTGGTTCCCATAGTTGACGAAGGAGTGCCTCCTTGATAGTGCATCTGCCACTACGTTTTGTTTCCCTTCTTTATACTTGCTGGAAAAGGTGAATGATTGCAAGTACTCCACCCATTTAGCATGCCTGTGACTCAACTTGTGCTGGCCATTGATATATTTCAATGCTTCATGATCAGAGTGCAACACAAATGGCTTTGGTTTCAAATAGTGACTCCAATGCATGACTCGCCCGATAATTGCATAAAATTCTTTGTCATAGGTAGAATACTTTAACTTAGCTCCATTCAACTTCTCACTGAAGTAAGCTACGGTTTCGAGCTTGGATCAGGACTGCACCAATGCCTACCCCACTGGCATCACACTCTACTTCAAAGAGTTGATCAAAGTCCTGCAACTTCAAAATAGGGGTCTCACACATCAATTTCTTAATCCTCTCAAAGGATCACTGAGCACTCTCGTCCAATGGAACTCCCCTTTCTTCATACACTCGATAATGGAGCAACAACTGAACTGAAGTTCTTGATAAATCTCCTATAAAATGAGGCCAATCCATGGAACCCTCTCACCTCAGTGATTGTTTTGGGAGTGGGCCAGGATTGAATGGCTGCAACTTTGTCCTGATCAACTGTAATCCCTCTCCCAGAGACAATGTACCCAAGGAATGCCACTTCTTCAACCATAAAAGTGCATTTTTCCAGTTTACCAAATAGCTTTTGTTCCTTGAGAATCCCGAACACAACTTCAAGATGTTTCAGTGTTCTCTTTCACTTTCTTCTATAAACCAAGATATCATCAAAGTAGACCACTGCAAATTTGCCTAAACATGGCCTTAACACCTCAGTCATCAGTCTCATAAAGGTGCTTGGTGCATTGGAAAGACCAAATGGCATCACAAGCCATTCATACAGTCCATGTTTAGTTTTGAAAGCAGTCTTCCACTCATCTCCTTCCCTTATCCTGACTTGATGGTACCCTTGCCTGAGATCAATTTTAGAAAATATCATGGCACCACTGAGCTCATCCAGCATGTCATCCAACCTTGGTATTGGGAACCTGTACTTGACAGTGATGTTGTTAATGGCCCTACTGTCAGTACACATCCTCCATGTTCCATCTTTCTTGGGAACAAGTAGAGCAGGGGACCGCACAAGGATCGAGAGATTCCCTGACAAATCCTTTGCTCATAAGTTCCTCAATTTGGCTTTGCAATTCTTTGGTAGCAGCTGGATCACTTCTATAAGCTGGCCTATTAGGAAGCACTGAGCCTGGAACAAGGTCTATGTGATGCTCAATGCCTCTCAATGGTGGCAACCCACTAGGCAGCTCTCTTGGAAACACCTCCTTATACCTCTGAATTAATGGCCTAACTTCAGCAGGTATTTCAGGGCTCCCTTCTTTGCTCACTTCTTTGGATAGTAACATCCAGATAGGCTGCTCCTGCTTCATCTCTTTGATCATGGCTGCTTCAGAAAGAAATAGCACACCATTGCTCTCTTCTGGCATGCTGGGGCTTCCATAGTTTTTCTGATTGGGTGGCAATGGGGTCAGGGTGACCTTCTTGCCTTCATGCTTGAAACTATAGATGTTATCCTTCCCATGGTGGGTGGTATTCCTGTCATACTCCCATGGTCTTCCTAAGAGTAGATGGCAGGCATCCATTGGGACAATATCACACAAGACCTCATCTTTATACACCTTCCCAATAGAAAATGGAACCAAGCATTGCTTGTCCACCCTTACTTCTGCTCCCTTGTTCAACCATCTCAACTTGTAGGGGTTTGGGTGCTCTTGAGTTGTCAGGTTGAGTTTACTAACCATGGCATTTGATGCCACATTCGTACAACTTCCCCCATCTATGATCAGGTTACAAACCCTCCCCTGGACTGTGCATCTGGTTCTGAATATCAGGGATCTTTGATCAGCTTCCAGAGGTGAGTGTTGGGAATGCATGACCCTCCACAAGACTAAGCTGTGACCTGTATCAGGGGGGGCCACAACTGCATCTTGTTCTGGTTCTCCTTCAGTCTCCACTTCCTCCATTATCAGGGTCTCATCTTCCTCATACTGAACCAAGCCTTCTCTCTCCCACTGTTCTACTTCCATTGCTGTCAAGGTTCTCTTAGAAGGACAGTCCTTCCTAAAATGGCCATACCCTTGGCACTGGAAGCATTTAATTTTCCCATCAGTCATAGATGTGTTGGTTCTAGGATTCACATGGCTCTTCCCCTTGTCTGGTGTTGGTTGGGTTGCAATTTTTGGAGTTTCTCCAATCCTAACCCCAGAAAAAGGTTTGAAAGTGGGTCTGGTAAGGGGTTTGGAAGCAGTGACTTTGGCTTTTCCCATCTTTTCAATCCTCAATGCCAGGTTGACTGCCTCATCAAAGGACCAAACTTGTTGCATTCTGACTCTTATAGCAATCTTAGGATCTAAACCCTCAACAAACCTAGCAATTTTCTGTTCGGGCTTTTCAGGTGATCTCACATTGCAGGGTGAGTTGTTCAAAGCTCCTAAGATAAGACTCAACAGATTGTTGGTCTTGCCTCACCGGGTTAACTTAATAAACATATCCTGGGTGTAATCTTTAGCTATAAACTTATCCTTCAATTTCTTTTTAAGCTTTAGCCAAGATTTAATGGGTTCCTTGCCCTCTCTCATTCTCTGGCCTTTCAGGTTTTCATACCAAAGTGAGGCATAACCTTTGAATTTAAGGATAGAAACTTTGAAAGCTTTCTGTCAAAAGATATCCTTTAAATTCAAAGACTCTCTCAACAGTTCTAATCCAGTCTAACAAATCTTCAGGGTTTAAACTACCATGGAAATCAGGAATTTCTACCTTTATATCTTTGTCTCTTTCCATGTAGATGCCCTCTGCCATAGATTCATCAGTATCTGACATGTCTTCTCCATGTTCCTGGTGGTATGGTTGTCCTCTTCCTGCTCCAAAGAAAGCCTCTACCCCTGCCTCTGCCTCTGTAGGGTGGCCTGTTAGGAACTCCTTCTGCAAGAGTGTTGACAATATTCACCAGTTCATTGATTCTTCCTGCTATCTGATCCACCCTGGTTTCAATACCAGTAAATCTCTCTTCACTCATGGGTTATTTTTTGTAGTTTTGTTGTAGTTAGGGTAAAAATGAACTCACTTTCCTTCCCAAGACTAACACAAGATAGAATCGTGTTAAAACCTTGCTCTGATATACCAATTTGGAGTGTAATGTCCAAGGGTTTAGACAAAAACAACAATCAAACCAGCAGAAATAAAACAAGTTCTCAGGAATGCAATAAACTTGTGCTAATTAATAAAACTATGAATTGACCTCCTAAAATCATGAAACTTGGCAGTAAATTACTTTGATATAAGAACTACTTCTGAGCAAAAGACCAGGATTTTTAGAGGACTCAAGGTATTTTTAAGACTCAGCTGAACTGACTGACAGACACAAGGACTGTAATTGAGACAGTTCTGAGACAAAGCTTGAAAGGAGGGAACTTGGATATAATTATCAACTGGAAAACCCACAGAATACTCACAGGGAATTAAGCTAATAATTTGGGGTGTTAGAGTTAAGAAATTCCACAGATTAACACAGGAAAATCTCAATCAAACAAACAAAGAAAGCCAAACTATCCACAGTCTCAGCACAGGAAAGTTTATGCTCTACTAACAGGTACTTAATCAATAACCACAGTCTAAGCACAGGTTATTATCAAGCCTGACTCTAATCTACAGACTAAGCACAAGATTAAGAGGTTTAAATTTGAGAGAAATCTCAGGTTTCATTCATCAATCAGCTGTGTTACAACAGTCTGAGCTAAGGTCCTTATATAGGCCTTTTTAGGTTACAATCTTGAAAGAAAACTACATCCAAGGGTCAGGATCTCTCCTCACATGCTGATAAGAGTCCAAGTACAATATTACAACGGTTTAAAAGCTCTTAATTGTAAACTGGAATGAAAACAAAAGAGAAATGCAGTGTGAGTGACATGTTGTGGTCCTTTCTTTGCATTGCTGGCTTTTCTGTTGAATGTAGGCACTGGAGGACGAAATGATTGAGTCCTTGGCATTAAAATTGGCTCTAGGTTGTATCTGGTTTATGGGAAGACAAGCCAAAAGTTCCTTGCATGCTTTTTCCTCATGGTTTAGCCAGAAATGGAAAGATTGCTTTTTGTTGTTTGTCAAATGTCTTTGCCTTCTCCACTTAGTTTTCTATGACTTGCATTGTGATTCTTCCTTGGACCCCTAGGACTTTTCTGAGCTTAGTTTAATGGCCAACCAGCTGGCCATGGTGGCAGCTGGTGGTTGGGCTTGTACTCGTACCTATTAGCCACTAAACCTAGCCCACTCTGGTTGCTTCCTGAAGTGGTTGTGGTGCTGTTTTGGCCTGCTTGCATTTGTGGAGTGTCCTGGTCAGTAGCTCCTGCTGCAAAAGGACAAATGGTTTACACAACAAGTCACAAGGACTAAGAACAAGGACAAATGTTTTACACAACGAGTCATAAGGACTAATGAACATGGACAAATGGTTAGAACTACAAGTCACCATGACAAGGACAAATAGTTCACACAACGAATCACAAGGACTAATTAAAAATCACAAATGGTTCACACAACGAGTCACAAGGACTAAAGAACAAGGACCAATGGTTCACACAACGAGTCACAAGGGATAATGAACAAGGACAAATGGTTCACACAACGAGTCACAAGGATTAATGAACAAGGAAAAATGGTTCACACAACGAGTCACAATGACTAATGAACAACGGTAAATGGTTAGAACAACAAGTCACAATGACAAGGACAAAATTATTCACTCAACGTGTCACAAGGACTAATGAACAAGGACAAATGGTTTACACAACAAGTCACAAGGGATAATGAACAAGGACAAATGGTTCACACAACGAGTCACAAGGATTAATGAACAAGGAAAAATGGTTCACACAACGAGTCCCAATGACTAATGAACAACGATAAATGGTTAGAACAACATGTCACAATGACAAGGACAAAATTATTCACACAACGTGTCACAAGGACTAATGAAAAAGGACAAATGGTTTACACAACAAGTCACAAGGACTAAGAACAAGGACAAATGTTTTACACAACGAGTCATAAGGACTAATGAACATGGACAAATGGTTAGAACTACAAGTCACCATGACAAGGACAAATAGTTCACACAACGAATCACAAGGACTAATTAAAAATCACAAATGGTTCACACAACGAGTCACAAGGACTAAAGAACAAGGACCAATGGTTCACACAACGAGTCACAAGGGATAATGAACAAGGACAAATGGTTCACACAACGAGTCACAAGGATTAATGAACAAGGAAAAATGGTTCACACAACGAGTCACAATGACTAATGAACAACGATAAATGGTTAGAACAGCAAGTCACAATGACAAGGACAAAATTATTCACTCAACGTGTCACAAGGACTAATGAACAAGGACAAATGGTTTACACAACAAGTCACAAGGACTAAGAACAAGGACAAATGTTTTACACAACGAGTCATAAGGACTAATGAACATGGACAAATGGTTAGAACTACAAGTCACCATGACAAGGACAAATAGTTCACACAATGAATCACAATGACTAATTAACAAGCACAAATGGTTCACACAACGAGTCACAAGGACTAAAGAACATGGACAAATGATTCACACCACGAGTCAGAAGGACTAATGAACAAGGACAAATGGTTCACACAACGAGTCAAAATAACAAGAACAAATGGATCACACAACGAGTCACAAGGACTAATTAACAAGCACAAATGGTTCACACAACGAGTCACAAGGACTAAAGAACAAGGACAAATGGTTCACACAATGAGTCACAAGGGATAATAAACGAGGACAAATGGTTCACACAACGAGTCACAAGGATTAATGAACAAGTACAAACGGTTCACACAACGAGTCACAAGGACTAATGAACAAGCACAAATGGTTTACACAACAAGTCACAAGGACTAAGAACAAGAACAAATGTTTTACACAACGAGTCACAAGGACTAATGAACATGGAGAAATGGTTAGAACAACAAGTCTCCATGACAAGGACAAATAGTTCACACAATGAATTACAAGGACTAATTAACAAGCACAAATGGTTCACACAACGAGTCACAAGGACTAAAGAACATGGACAAATGGTTCACACAACGAGTCACAAGGACTAATGAACAAGGAAAATGGTTTACACAACGAGTCACAGGGACTAATGAACAAGGACAAATGGTTTACACAACGAGTCACAAGGACTAATGAACAAGGAAAAATGGTTAGAACAACAAGTCACCATGACAAGGATAAATGGTTCACACAACGAGTCAAAAGGACTAATTAACAAGAACAAATAGTTCGCAAAACGAGTCACAAGGACTAAAGAACAAGGACCAATGGTTCACACAACGAGTCACAAGGGATAATGAACAAGGACAAATGGTTCACACAACGAGTCACAAGGACTAATGAACAAGGAAAAATGGTTCACACAACGAGTCACAATGACTAATGAACAACGATAAATGGTTAGAACAACATGTCACAATGACAAGGACAAAATTATTCACTCAACGTGTCACAAGGACTAATGAACAAGGACAAATGGTTTACACAAAAAGTCACAAGGACTAAGAACAAGGACAAATGTTTTACACAACGAGTCATAAGGACTAATGAACATGGACAAATGGTTAGAACTACAAGTCACCATGACAAGGACAAATAGTTCACACAATGAATCACAAGGACTAATTAACAAGCACAAATGGTTCACACAACGAGTCACAAGGACTAAAGAACATGGACAAATGGTTCACACAACGAGTCACAAGGACTAATGAACAAGGACAAATGGTTTACACAACGAGTCACAGGGACTAATGAACAAGGACAAATGGTTTACACAACGAGTCACAAGGACTAATGAACAAGGAAAAATGGTTAGAACAACAAGTCACCATGACAAGGATAAATGGTTCACACAACGAGTCACAAGGACTAATTAACAAGAACAAATAGTTCGCAAAACGAGTCACAAGGACTAAAGAACAAGGACCAATGGTTCACACAACGAGTCACAAGGGATAATGAACAAGGACAAATGGTTCACACAACGAGTCACAAGGATTAATGAACAAGGAAAAATGGTTCACACAACGAGTCACAATGACTAATGAACAAGGACAAATGGTTCACACAACGAGTCACAATGACAAGGACAAAATTATTCACTCAACGTGTCACAAGGACTAATGAACAAGGACAAATGGTTTACACAACAAGTCACAAGGACTAAGAACAAGGACAAATGTTTTACACAACGAGTCATAAGGACTAATGAACATGGACAAATGGTTAGAACTACAAGCCACCATGACAAGGACAAATAGTTCACAAAACGAATCACAAGGCCTAATTAAAAAGCACAAATGGTTCACACAACGAGTCACAAGGAATAAAGAACATGGACAAATGGTTCACACAACGAGTCAGAAGGACTAATGAACAAGGACAAATGGTTCACACAACGAGTAACAAGGGATAATGAACAAGGACAAATGGTTCACACAACGAGTCACAAGGATTAATGAACAAGGACAAATGGTTCACACAACGAGTCACAATGACTAATGAACAACGATAAATGGTTAGAACAACAAGTCACAATGACAAGGAGAAAATTATTCACACAACATGTCACAAGGACTAATGAACAAGGACAAATGGTTTACACAACAAGTCACAAGGACTAAGAACAAGGACAAATGTTTTACACAACGAGTCATAAGGACTAATGAACATGGACAAATGGTTAGAACTACAAGTCACCATGACAAGGACAAATAGTTCACACAACAAATCACAAGGACTAATTAACAAGCACAAATGGTTCACAAAATGAGTCACAAGGACTAAAGAACATGGACAAATGGTTCAAAAAACGAGTCACAAGGATTAATGAACAAGGACAAACGGTTTACACAACGAGTCACAAGGACTAATGAACAAGGACAAATGGTTCACACAACGAGTCACAAGGACTAATGAACAAGGACAAAAGGTTAGAACAACAAGTCACCATAACAAGAACAAATGGATCACACAACGAGTCACAAGGACTATTTAACAAGCACAAATGGTTCACACAACGAGTCACAAGGACTAAAGAACAAGGACAAATGGTTCACACAATGAGTCACAAGGGATAATGAACAAGGACAAATGGTTCACACAACGAGTCACAAGGATTAATGATCAAGTACAAACGGTTCACACAACGAGTCACAAGGACTAATGAACAAGCACAAATGGTTTACACAACAAGTCACAAGGACTAATGAACATGGAGAAATGGTTAGAACAACAAGTCTCCATGACAAGGACAAATAGTTTACACAACGAATCACAAGGAGTAATTAACAAGCACAAATGGTTCACACAACGAGTCACCAGGACTAAAGAACATGGACAAATGGTTCACACAACGAGTCACAAGGACTAATGAACAAGGACAAATGGTTTACACAACGAGTCACAGGGACTAATGAACAAGGACAAATGGTTTACACAACGAGTCATAAGGACTAATGAACAAGGAAAAATGGTTAGAACAACAAGTCACCATGACAAGGATAAATGGTTCACACAACGAGTCACAAGGACTAATTAACAAGAACAAATAGTTCGCAAAACGAGTCATAAGGACTAAAGAACAAGGACAAATGGTTCACACAACGAGTTACAAGGGATAATGAACAAGGACAAATGGTTCACACAACGAGTCACAAGGATTAATGAACAAGGAAAAATGGTTCACACAACGAGTCACAATAACTAATGAATAACGATAAATGGTTAGAACAACAAGTCACAATGACAAGGACAAAATTATTCACACAACGTGTCACAAGGACTAATGAACAAGGACAAATAGGTTACACAACAAGTCACAAGGACTAAGAACAAGGACAAATGTTTTACACAACGAGTCATAAGGACTAATGAAAATGGACAAATGGTTAGAACTACAAGTCACCATGACAAGGACAAATAGTTCACACAACGAATCACAAGGACTAATTAAAAAGCACAAATGGTTCACACAACGAGTCACAAGGACTAAAGAACAAGGACAAATGGTTTACACAACGAGTCACAGGGACTAATGAACAAGGACAAATGGTTTACAAAACGAGTCACAAGGACTAATGAACCAGGAAAAATTGTTAGAACAACAAGTCACCATGACAAGAATAAATGGTTCACACAACGAGTCACAAGGACAAAAGAACAAGGACAAATGGTTCACACAACGAGTCACAAGGGATAATGAACAAGGACAAATGGTTCACACAACGAGTCACAAGGATTAATGAACAAGGACAAATGGTTCACACAACGAGTCACAAGGACTAAGAACAAGGACAAATATTTTACACAACGAGTCATAAGTACTAATGAACATGGACAAATGGTTAGAACTACAAGTCACCATGATAAGGACAAATAGTTCACACAACGGATCACAAGGACTAATTAACAAGCACAAATAGTTCACACAATGAGTCATAAGGACTAAAGAACATGTACAAATGGTTCACACAACGAGCCACAAGGATTAATGAACAAGGACAAATGGTTCACACAACGAGTCACAAGGACTAATGAACAAGGACAAATGGTTCACACAATGAGTCACAAGGACTAATGAACAAGGACAAATGGTTAGAACAACAAGTCACCATAACAAGAACAAATGGATCACACAACGAGTCACAAGGACTAATTAACAAGCACAAATGGTTCACACAATGAGTCAGAAGGACTAAAGAACAAGGACAAATGGTTCACACAACGAGTCACAAGGACTAAAGAACAAGGACAAATGGTTCACACAATGAGTCACAAGGACTAAAGAACAAGGACAAATGGTTCACACAATGAGTCACAAGGACTAAAGAACAAGGACAAATGGTTGACACAATGAGTCAGAAGGGATAATGAACAAGGACAAATGGTTCACACAACGAGTCACAGTGATTAATGAACAAGTACAAACGGTTCACACAACGAGTCACAAGGACTAATGAACAAGCACAAATGGTGTACACAATAAGTCACAAGGACTAAGAAGAAGAACAAATGTTTTACATAACGAGTCACAAGGACTAATGAACATGGAGAAATGGTTAGAACAAGAAGTCTCCATGACAAGGAAAATAGTTCACACAACGAATCACAAGGACTAATTAACAAGCCCAAATGGTTCACACAACGAGTCACAAGGACTAAAGAACATGGACAAATGGTTCACACAACGAGTCACAAGGACTAATGAACAAGGACAAATGGTTCACACAACGAGTCCCAATGACTAATGAACAACGATAAATGGTTAGAACAACATGTCACAATGACAAGGACAAAATTATTCACACAACGTGTCACAAGGACTAATGAAAAAGGACAAATGGTTTACACAACAAGTCACAAGGACTAAGAACAAGGACAAATGTTTTACACAACGAGTCATAAGGACTAATGAACATGGACAAATGGTTAGAACTACAAGTCACCATGACAAGGACAAATAGTTCACACAACGAATCACAAGGACTAATTAAAAAGCACAAATGGTTCACACAACGAGTCACAAGGACTAAAGAACATGGACAAATGGTTCACACAACGAGTCAGAAGGACTAATGAACAAGGACAAATGGTTTACACAATGAGTCACAAGGACTAATGAACAAGGGCAAATGGTTCACACTACGAGTCACAAGGACTAATGAACAAGGACAAATGGTTCACACAACGAGTCACCATAACAAGAACAAATGGATCACACAACGAGTCACAAGGACTAATTAACAAGCACAAATGGTTCACACAACGAGCCACAACGACTAAAGAACAAGGACAAATGGTTCACACAATGAGTCACAAGGGATAATAAACGAGGACAAATGGTTCACACAACGAGTCACAAGGATTAATGAACAAGTACAAACGGTTCACACAACGAGTCACAAGGACTAATGAACAAGCACAAATGGTTTACACAACAAGTCACAAGGACTAAGAACAAGAACAAATGTTTTACACAACGAGTCACAAGGACAAATGAACATGGAGAAATGGTTAGAACAACAAGTCTCCATGACAAGGACAAATTGTTCACACAATGAATCACAAGGACTAATTAACAAGCACAAATGGTTCACACAACGATTCACAAGGACTAAAGAACATGGACAAATGGTTCACACAACGAGTCACAAGGACTAATGAACAAGGACAAATGGTTTACACAACGAGTCACAGGGACTAATGAACAAGGAAAAATGGTTAGAACAACAAGTCACCATGACAAGGATAAATGGTTCACACAACGAGTCACAAGGACTAATTAACAAGAACAAATAGTTCGCAAAACGAGTCACAAGGACTAAAGAACAAGGACCAATGGTTCACACAACGAGTCACAAGGGATAATGAACAAGGACAAATGGTTCACACAACGAAACACAAGGATTAATGAACAAGGAAAAATGGTTCACACAACGAGTCACAATGACTAATGAACAACGATATTAGAACAACAAGTCACAATGACAAGGACAAAATTATTCACTCAACGTGTCACAAGGACTAATGAACAAGGACAAATGGTTTACACAACAAGTCACAAGGATTAAGAACAAGGACAAATGTTTTACACAACGAGTCATAAGGACTAATGAACATGGACAAATGGTTAGAACTACAAGTCACCATGAAAAGGACAAATAGTTCACACAACGAATCACAAGGACTAATTAAAAAGCACAAATGGTTCACACAACGAGTCACAAGGACTAAAGAACATGGACAAATGGTTCACACAACGAGTCAGAAGGACTAATGAACAAGGACAAATGGTTTACACAACAAGTCACAAGGACTAAGAACAAGAACAAATGTTTTACACAACGAGTCACAAGGACTAATGAACATGGAGAAATGGTTAGAACAACAAGTCTCCATGACAAGGACAAATAGTTCACACAACGAATCACAAGGACTAATTAACAAGAACAAATAGTTCGCAAAACGAGTCACAAGGACTAAAGAACAAGGACAAATGGTTCACACAACGAGTCACAAGGGATAATGAACAAGGACAAATGGTTCACACAACGAGTCACAAGGATTAATGAACAAGGAAAAATGGTTCACACAACGAGTCACAATGACTAATGAACAACGATAAATGGTTAGAACAACAAGTCACTATGACACGGAGAAAATTATTCACACAACGTGTCACAAGGACTAATGAACAAGGACAAATGGTTTACACAACAAGTCAGAAGGACTAAGAACAACGACAAATGTTTTACACAACGAGTCATAAGGACTAATAAACATGGACAAATGGTTAGAACTACAAGTCACCATGACAAGGACAAATAGTTCACATAACGAATCACAAGGACTAATTAACAAGCACAAATGGTTCACACAATGAGTCACAAGGACTAAAGAACAAGGACCAATGGTTCACACAACGAGTCACAAGGGATAATGAACAAGGACAAATGGTTCACACAACGAGTCACAAGGACTAATGAACAAGGACAAATGATTCACACAACGAGTCACAAGGACTAATGAACAAGGACAAATGGTTAGAACAACAAGTCACCATGACAAGGATAAATGCTTCACACAACGAGTCACAAGGACTAATTAACAAGAACAAATAGTTAGCAAAACGAGTCACAAGGACTAAAGAACAAGGACAAATGGTTCACACAACGAGTCACAAGGGATAATGAACAAGGACAAATGGTTCACACAACGAGTCACAAGGATTAATGAACAAGGAAAAATGGTTCACACAACGAGTCACAATGACTAATGAACAACGATAAATGGTTAGAACAACATGTCACAATGACAAGGACAAAATTATTCACACAACGTGTCACAAGGACTAATGAAAAAGGACAAATGGTTTACACAACAAGTCACAAGGACTAAGAACAAGGACAAATGTTTTACACAACGAGTCATAAGGACTAATGAACATGGACAAATGGTTAGAACTACAAGTCACCATGACAAGGACAAATAGTTCACACAACGAATCACAAGGACTAATTAAAAAGCACAAATGGTTCACACAACGAGTAACAAGGACTAAAGAACATGGACAAATGGTTCACACAACGAGTCAGAAGGACTAATGAACAAGGACAAATGGTTTACACAACGAGTCAAAGGGACTAATGAACAAGGACAAATGGTTTACACAACGAGTCACAATGACTAATGAACAAGGAAAAATGGTTAGAACAACAAGTCACCATGACAAGGATAAATGGTTCACACAACGAGTCACAAGGACTAATTAACAAGAACAAATAGTTCGCAAAACGAGTCACAAGGACTAAAGAACAAGGACCAATGGTTCACAAAACGAGTCAGAAGGGATAATGAACCATGGTTCACACAAAGAGTCACAAGGATTAATGAACAAGGAAAAATGGTTCACACAACGAGTCACAATGACTAATGAACAACGATAAATGGTTAGAACAACAAGTCACAATGACAAGGACAAAATTATTCACTCAACGTGTCACAAGGACTAATGAACAAGGACAAATGGTTTACACAACAAGTCATAAGGACTAAGAACAAGGACAAATGTTTTACACAACGAGTCATAAGGACTAATGAACATGGACAAATGGTTAGAACTACAAGTCACCATGACAAGGACAAATAGTTCACACAACGAATCACAAGGACTAATTAAAAAGCACAAATGGTTCACACAACGAGTCACAAGGACTAAAGAACATGGACAAATGGTTCACACAACGAGTCAGAAGGACTAATGAACAAGGACAAATGGTTCACACAACGAGTCACAAGGGATAATGAACAAGGACAAATGGTTCACACAACGAGTCACAAGGATTAATGAACAAGGACAAATGGTTCACACAACGAGTCACAATGACTAATGAACAACGATAAATGGTTAGAACAACAAGTCACAATGACAAGGAGAAAATTATTCACACAACATGTCACAAGGACTAATGAACAAGGACAAATGGTTTACACAACAAGTCACAAGGACTAATAACAAGGACAAATGTTTTACACAACGAGTCATAACGTCTAATGAACATGGACAAATGGTTAGAACTACAAGTCACCATGACAAGGACAAATAGTTCACACAACGAATCACAAGGACTAATTAACAAGCACAAATGGTTCACACAATGAGTCACAAGGACTAAAGAACATGGACAAATGGTTCAAACAACGAGTCACAATGATTAATGAACAAGGACAAACGGTTTACACAACGAGTCACAAGGACTAATGAACAAGGACAAATGGTTCACACAACGAGTCACAAGGACTAACGAACAAGGACAAAAGGTTAGAACAACAAGTCACCATAACAAGAACAAATGGATCACACAACGAGTCACAAGGACTAATTAACAAGCACAAATGGTTCACACAACGAGTCACAAGGACTAAAGAACAAGGACAAATGGTTCACACAATGAGTCACAAGGGATAATGAACAAGGACAAATGGTTCACACAACGAGTCACAAGGATTAATGAACAAGTACAAACGGTTCACACAACGAGTCACAAGGACTAATGAACAAGCACAAATGGTTTACACAACAAGTCACAAGGACTAAGAACAAGAACAAATGTTTTACACAACGAGTCACAAGGACTAATGAACAAGGAAAAATGGCTTCTCTTAAGGTCACAACTCGTTGGTTAGGACACGCACTTTGGTAATGACCGAACCCTTGACACTTAAAGCATCGAACCTTAGCCAAACTAGTCTCTTTTCCCGGGGTTTTAGAGGACTGACCAGCGGTGTTTTTAGGGCTGCCAGTCGAGGTGTTAGACACGGCCTGGTTACTTGGACTACCGACAGATTTAGACTCGGGTTTAGACCATGATTTAGGCTTACTCGATTCTGAATTCGACCCACTCCCATACTTAGGCTTCCCTTGGGATTCGACTTTCAAACAAAGACTACACAAAGTATCAAAATCAGAATATTGGTATAACTCAACTGTGCTAGCAATGTTATAATTTAAACCACGCAAAAATCGAGCAATTTTTTGTTCCTCTACTTCCTCCAATTCACCCATAATAGCAAGATTCTGAAATTCATCTAAGTACTCGCTAACACTCAATTTGCCCTGTCTAAAATCAGCGATTTTGCGATAAGTAGATAACCTATGAGTCGATGGTACATACCTTTTCCGTAGTTTGCGTTTTAGGGACACCCAAGAATCAATTTTCTCCTTGCCTTCTCAGACCCTCTTAGCCTTCATCGCCTCATACCACAACGATGCTCCTTTGCTCAATTTCAGAATTGCAAACCTACACCTCTTGTCATCATCCAAGTCTTTAAAATCGAATAAACGATCGATTTTCCGTTCCCACTCCAAATAGGCCTCGGGATCAGCCCCTCCAACGAATTCAGGAAGATCACTCGCTTTGAATGCATCAACAATTCGTTCTCCTCTCCTAGGTTGCCAACGCTCATCAGTTTCACGAGCATGTTTCAAGGCTTCCCGTAATTGATGAATGAATTCTGGACTGTTGAAATCGACCGACATAGTTGAACAAGGATCAAGAGCCGAAGCTCTGATACCACAAATGATACGAATTGAGCAGCGGAATTAAGGACGTTTTGGACAGTGCTGAGGACTATTCGTACTAGGTACGCGCAGACCTGGAATTGTTTGATTAAGACAACAAGAACTATTAAAATGGCAGACGGTTTTTGGCGAACCGAACGTACTAGGACGACCCGTTCTGATTTTTGTGAATAAAAGGGATAGTGTTTGAACAAGCAAGACCTATTACTTGATCAAGGTGAGAGAGACCAAGACCTATTGATCTACAACTCGAAAGTTTAATCGAAATCGCGTTTCAACCAAACCAGTTTTGTTTCTAAGCAAGAAACGATTTTAACACAAGTGTTTTGTTGGTAATTTCTGAATGATTTTATTCAAGCAAAAGAAGGCATTATATAGCCTCTAAATGAGCCGTGCATAGCCTAGCAAAGTGAAGAGTTTATCATTTACTCTTCACTTAATTACAATCATTAAACTCCTAATACAATGAACTTAGACAACCATAAATTAGACTAACATTTTATTGTAAAACATAATCTGAAATGTAAGCTAAAAAAACGTCTAGTGGACCGTCTTGGATTGCGTGCCATCAGCTCTCAAGTTCCACACTTAGCAAATTAACACGAGAAGGATAATTGTAGTTTAAAGGCTGAAACTTACGGACCAACATCAGACCCTCCCCTTGAGTGTTCATAACCAACTCGTCCAGCCCATCAACTAACTCCGAGACATTAGCTTGGTCCTTAGCTTGGTTCGCATCATAATGAACAAAGACAAATGGTTCACACATCACAAGGATTAATGAACAAGGAAAAATGGTTCACACAACGAGTCACAATGACTAATGAACAACGATAAATGGTTAGAAGAACAAGTCACAATGACAAGGACAAAATTATTCACACAACGTGTCACAAGGACTAATGAACAAGGACAAATGGTTTACACAACAAGTCACAAGGACTAAGAACAAGGACAAATGTTTTACATAACGAGTCATAAGGACTAATGAACATGGACAAATAGTTCACACAACGAATCACAAGGACTAATTAAAAAGCAAAAATGGTTCACACAACGAGTCACAAGCACAAAAGAACATGGACAAATGGTTCACACAACGAGTCAGAAGGACTAATGAACAAGGACAAATGGTTTACACAACGAGTCACAAGGACTAATGAACAAGGGCAAATGGTTCACACGAGTCACAAGGACTAATGAACAAGGACAAATGGTTCACACAACGAGTCACAAGGACTAATGAACAAGGACAAATGGTTAGAACAACAAGTCACCATAACCAGAACAAATGGATCACACAACGAGTCACAAGGACTAATTAACAAGCACAAATGGTTCACACAACGAGTCACAAGGACTAAAGAACAAGGACAAATGGTTCACACAATGAGTCACAAGGGATAATGAACAAGGACAAATGGTTCACACAACGAGTCACAAGGATTAATGAACAAGTACAAACTGTTCACACAACGAGTCACAAGGACTAATGAACAAGCACAAATGGTTTACACAAGTCACAAGGACTAAGAACAAGAACAAATGTTTTACACAACGAGTCACAAGGACTAATGAACATGGAGAAATGGTTAGAACAACAAGTCTCCATGACAAGGACAAATAGTTCACACAACGAATCACAAGGACTAATTAACAAGCACAAATGGTTCACACAACGAGTCACAAGGACTAAAGAACATGGACAAATGGTTCACACAACGAGTCACAAGGACTAATGAACAAGGACAAATGGTTTACACAACGAGTCACAGGGACTAATGAACAAGGACAAATGGTTTACACAACGAGTCACAGGGACTAATGAACAAGGAAAAATGGTTAGAACAACAAGTCACCATGACAAGGATAAATGGTTCACACAACGAGTCACAAGGACTAATTAACAAGAACAAATAGTTCGCAAAACGAGTCACAGGGACTAAAGAACAAGGACCAATGGTTCACACAACGAGTCACAAGGGATAATGAACAAGGACAAATGGTTCACACAACGAGTCACAAGGATTACTGAACAAGGAAAAATGGTTCACACAACGAGTCACAATGACTAATGAACAACGATAAATGGTTAGAACAACAAGTCACAATGACAAGGAAAAAATTATTCACTCAACGTGTCACAAGGACTAATGAACAAGGATAAATGGTTTACACAACAAGTCATAAGGACTAAGAACAAGGACAAATGTTTTACACAACGAGTCATAAGGACTAATGAACATGGACAAATGGTTAGAACTACAAGTCACCATGACAAGGACAAATAGTTCACACAACGAATCACAAGGACTAATTAAAAAGCACAAATGGTTCACACAACGAGTCACAAGGACTAAAGAACATGGACAAATGGTTCACACAACGAGTCAGAAGGACTAATGAACAAGGACAAATGGTTCACACAACGAGTCACAAGGGATAATGAACAAGGACAAATGGTTCACACAACGAGTCACAAGGATTAATGAACAAGGACAAATGGTTCACACAACGAGTCACAATGACTAATGAACAACGATAAATGGTTAGAACAACAAGTCACAATGACAAGGAGAAAATTATTCACACAACATGTCACAAGGACTAATGAACAAGGACAAATGGTTTACACAACAAGTCACAAGGACTAAGAACAAGGACAAATGTTTTACACAACGAGTCATAAGGACTAATGAACATGGACAAATGGTTAGAACTACAAGTCACCATGACAAGGACAAATAGTTCACACAACGAATCACAAGGACTAATTAACAAGCACAAATGGTTCACACAATGAGTCACAAGGACTAAAGAACATGGACAAATGGTTCAAACAACGAGTCACAAGGATTAATGAACAAGGACAAACGGTTTACACAATGAGTCACAAGGACTAATGAACAAGGACAAATGGTTCACACAACGAGTCACAAGGACTAATGAACAAGGACAAAAGGTTAGAACAACAAGTCACCATAACAAGCACAAATGGTTCACACAACGAGTCACAAGGACTAAAGAACAAGGACAAATGGTTCACACAATGAGTCACAAGGGATAATGAACAAGGACAAATGGTTCACACAACGAGTCACAAGGATTAATGAACAAGT
Source organism: Silene latifolia (assembly GCF_048544455.1). Lineage (NCBI taxonomy): Eukaryota > Viridiplantae > Streptophyta > Magnoliopsida > Caryophyllales > Caryophyllaceae > Silene > Silene latifolia. The sequence goes on from NC_133527.1 coordinate 65,333,934, forward strand.
ACAAACGGTTCACACAACGAGTCACAAGGACTAATGAACAAGCACAAATGGTTTACACAACAAGTCACAAGGACTAAGAACAAGAACAAATGTTTTACACAACGAGTCACAAGGACTAATGAACATGGAGAAATGGTTAGAACAACAAGTCTCCATGACAAGGACAAATAGTTTACACAACGAATCACAAGAAGTAATTAACAAGCACAAATGGTTCACACAACGAGTCACAAGGACTAAAGAACATGGACAAATGGTTCACACAACGAGTCACAAGGACTAATGAACAAGAACAAATGGTTTACACAATGAGTCACAGGGACTAATGAACAAGGACAAATGGTTTACACAACGAGTCATAAGGACTAATGAACAAGGAAAAATGGTTAGAACAACAAGTCACCATGACAAGGATAAATGGTTCACACAACGAGTCACAAGGACTAATTAACAAGAACAAATAGTTCGCAAAATGAGTCATAAGGACTAAAGAACAAGGACAAATGGTTCACACAACGAGTTACAAGGGATAATGAACAAGGACAAATGGTTCACACAACGAGTCACAAGGATTAATGAACAAGGAAAAATGGTTCACACAACGAGTCACAATAACTAATCAATAACGATAAATGGTTAGAACAACAAGTCACAATGACAAGGACAAAATTATTCACACAACGTGTCACAAGGACTAATGAACAAGGACAAATAGGTTACACAACAAGTCACAAGGACTAAGAACAAGGACAAATGGTTTACACAACGAGTCACAGGGACTAATGAACAAGGACAAATGGTTTACAAAACGAGTCACAAGGACTAATGAACCAGGAAAAAATTGTTAGAACAACTAGTCACCATGACAAGAATAAATGGTTCACACAACGAATTGAGCAGCGGAATTAAGGATGTTTTGGACAGTGCTGAGGACTGTTCGTACTAGGTACGCGCAGACCTGGAATTGTTTGATTAAGACAACAAGAACTATTAAAATGGCAGACTGTTTTTGGCGAACCGAACGTACTAGGTACGACCCGTTCTGATTTTTGTGAATAAAAGGGATAGTGTTTGAACAAGCAAGACCTATTACTTGATCAAGGTGAGAGAGACCAAGACCTATTGATCTACAACTCGAAAGTTTAATCGAAATCGCGTTTCAACCAAACCAGTTTTGTTTCTATGCAAGAAACGATTTTAACACAAGTGTTTTGTTGGTAATTTCTGAATGATTTTATTCAAGCAAAAGAAGGCATTATATAGCCTCTAAATGAGCCGTGCATAGCCTAGCAAAGTGAAGAGTTTATCATTTACTCTTCACTTAATTACAATCATTAAACTCCTAATACAATGAACTTAGACAACCATAAATTAGACTAACATTTTATTGTAAAACATAATCTGAAATGTAAGCAAAAAAAACGTCTTGTGGACCGTCTTGGATTGCGTGCCATCAGCTCTCATGTTCCACACTTAGCAAATTAACAAGAGAAGGATAATTGTAGTTTAAAGGCTGAAACTTACGGACCAACATCAGACCCTCCCCTTGAGTGTTCATAACCAACTTGTCCAGCCCATCAACTAACTCCGAGACATTAGCTTGGTCCTTAGCTTGGTTCGCATCATCCCCTCCCCCTTGAAAAGGAATTGACCTCAATTCAGCTAGGCCATCGTCATCCAAGTAAGGAGAGAGATCACCAACATTAAAGGTGGCGTGAACACCATAATCACCGGGAAGTTCAACCTTGTAAGCATTGTTGTTCACTCGACCCACAATCTTGTAAGGACCTTCCGCTCTAGGCATGAGTTTATTCTTTCGTTTGCTAGGAAAACGCTCTTTTCTCAAGTGCACCCAAACCAAGTCTCCAACCTCAAACACCCTTGGCTTCTTATTCTTGCTTGACTTGCGTTTATAGGCTGCATTCACGGCTTTAATTCTTGCACGGACTTGCTCATGGAGCTTCAACATTGCTTTCAACTTGGACTCGGCATCTTTATGCACCAACTCATCTTTAGGCAACGGAATTAAATCCAAAGGAAGATAAGGATTAATACCGTATACAATTTCAAATGGCGAATGACCCGTAGCATGAGTAGGCGACCTGTTATAAGCAAATTCGGCATGAGAAAGCTTGAGATCCCAATCCTTTTGTGTCTTTCTCACAAGCCCACGCAACAAAGTACCCAAAGTTCGATTTGTGACTTCGGTTTGCCCATCCGTTTGAGGATGGTGAGAGGTACTAAACAGCAACTTTGTACCCACTTTCCTCCATAATGTATTCCAAAAGTAGCTCAAGAATTTAGAATCCCGATCCGACACAATAGTCTTTGGAATGCCATGTAACCTCACAATTTCCCGATAGTATAAATCAGCCACATTAGAAGCATCATCGGTTTTATGGCAAGCAACAAAATGAGCCATCTTGGAAAAACGATCAACCACCACCATGATAGCATCCTTACCACGTTGAGTGCGTGGCAAAGCAACAATGAAGTCCATAGAAACATCGTCCCAAGGTCTGACCGGAATTGGCAAAGGAGTATATTCACCCGGTTTGAACTTGCTCTTCGAAACTTGACAAGTAACACACTTACCCACGATGTTGTGAACATCTTTTTGCAATCGTGGCCATAAGAAATGCTCTTTCAAGATCTCAACCGTCTTAGCTGAAGGAAATGTAGATCTATATACATACTAACATACTCATATATGTCGAAATTAATTTGTCATAAAATTAAATGTGGATTTTATGCATGCAAACAAATAAACAAAAAGAGAAGAAATCATATTCTTACAATGGATGTTTCGGTATTATGGGCACAAAAGAGATCTCCTTCTCTTTTGTTCTTGAGCTTTCCAAATGGAAGAACAAGGATTCAAGTGTAGAATCCCTCCCAAAAGCATATACCCAAGGAATACATCTTAATAAACCAATACTATTTAGATCTAGTAATAATATTAGTTTTACAATAAAATTGACACAAAATCAATGATTTTACTCTTGGAATTTCGGTTCAAGAGATAGTAATTTTGTGAGTTTATTTCTCTAGAATTCTCATAAATTGTAGAGAGTTTTTATGGATTTTCTTACACTAGAAAATTAGATGGGAAGAATGAATGAATGATCTAAGAGAAAAGCTCTTTTCTCTTTTCATGTGGAGTGGCCGAAAATTGGCCTTGGGTAGGTTGCCCAATAGCTTTCATCTTTGCTCTTCACAAGAGACTAGGCATGCAAGCCTACTAGTTAGCTTTTATCATTGTGTCTACCACTAAACAATTAACACAATTTTATTCCACTAACTCCTTATTTTCGGTTTTAGCATAAAATGGAGAATCCATTTTATTTTGTCTTTTGTCAAATTTGTCACATGTAACATGTTACATGACATGTTACAATGTAATGTATTTTTAACATATTAAAAATCAACATATTCATAAAATATGTCATTTACAAAATCGACTAGTAATTCGTAATTACTTGTACCAAAAATGTTTCCAAATTATAAACTACAACATTCTGTATTTATAATAATTTATTCATTCCGTTTCAATTGTTTCTTTAAACAATAATTTCATCTAAGTAATAAAATAATTCGATTACTTAGACCGTGTCTCATTTAATCATATTCACAATAAGATACGTAAATTATACTCACAAAATCATCCGTCAATTTTAAGCAATTTAATTAACTCGTATCGGTATACGATCAATTAAATTATCAATTAAGAGTATTTCCCTATAGGTATGACCTAAGGGGATCAACTGATCACCACCGTCGCACGACAATGTCAAACTCTAGTCACCAATCATTACCGATATGTGTGGACCAGTTGACTGTAAAATATTACATCCCACATGTATTCTTAAAATGAGATTTTAATGATGATATTTAAATCATGTGATCGCACTATTGTTGAGGACACATTTCCCAACAATCTCCCACTTGTCCTCGACAAGTGTGCGTCACCAATTCTCTTGTCCTATTACTATCTCCCACTCAATGCAAGGTGTCTTTCGGTCGTACTTGCAAGTGATCATATCAAGAGTGGTTTCCTCGATCTGGAGAATAACTGATTGACCGGATTTATCCACTCTGGATACCTTCCGAGCGTGGCCACGCATTTCCAGTTCATTACTCCTCGAGTGGCCCTGAGATATTGTTTTAACCCCGACAAGGGGGTGGACAATTCCTATCGCACTCATTCCCTTCGACTAGCCACACCATCATAACCCAAAATATGCCCATTTGACCCCATTTACGAAGGTCGTAGTAACACAAATCAAAGTTAATCTGAAACTGAGCCATCTTAGGTGAATAGTCTTTAGTCAAAAGAATCGACTCATTTGAATACTATAGCAGCTCTCGCCACGACCAGGCTATATAAATTTGCCAGAACTCTATAAGCGGTCATTTGGCCCGACAAAAAGTTCCTAACAGTCTGCCTATGTGATCGACTAGTCATCTCACATGACTCTATGGCACTTGAACTTGCCATCAATCGCATCACACTCTAGTCACTTCGAGACGTCACCTCATACAAGTGACTATGGGCGAATACAATGCTAATCCGCGTTCACTTTAACGGGGTTCAATTGTCTTTACAACCCGTTTGGATGTAACAAAGTATAATATAAGAGTTTTAAAGTAAAACTCGAACGACAAATGCGATTATCACATATGAATAGTCAATGCCTGATTACTATTTCATATTCTATAATCTAATTTGATCTTGTACGTAGTTTGTTCATTTCAACTCAATAGAAATGACATGACTCATCATGTTTAGCCTTTGAGAAGGCTTTGGTTAGTAGGTTTTATCAACTTCTTGTACCTTACTCAACCTTACTACATACTCGTTTTCCTTTGTAATGTATACATTTGCATTACAAAACTTTCTGAGTACGTGTCGAGATCTAATCAAGACATAGGCCCTCTAGCCTTAGAATAGCTCCCACTGTTTTCACAGTGTGCGGGACTCATCATTCTTGCACATCTTATGATTGCAAGTGTACTCAATTTCCGTTATAAATATCTCTCATTGTTCTTTATTCCCTAGAACGATTCTAGAAAATCTACTTCTTAATTAACATTGCCACAATGGTATCTTAACCATCCTAATGTGTTTTGATTATGGTTTTGTCAGAACCCATGCGCAACCTCAATTGTCAATTGTCACTTGTGTAACACCCTTACACAAAATTGCATCAAAAACACTTTGCTTTACTTCCTTGATGCTTCTGCAAGCACTTAAGGGTAATCTTTATATACTAGGTAAAGATTACTTAAATTTGATTTTGAAAAACAATTCATCATACTCAAAGTATATGAAGTGTTATACATCATTTCTCATTTAATTGATCCGGCAGCGGAAGCAAATGGAATCAATCAAATATGTTCAATTTAATTGAACTGGTCATGAATCTTATCAACATAAGACTTCTTACTGACGCTAATATCATGTGGATTTATCTTCATAAATCTGGATATTAAAGATGTATTATAATACTCCAAAAGTCTTAAATCATTCTTGATGATCAATATGTCATCCACATATCGGACTAATTAAAATTTCCGTAACTCCCACTAAACTCCATGTATAAACACAACTTCTCGACTTATCGAGAAAAGTTTTATCACATGATCAAAATGTTGATTCCAACTCATTGATGTCCTACTTAAGACCCTCTCTTAAGTTTCACATTATCTTAGGATTGCAAGAATCTACAAAACTCATGACATGTATTGGATACATTCCTTCTATTGAAGAAGTGGGTTTTAGATTCACTCGCTATGTATTTCATAACCTCATAATGAAACACAATCCTTAAGAAGATCCAAATAGACTTAAGCATTTCAATTAGTGCAAAACCCTTTGCAACCAATCTTGTATTGAAATATCTCTTTATTAGTGCAAAAACCCTTTGTCACTAATCAAGCCTTTTATTTTGGATTCTCATGGCTCTAAGCCTTGTATTGAGTTGTGACTTAAACACTCTTATGTAAGTCATTTGTTCATTACTTTCTAGAAGTAATTAACTTGAATCAAACAATTTCTTTTGTAAGTTATAAGCTCTTTACTTTCTTAAAAGTAGCATGAATTCATCATTTTTAACAAGTGACGAATTTAACCTCCTAGGTTTAAAAGAAACAACTTCTTACACAAAACGTCTCATGTAGTCAAGAAAGACCAGTTTCTTGCGACATAAGATTCTTTGTGGCTCTTTGATTCTTTGTGGCTCTTTGAATAATTTCTCCCACTCTGTCTTCTAGAAATAAACTTGTATTTCGAAAAGACAACTGACTTCATGAGCCGCAAACCCGTCGTACTCGTGATAATTGAAAGGGAAAAATGAGCATTTGTTTCTTGTAAAAACTTACAAACATGGTACCCTTACCATTTCATATCTCATATGATTCGATTTAGTGGAAAAATAATTTAGACAAAATGATAAAATCCCCAAAAGGATCAAGTAACTCAAAGTAACTTGATTGAAATCCAAACCATATCGAATAGCGTTTGATTTCTTATCCAATCACACATTATTCCATAATGCGTGCTAAGAGAGATTAACTTGTGATACTATATCACATTTCCTTTGGTTTATATCAAAGTCTTCACTTTGATAGTCCCATCACGACTAAATCGTGATTCCTTGAACTCTTGAACTTCTTCAAAGATTTCTCTATTTACCTTATTAAGTGAACACACTAGTGTCAACTTAAATCGTTGGTAAAAGAAAATGATCAACCTATTTTGGGTCAATGATTTACAACCTCGATCTCCTTTTCAACCAAAAGGCACGAGACATCTTGCTTTGAACACAAGATACGCATAAACCATTAACAATCTAATGGTTTCAAGAGTACTCGATAACTCTTTGCGTTCATCATTTTTAAAATTTAAGGTTTAATCTTGAGTTACCAATTTTGAGTCTTGTATCATCTTCATGATATGTCATTCTAGTTTGGTTTAGAATATAATCACCTTGATAATGGGCTAGCCATACATCAAATCGTGGTGTATAGGGTCACAAAAGTGAAGACCCCCTTTTGTATTTTTAACAAGTTTATATTCTTATTTAGAGTTTATGCACTTAATAGTCATAATTAAGTACAAATCCAAACCCAAAAACTAGATTGAGTACACAATTACTCTATCTCTCGATGTTGTTGTTGCTAGTCGTCATATTCTAATCACTCTATGTATCTAGTACAATGATGAAAACCTCCACTGGTTTCTAATATGGACGAAGTGGTACTAGCAAAATTTATGTTTAATCAAATAAACATTTAAAGAAGAAGGTCCCATTAGATGTCCCACAACTAACTTGTTGATTCTTCAATAATTTGGGGTAGTTTCCTTTCTAGTGTCCAACATTTAAGACAATGGAAACTTTATCGGTCGGGATTGATAGGTTTAGTATCGTCATTCTCAACAACTTTACCTTTAACATTACCTTGTATCAATTCCATTATAATCTTTGCTTCTTGAACCTCGTCCTCATCTTAACGGTTTAAGAGAATGCTCCCACTCATTTCAATGAGTCTTTGCTTTGAGAAGCAAAATTGAATTTATGAAGATTACTCTTCATTTGTTCGTTTTAGTCTTAAAACTTTCATTGAAGTGGTTGCGTTATTTTGGTCAATTACGAATTCTGACAAAACTAATTACCAAAACAATTTATTGCTTCAAGATACTTAATTCAATTAAGTACATGAATAACAATCTATTGCAAGTAGATGTGTTAGTCAAGAATCAAAAACCTGTTTGATAATGAATAACTTTAATCTATACTCTATACAAGAGATCCTTAGCAATGGTTCATTTGAGGTTTTTGGAAGCAAATTCATATTTGTCTTTAGTTACGATATTTTAATGGAGATTTGTATCAAAATCGAAATGATATCGTATATGAATTGTGGTAAAGAAATAGAACAATATAATAACGGAATAGTGAAAACAAAACATTTATCGTTATATTAATACTTGTAGATAACAAGTTTTATGCATTTTTCTAGTGACCTCTACCCAACTAGATAAATGATTCCAAGATCCAAATTCATATCAACTTGGGCACGGGATAGCCGATACATCCCTTATCAATATAACTCGGTGGATTAACTCTTTAATCGATTCTACTTTTAGAACTCTTGGTCGATAAAATTACTCTAATAATTATCTATAGCCCAAAACACATCCGACAAGGGCACGGGATAGCCGATTCATCCCTTATCGAAAAACTTTTGTTGAGTTCAATCCAAATTTCGAATAAATGTGTCCATTATCCAAATCCACATTAACTTAGGCACGGGGTAGCCGATGAAACCCTCATCAACATGAATTCGGTAGATTAACATTTATCACCCACTTCCCCTACGTAACAAGGTTTGTACCCCGGGATCGGCCGAGCGCACTCCCTCGCGAAATAGGTTTTCATGGTTTCTACTATTTGGCAAGGCTATGTCTCAATTAATTGTTTTAGCGAGAGGTCATGTCAATTTATTATCTATCACGTTTTAAGTGAACTAAAGCGGTGAACTACGATAATTTTAATTGACACGGTCGATAAACTCGATAAGATAAAATGCATGTTTTAGTTATGGCGATTTAGCGATGCATGTGACATAAAATAAAATGCAAGCATAAAAATAAATAAATCCTAGTATGGCCTTTCCTAAAATAGAAAAACTATTTAACTATTACATATTCGGAAACCAACTCCATTGGTCCCTTGAACTTCGGTTGTGGCACGCTTCTCGAGGTAACACCGTCTTTATGTATCGTCATTCTTGAAGAAATCCGTCTTTGGGAACTCCGGAATGAATAAAATTACATAATAAATTACATAATTTCCTATTATACATTTGTAACTAAAATAAAATAAATCTATTAAATTACAAAACGGTGATACGAGATCACAATAAAAATTACAACCGAATCGATATTCCCATACATTTCGGGCAATATCAATTAAAACTAAGGCCATACTAAGTAAAATTACATAATTCAAAATTACATAAATTAAAAATTATGACAATCATAAAGAAAATGCAGCATTATAATATGTATGAACATGCTCAATTTTATGCTAAATCGCCTTAAATTAGCCAATATCGTATATTACTCGGTTTTTACGGGTTTGCGTGATTTCAACATTTTATAATCACAAAAATACATAAACTCATATTTATGCATAAGTTAATTACCCTAACCTCTTAGGACTCAAAATTTAGTCTTCACTAAAAATTTGACCATAATTAACCTTTATTTACAAAGTTGTTCATAAATGGACCAAAAATTACAAAAATAAGCTATTAAACTTCAAATAATTCACAAAATTTCAAATAAATTCAAAATTTGAAATTTAAACTCATGAACATTCTGGAAAAATTCCATGACACTCATAATGTTCAAAATCTTAGGTTAAAAAATTTCGAAATTTTTTCCGGAAAAACAATGTTGCGGTTTATCGATTTTTAATAAAATAATCATAAAAACATGGAAAAATTATTTTCACTAACTTTTCAATTTTAGATCTGAAAAATATAATAAAATGCAACATTTGACGTTTTTCCTAAGTCATAGATTATGTTTTATTAATTTTCAACTAATAATGTCACTATTTATGCTATTTTTCTTAAAAAATACATAAATCATGCTAAAAGACTTCTTTATAGCCAATTATTTTACACATATCTTGTAAAATTGCATGTGACAACATATTAATTTTCTATGACCAGATTCGAAATTTAACTCATATTAACCTATTTTTCTCTTAAATCCGTATTTAATAATGAAAAATTCATTTTTCGAGCATAACAAGTCCAAAAATTATGAAAATTTACAGGTTATCTCAAAATAATATATGTAACAACATATCCAAAAACCAAGTGAAAATTCGAAGTATAGCTAATTTTAGACCAAAAATGACATTTTTACTCATAAAATCACATTTAAATGTCATTATTATAAAATATGAACAATAAAAATCCGAAAAAATTAACCAAAATATCCTAAAACACTTTAGGACCAGAAATATTAACATGCATGTAATAATTTCGTGATATATCATAATAACACAAATTTTACAAGTTTTATTTTGTTATTCATATAACTCGGAAAAACTTTTAACCAATTTGCATGCAAACAACCGTGACTCATGATACCGATTGAAGGAAATGTAGATCTATATACATACTAACATACTCATATATGTCGAAATTAATTTGTCATAAAATTAAATGTGGATTTTATGCATGCAAACAAATAAACAAAAAGAGAAGAAATCATATTCTTACAATGGATGTTTCGGTATTATGGGCACAAAAGAGATCTCCTTCTCTTTTGTTCTTGAGCTTTTCAAATGGAAGAACAAGGATTCAAGTGTAGAATCCCTCCCAAAAGCATATACCCAAGGAATACATCTTAATAAACCAATACTATTTAGATCTAGTAATAATATTAGTTTTACAATAAAATTGACACAAAATCAATGATTTTACTCTTGGAATTTCGGTTCAAGAGATAGTAATTTTGTGAGTTTATTTCTCTAGAATTCTCATAAATTGTAGAGAGTTTTTATGGATTTTCTTACACTAGAAAATTAGATGGGAAGAATGAATGAATGATCTAAGAGAAAAGCTCTTTTCTCTTTTCATGTGGAGTGGCCGAAAATTGGCCTTGGGTAGGTTGCCCAATAGCTTTCATCTTTGCTCTTCACAAGAGACTAGGCATGCAAGCCTACTAGTTAGCTTTTATCATTGTGTCTACCACTAAACAATTAACACAATTTTATTCCACTAACTCCTTATTTTCGGTTTTAGCATAAAATGGAGAATCCATTTTATTTTGTCTTTTGTCAAATTTGTCACATGTAACATGTTACATGACATGTTACAATGTAATGTATTTTTAACATATTAAAAATCAACATATTCATAAAATATGTCATTTACAAAATCGACTAGTAATTCGTAATTACTTGTACCAAAAATGTTTCCAAATTATAAACTACAACATTCTGTATTTATAATAATTTATTCATTCCGTTTCAATTGTTTCTTTAAACAATAATTTCATCTAAGTAATAAAATAATTCGATTACTTAGACCGTGTCTCATTTAATCATATTCACAATAAGATACGTAAATTATACTCACAAAATCATCCGTCAATTTTAAGCAATTTAATTAACTCGTATCGGTATACGATCAATTAAATTATCAATTAAGAGTATTTCCCTATAGGTATGACCTAAGGGGATCAACTGATCACCACCGTCGCACGACAGTAATGTCAAACTCTAGTCAGCCAATCATTACCGATATGTGTGGACCAGTTGACTGTAAAATATTACATCCCACATGTATTCTTAAAATGAGATTTTAATGATGATATTTAAATCATGTGATCGCACTATTGTTGAGGACACATTTCCCAACATTAGCCACCCCGAAATGACCAGCTAGTCCTCCACCATGAGCCTCCCTTACAAGTAATTCTCGAATCGGATGCTTAGGAACACAAAGTTGATTTCCTTTAAAAAGAAAACCGTCTTGAATCAAATACTCTCCCTTAGCTCCTGATTTGCACTCAAGATATATTGCACCAAAATCTACATCTTCACCATAATAATCCTTCAAGGTCTCAAAGCCCAAAAGACGGACATCAAGCGTGGACAGCAAGGTATACCGACGAGATAAAGCATCGGCTACAACATTACTCTTCCCATTTTTATATTTGGATGAAAAGTGAAATGATTGTAAGAACTCCACCCATTTTGCGTGCCTATGATTTAACTTCTGCGGCCCATTAATATACTTCAAGGATTCATGATCGGAATGCAATATAAAATGGTTAGGACGGAGATAGTGACTCCAATGATCAAGAGCCCGGACAATAGCATAAAATTCCTTATCATAAGTGCAATAATTCAATCGAGCTCCACCCAATTTCTCCGAGAAGTAGGCAATAGGGCGTTTCCCTTGAATCAAAACAGCCCCTATTCCCACGCCACTAGCATCACACTCGACCTCGAAAGGTTGAGAAAAGTCGGGTAAAGCCAAGATAGGAGCGGTACACAACCGATCCTTAATCGTTTCAAAAGCTTGCTTAGCAGCCCCGCCCCAATTAAAACTTCCCTTTTTCAAACACTCCGTTATAGGGCTGGTTATGGTACTGAAATCTCGAATAAATCGACGATAAAATGACGCAAGCCCATGAAAAGATCGTACCTCACTAACGGTTTTAGGTTCTGGCCATGATCGAATTGCTTCAATTTTTGATTGATCAACCGAGACACCATCCTTGGACACCACGTATCCCAAGAAAACCACGCTCTCCATAAGAAAAGAGCACTTCTCACGCTTCCCATAAAGTTTCTGACTTCGCAATGTTTCGAACACTTGCCTCAAATGTTCAAAATGATCATCTATGCTCCTGCTATACACCAATATATCATCAAGATAAACCACAACAAATCTGCCCAAGAAAGATTTAAGTACCTCGTTCATCAATCTCATGAAGGTACTTGGAGCATTGGTAAGACCGAATGGCATGACGGTCCATTCATACAACCCATGCTTCGTTTTGAAAGCCGTCTTCCATTCATCGCCTTCACGCATCCGAATCTGATGGTAACCACTTCTAAGGTCGATTTTTGAGAAAATAACCGAACCATGAAGCTCGTCAAGCATATCATCGAGCCTTGGAATTGGGAAGCGGTATTTGATTGTTATATTATTCACGGCACGACTATCAACACACATTCTCCACGACCCATCTTTCTTTGGCACAAGTAACACCGGTACAGCACAAGGACTTATACTTTCACGAACATAGCCCTTGCCATCAATTCATCGATTTGCTTTTGGAGTTCCTTTGTTTCTTCGGGATTGAAACGATAAGCAGCCTTATTCGGGAGAGATGAACCCGGAATAAGGTCAATTTGATGTTCAATGCCCCGAATAGGAGGAAAACCAGCCGGTAATTCATCGGGAAATACGTCACTAAACTCCGTAAGGAGTTTTTCAACTCGGTCATTTTCCTGCAAAACAACATTAGAACTCGAATTTTCTTTAGCAACCAGCAAGAAAACCCATTCACCACCATCAATAGCACGCTCCACATCCCGTTCGCCAATCAACAACGACATACCAGCCTTGGGAACCGTGTTTGTGGCAGCAACACGGCTGTTTTGAGGTGATAAGGGCTTGAGCACAATTCGTTTTCCCTTATCCTTCAATTCATATTCATTACACCTTCCCCGATGCAACACATCCCGATCAAATTGCCAAGGTCGACCCAACAAGATATGACAAGTGTCCATGGGTATAACGTCACACAAAACCTCATCAACATACGAACCCATTGCTAAATTCACACGGGCCTGTTTAGTAACTTTGACACTACTACCGTTATCTAGCCAATGCAAGGCATAAGGATGGGGATGTTTTGTGGTCTTAAGACCCAATTTAGACACCATTTCAGTAGAGGCAACGTTAGTACAACTCCCTCCATCGATAATTAGACTCACCCATCTATCATTCACCTTACAATTTGTATGAAACAGTTGGTTTCGTTGTCCCGACTCAATTGGTTTAGAATCAACTTTCAATGTTCGCAAAACCAAATTAGTATTGACATTAGGTGCCTCATAACCCTCTACTTCTTCTTCCCCTTCCTCATTCTCATTAGAAATCAGAAACTCATCCATCTGTTCCTCCTCGGCCAACAACTCATCCCGACACTCTAAGGCTTCTCTTAAGGTCACAACTCGTTGGTTAGGACACGCACTTTGGTAATGACCGAACCCTTGACACTTAAAGCATCGAACCTTAGCCAAACTAGTCTCTTTTCCCGGGGTTTTAGAGGACTGACCAGCGGTGTTTTTAGGGCTGCCAGTCGAGGTGTTAGACACGGCCTGGTTACTTGGACTACCGACAGATTTAGACTCGGGTTTAGACCATGATTTAGGCTTACTCGATTCTGAATTCGACCCACTCCCATACTTAGGCTTCCCTTGGGATTCGACTTTCAAACAAAGACTACACAAAGTATCAAAATCAGAATATTGGTATAACTCAACTGTGCTAGCAATGTTATAATTTAAACCACGCAAAAATCGAGCAATTTTTTGTTCCTCTACTTCCTCCAATTCACCCATAATAGCAAGATTCTGAAATTCATCTAAGTACTCGCTAACACTCAATTTGCCCTGTCTAAAATCAGCGATTTTGCGATAAGTAGACAACCTATGAGTCGATGGTACATACCTTTTCCGTAGTTTGCGTTTTAGGGACACCCAAGAATCAATTTTCTCCTTGCCTTCTCAGACCCTCTTAGCCTTCATCGCCTCATACCACAACGATGCTCCTTTGCTCAATTTCAGAATTGCAAACCTACACCTCTTGTCATCATCCAAGTCTTTAAAATCGAATAAACGATCGATTTTCCGTTCCCACTCCAAATAGGCCTCGGGATCAGCCCCTCCAACGAATTCAGGAAGATCACTCGCTTTGAATGCATCAACAATTCGTTCTCCTCTCCTAGGTTGCCAACGCTCATCGCCACGAGCATGTTTCAAGGCTTCCCGTAATTGATGAATGAATTCGGACTCATTGAAATCGACCGACATAGTTGAACAAGGATCAAGAGCCGAAGCTCTGATACCACAAATGATACGAATTGAGCAGCGGAATTAAGGACGTTTTGGACAGTGCTGAGGACTATTCGTACTAGGTACGCGCAGACCTGGAATTGTTTGATTAAGACAACAAGAACTATTAAAATGGCAGACGGTTTTTGGCGAACCGAACGTACTAGGTACGACCCGTTCTGATTTTTGTGAATAAAAGGGATAGTGTTTGAACAAGCAAGACCTATTACTTGATCAAGGTGAGAGAGACCAAGACCTATTGATCTACAACTCGAAAGTTTAATCGAAATCGCGTTTCAACCAAACCAGTTTTGTTTCTAAGCAAGAAACGATTTTAACACAAGTGTTTTGTTGGTAATTTCTGAATGATTTTATTCAAGCAAAAGAAGGCATTATATAGCCTCTAAATGAGCCGTGCATAGCCTAGCAAAGTGAAGAGTTTATCATTTACTCTTCACTTAATTACAATCATTCAACTCCTAATACAATGAACTTAGACAACTATAAATTAGACTAACATTTTATTGTAAAACATAATCTGAAATGTAAGCTAAAAAAACGTCTTGTGGACCGTCTTGGATTGCGTGCCATCAGCTCTCAAGTTCCACACTTAGCAAATTAACACGAGAAGGATAATTGTAGTTTAAAGGCTGAAACTTACGGACCAACATCAGACCCTCCCCTTGAGTGTTCATAACCAACTCGTCCAGCCCATCAACTAACTCCGAGACATTAGCTTGGTCCTTAGCTTGGTTCGCATCATAATGAACAAAGACAAATGGTTCACACATCACAAGGATTAATGAACAAGGAAAAATGGTTCACACAACGAGTCACAATGACTAATGAACAACGATAAATGGTTAGAAGAACAAGTCACAATGACAAGGACAAAATTATTCACACAACGTGTCACAAGGACTAATGAACAAGGACAAATGGTTTACACAACAAGTCACAAGGACTAAGAACAAGGACAAATGTTTTACATAACGAGTCATAAGGACTAATGAACATGGACAAATAGTTCACACAACGAATCACAAGGACTAATTAAAAAGCAAAAATGGTTCACACAACGAGTCACAAGCACAAAAGAACATGGACAAATGGTTCACACAACGAGTCAGAAGGACTAATGAACAAGGACAAATGGTTTACACAACGAGTCACAAGGACTAATGAACAAGGGCAAATGGTTCACACGAGTCACAAGGACTAATGAACAAGGACAAATGGTTCACACAACGAGTCACAAGGACTAATGAACAAGGACAAATGGTTAGAACAACAAGTCACCATAACCAGAACAAATGGATCACACAACGAGTCACAAGGACTAATTAACAAGCACAAATGGTTCACACAACGAGTCACAAGGACTAAAGAACAAGGACAAATGGTTCACACAATGAGTCACAAGGGATAATGAACAAGGACAAATGGTTCACACAACGAGTCACAAGGATTAATGAACAAGTACAAACGGTTCACACAACGAGTCACAAGGACTAATGAACAAGCACAAATGGTTTACACAAGTCACAAGGACTAAGAACAAGAACAAATGTTTTACACAACGAGTCACAAGGACTAATGAACATGGAGAAATGGTTAGAACAACAAGTCTCCATGACAAGGACAAATAGTTCACACAACGAATCACAAGGACTAATTAACAAGCACAAATGGTTCACAGAATGAGTCACAAGGTCGAAAGAACATGGATAAATGCTTCACACAACGAGTCACAAGGATTAATGAACAAGGACAAATGATTTACACAACGAGTGACAAGGACTAATGAACAAGGACAAATGATTCACAGAACGAGTCACAAGGACTAATGAACAAGGACAAATGGTTAGAAAAACAAGTCACCATAACAAGAACAAATGGATCACACAACGAGTCACAAGGACTAATTAACAAGCACAAATGGTTCAGACAACGAGTTACTAGGAGTAATTAACAAGCACAAATGGTTCACACAACGAGTCCCAAGGACTAAAGAACAAGGACAAATGGTTCACACTTTGAGTCACAAGGGATAATGAACAAGGACAAACGGTTCGCACAACGAGTCACAAGGACTAATGAACAAGGACAAATGGTTTACACAACAAGACACAAGGACTAAGAAAAAGAACAAATGTTTTACACAATGAGTCACAAGGACTAATGAACATGGAGAAATGGTTAGAACAACAAGTCTCCATGACAAGGACAAATAGTTCACACAACGAATCACAAGGACTAATTAACAAGCACAAATGGTTCACACAACGAGTCACAAGGACTAAAGAACATGGACAAATGGTTCACACAACGAGTCACAAGGACTAATGAACAAGGACAAATGGTTTACACAACGAGTCACAGGGTCTAATGAACAAGGACAAATGGTTTACACAACGAGTCACAAGGACTAATGAACAAGGAAAAATGGTTAGAACAACAAGTCACCATGACAAGGATAAATGGTTCACACAACGAGTCACAAGGACTAATTAACAAGAACAAATAGTTCGCAAAACGAGTCACAAGGACTAAAGAACAAGGACAAATGGTTCACACAACGAGTCACAAGGGATAATGAACAAGGACAAATGGTTCACACAACGAGTCACAAGGATTAATGAACAAGGAAAAATGGTTCACACAACGAGTCAAAATGCCTAATGAACAACGATAAATGGTTAGAACAACATGTCACAATGACAAGGACAAAATTATTCACACAACGTGTCACAAGGACTAATGAAAAAGGACAAATGGTTTACACAACAAGTCACAAGGACTAAGAACAAGGACAAATGTTTTACACAACGAGTCATAAGGACTAATGAACATGGACAAATGGTTAGAAATACAAGTCACCATGACAAGGAGAAATAGTTCACACAACGAATCAAAAGGACTAATTAAAAAGCACAAATGGTTCACACAACGAGTCACAAGGACTAAAGAACATGGACAAATGGTTCACACAACGAGTCAGATGGACTAATGAACAAGGACAAATGGTTTACACAATGAGTCACAAGGACTAATGAACAAGGGCAAATGGTTCACACTACGAGTCACAAGGACTAATGAACAAGGACAAATGGTTCACACAACGAGTCACCATAACAAGAACAAATGGTTCACACAACGAGTCACAAGGACTAATTAACAAGCACAAATGGTTCACACAACGAGTCACAAGGACTAAAGAACAAGGACAAATGGTTCACACAATGAGTCACAAGGGATAATAAACGAGGACAAACGGTTCACACAACGAGTCACAAGGATTAATGAACAAGTACAAACGGTTCACACAACGAGTCACAAGGACTAATGAACAAGCACAAATGGTTTACACAACAAGTCACAAGGACTAAGAACAAGAACAAATGTTTTACACAACGAGTCACAAGGACTAATGAACATGGAGAAATGGTTAGAACAACAAGTCTCCATGACAAGGACAAATAGTTCACACAATGAATCACAAGGACTAATTAACAAGCACAAATGGTTCACACAACGAGTCACAAGGACTAAAGAACATGGACAAATGGTTCACACAACGAGTCACAAGAACTAATGAACAAGGACAAATGGTTTACACAACGAGTCACAGGGACTAATGAACAAGGACAAATGGTTTACACAACGAGTCACAAGGACTAATGAACAAGGAAAAATGGTTAGAACAACAAGTCACCATGACAAGGATAAATGGTTCACGAACGAGTCACAAGGACTAATTAACAAGAACAAATAGTTCGCAAAACGAGTCACAAGGACTAAAGAACAAGGACAAATGGTTCACACAACGAGTCACAAGGGATAATGAACAAGGACAAATGGTTCACACAACGAGTCACAAGGATTAATGAACAAGGAAAAATGGTTCACACAACGAGTCACAATGACTAATGAACAACGATAAATGGTTAGAACAACAAGTCACTATGACACGGAGAAAATTATTCACACAACGTGTCACAAGGACTAATGAACAAGGACAAATGTTTTACACAACGAGTCATAAGGACTAATAAACATGGACAAATGGTTAGAACTACAAGTCACCATGACAAGGACAAATAGTTCACACAACGAATCACAAGGACTAATTAACAAGCACAAATGGTTCACACAATGAGTCACAAGGACTAAAGAACATGGATAAATGGTTCACACAACGAGTCACAAGGATTAATGAACAAGGACAAATGGTTTACACAACGAGTCACAAGGACTAATGAACAAGGACAAATGATTCACACAACGAGTCACAAGGACTAATGAACAAGGACAAATGGTTAGAACAACAAGTCACCATAACAAGAACAAATGGATCACACAACGAGTCACAAGGACTAATTAACAAGCACAAATGGTTCACACAACGAGTCACAAGGACTAAAGAACAAGGAGAAATGGTTCACACAATGAGTCACAAGGGATAATGAACAAGGACAAATGGTTCACACAACGAGTCACAAGGTTAAATGAACAAGTACAAACGGTTCACACAACGAGTCACAAGGACTAATGAAAAAACACAAATGGTTTACACAACAAGTCACAAGGACTAAGAACAAGAACAAATGTTTTACACAACGAGTCACAAGGACATTTAATGAACATGGAGAAATGGTTAGAACAACAAGTCTCCATGACAAGGACATATAGTTCACACAACGAATCACAAGGACTAATTAACAAGCACAAATGGTTCACACAACGAGTCACAAGGACTAAAGAACATGGACAAATGGTTCACACAACGAGTCACAAGGACTAATGAACAAGGACAAATGGTTTACACAACGAGTCACAAGGACTAATGAACAAGGACAAATGGTTTACACAACGAATCACAAGGACTAATGAACAAGGAAAAATGGTTAGAACAACAAGTCACCATGACAAAGATAAATGGTTCACACAACGAGTCACAAGGACTAATTAACAAGAACAAATAGTTCGCAAAACGAGTCACAAGGACTAAAGAACAAGGACAAATGGTTCACCCAACGAGTCACAAGGGATAATGAACAAGGACAAATGGTTCACACAACGAGTCACAAGGATTAATGAACAAGGAAAAATGGTTCACACAACGAGTCACAATGACTAATGAACAACGATAAATGGTTAGAACAACATGTCACAATGACAAGGACAAAATTATTCACACAACGTGTCACAAGGACTAATGAAAAAGGACAAATGGTTTACACAACAAGTCACAAGGACTAAGAACAAGCACAAATGGTTCACACAACGAGTCACAAGGACTAAAGAACATCGACAAATGGTTCATAACGAGTCACAAGAACTAATGAACAAGGACAAATGGTTTACACAACGAGTCACAGGGACTAATGAACAAGGACAAATGGTTTACACAACGAGTCACAAGGACTAATGAACAAGGAAAAATGGTTAGAACAACAAGTCACCATGACAAGGATAAATGGTTCACGAACGAGTCACAAGGACTAATTAACAAGAACAAATAGTTCGCAAAACGAGTCACAAGGACTAAAGAACAAGGACAAATAGTTCACACAACGAGTCACAAGGGATAATGAACAAGGACAAATGGTTCACACAACGAGTCACAAAGATTAATGAACAAGGAAAAATGGTTCACACAACGAGTCACAATGACTAATGAACAACGATAAATGGTTAGAACAACAAGTCACTATGACACGGAGAAAATTATTTACACAACGAGTCATAAGGACTAATGAACATGGACAAATGGTTAGAACTACAAGTCACCATGACAAGGACAAATAGTTCACACAACGAATCACAAGGACTAATTAAAAAGCACAAATGGTTCACACAACGAGTCACAAGGACTAAAGAACATGGACAAATGGTTCACACAACGAGTCAGATGGACTAATGAACAAGGACAAATGGTTTACACAATGAGTCACAAGGACTAATGAACAAGGGCAAATGGTTCACACTACGAGTCACAAGGACTAATGAACAAGGACAAATGGTTCACACAACGAGTCACCATAACAAGAACAAATGGATCACACAACGAGTCACAAGGACTAATTAACAAGCACAAATGGTTCACACAACGAGTCACAAGGACTAAAGAACAAGGACAAATGGTTCACACACTGAGTCACAAGGGATAATAAACGAGGACAAACGGTTCACACAACGAGTCACAAGGATTAATGAACAAGTACAAACGGTTCACACAACGAGTCACAAGGACTAATGAACAAGCACAAATGGTTTACAAAACAAGTCACAAGGACTAAGAACAAGAACAAATGTTTTACACAACGAGTCACAAGGACTAAAGAACATGGAGAAATGGTTAGAACAACAAGTCTCCATGACAAGGACAAATAGTTCACACAATGAATCACAAGGACTAATTAACAAGCACAAATGGTTCACACAACGAGTCACAAGGACTAAAGAACTTCGACAAATGGTTCACACAACGAGTCACAAGAACTAATGAACAAGGACAAATGGTTTACACAACGAGTCACAGGGACTAATGAACAAGGACAAATGGTTTACACAACGAGTCACAAGGACTAATGAACAAGGAAAAATGGTTAGAACAACAAGTCACCATGACAAGGATAAATGGTTCACGAACGAGTCACAAGGACTAATTAACAAGAACAAATAGTTCGCAAAACGAGTCACAAGGACTAAAGAACAAGGACAAATGGTTCACACAACGAGTCACAAGGGATAATGAACAAGGACAAATGGTTCACACAACGAGTCACAAAGATTAATGAACAAGGAAAAATGGTTCACACAACGAGTCACAATGACTAATGAACAACGATAAATGGTTAGAACAACAAGCCACTATGACACGGAAAAAATTATT
Source organism: Silene latifolia (assembly GCF_048544455.1). Taxonomy (NCBI): domain Eukaryota; kingdom Viridiplantae; phylum Streptophyta; class Magnoliopsida; order Caryophyllales; family Caryophyllaceae; genus Silene; species Silene latifolia. The sequence goes on from NC_133527.1 coordinate 65,355,492, forward strand.
CACACAACGTGTCACAAGGACTAATGAACAAGGACAAATGTTTTACACAACGAGTCATAAGGACTAATAAACATGGACAAATGGTTAGAACTACAAGTCACCATGACAAGGACAAATAGTTCACACAACGAATCACAAGGACTAATTAACAAGCACAAATGGTTCACACAATGAGTCACAAGGACTAAAGAACATGGATAAATGGTTCACACAACGAGTCACAAGGATTAATGAACAAGGACAAATGGTTTACACAACGAGTCACAAGGACTAATGAACAAGGACAAATGATTCACACAACGAGTCACAAGGACTAATGAACAAGGACAAATGGTTAGAACAACAAGTCACCATAACAAGAACAAATGGATCACACAACGAGTCACAAGGACTAATTAACAAGCACAAATGGTTCACACAACGAGTCACAAGGACTAAAGAACAAGGAGAAATGGTTCACACAATGAGTCACAAGGGATAATGAACAAGGACAAATGGTTCACACAACGAGTCACAAGGTTAAATGAACAAGTACAAACGGTTCACACAACGAGTCACAAGGACTAATGAAAAAACACAAATGGTTTACACAACAAGTCACAAGGACTAAGAACAAGAACAAATGTTTTACACAACGAGTCACAAGGACATTTAATGAACATGGACAAATGGTTAGAACTACAAGTCACCATGACAAGGACAAATAGTTCACACAACGAATCACAAGGACTAATTAAAAAGCACAAATGGTTCACACAACGAGTCACAAGGACTAAAGAACATGGACAAATGGTTCACACAACGAGTCACAAGGACTAATGAACAAGGACAAATGGTTTACACAACGAGTCACAAGGACTAATGAACAAGGACAAATGGTTTACACAACGAATCACAAGGACTAATGAACAAGGAAAAATGGTTAGAACAACAAGTCACCATGACAAAGATAAATGGTTCACACAACGAGTCACAAGGACTAATTAACAAGAACAAATAGTTCGCAAAACGAGTCACAAGGACTAAAGAACAAGGACAAATGGTTCACACAACGAGTCACAAGGGATAATGAACAAGGACAAATGGTTCACACAACGAGTCACAAGGATTAATGAACAAGGAAAAATGGTTCACACAACGAGTCACAATGACTAATGAACAACGATAAATGGTTAGAACAACATGTCACAATGACAAGGACAAAATTATTCACACAACGTGTCACAAGGACTAATGAAAAAGGACAAATGGTTTACACAACAAGTCACAAGGACTAAGAACAAGGACAAATGTTTTACACAACGAGTCATAAGGACTAATGAATATGGACAAATGGTTAGAACTACAAGTCACCATGACAAGGACAAATACTTCACACAACGAATCAGAAGGACTAATTAAAAAGCACAAATGGTTCACACAACGAGTCACAAGGACTAAAGAACATGGACAAATGGTTCACACAACGAGTCAGATGGACTATTGAACAAGGACAAATGGTTTACACAATGAGTCACAAGGACTAATGAACAAGGGCAAATGGTTCACACTACGAGTCACAAGGACTAATGAACAAGGACAAATGGTTCACACAACGAGTCACCATAACAAGAACAAATGGATCACACAACGAGTCACAAGGACTAATTAACAAGCACAAATGGTTCACACAACGAGTCACAAGGACTAAAGAACAAGGACAAATGGTTCACACACTGAGTCACAAGGGATAATAAACGAGGACAAACGGTTAACACAACGAGTCACAAGGATTAATGAACAAGTACAAACGGTTCACACAACGAGTCACAAGGACTAATGAACAAGCACAAATGGTTTACACAACAAGTCACAAGGACTAAGAACAAGAACAAATGTTTTACACAACGAGTCACAAGGACTAATGAACATGGAGAAATGGTTAGAACAACAAGTCTCCATGACAAGGACAAATAGTTCACACAATGAATCAGAAGGACTAATTAACAAGCACAAATGGTTCACACAACGAGTCACAAGGACTAAAGAACATCGACAAATGGTTCACACAACGAGTCACAAGAACTAATGAACATGGACAAATGGTTTACACAACGAGTCACAGGGACTAATGAACAAGGACAAATGGTTTACACAACGAGTCACAAGGACTAATGAACAAGGAAAAATGGTTCACACAACGAGTCACAATGACTAATGAACAACGATAAATGGTTAGAACAACAACTCACAATGACAAGGACAAAATTATTCACTCAACGTGTCACAAGGACTAATGAACAAGGACAAATGGTTTACACAACAAGTCACAAGGACTAAGAACAAGGACAAATGTTTTACACAACGAGTCATAAGGACTAATACACATGGACAAATGGTTAGAACTACAAGTCACCATGACAAGGACAAATAGTTCACACAACGAATCACAAGGACTAATTAACAAGCATAAATGGTTCACACAATGAGTCACAAGGACTAAAGAACATGGACAAATAGTTCGCAAAACGAGTCACAAGGACTAAAGAACAAGGACCAATGGTTCACACAACGAGACACAAGGGATATTGAACAAGGACAAATGGTTCACACAACGAGTCACAAGAATTAATGAACAAGGAAAAATGGTTCACACAACGAGTCACAATGACTAATGAACAACGATAAATGGTTAGAACAACAAGTCACAATGAGAAGGACAAAATTATTCACTCAACGTGTCACAAGGACTAATGAACAAGGACAAATGGTTTACACAACAAGTCACAAGGACTAAGAACAAGGACAAATGTTTTACACAACGAGTCATAAGGACTAATGAACAAGGACAAATGGTTAGAACTACAAGTCACCATGACAAGGACAAATAGTTCACACAACGAATCACAAGGACTAATTAAAAAGCACAAATGGTTCACACAACGAGTCACAAGGACTAAAGAACATGGACAAATGGTTCACACAACGAGTCACAAGGACTAATGAACAAGGACAAATGGTTTACACAACGAGTCACAAGGACTAATGAACAAGGACAAATGGTTTACACAACGAATCACAAGGACTAATGAACAAGGAAAAATGGTTAGAACAACAAGTCACCATGACAAAGATAAATGGTTCACACAACGAGTCACAAGGACTAATTAACAAGAACAAATAGTTCGCAAAACGAGTCACAAGGACTAAAGAACAAGGACAAATGGTTCACACAACGAGTCACAAGGATTAACGAACAAGGACAAATGGTTCACACAACGAGTCACAAGGATTAATGAACAAGGAAAAATGGTTCACACAACGAGTCACAATGACTAATGAACAACGATAAATGGTTAGAACAACATGTCACAATGACAAGGACAAAATTATTCACACAACGTGTCACAAGGACTAATGAAAAAGGACAAATGGTTTACACAATAAGTCACAAGGACTAAGAACAAGGACAAATGTTTTACACAACGAGTCATAAGGACTAATGAATATGGACAAATGGTTAGAACTACAAGTCACCATGACAAGGACAAATACTTCACACAACGAATCACAAGGACTAATTAAAAAGCACAAATGGTTCACACAACGAGTCACAAGGACTAAAGAACATGGACAAATGGTTCACACAACGAGTCAGATGGACTAATGAACAAGGACAAATGGTTTACACAATGAGTCACAAGGACTAATGAACAAGGGCAAATGGTTCACACTACGAGTCACAAGGACTAATGAACAAGGACAAATGGTTCACACAACGAGTCACCATAACAAGAACAAATGGATCACACAACGAGTCACAAGGACTAATTAACAAGCACAAATGGTTCACACAACGAGTCACAAGGACTAAAGAACAAGGACAAATGGTTCACACACTGAGTCACAAGGGATAATAAACGAGGACAAACGGTTCACACAACGAGTCACAAGGATTAATGAACAAGGAAAAATGATTCACACAACGAGTCACAATGACTAATGAACAACGATAAATGGTTTACACAACGAGTCACAGGGACTAATAAACAAGGACAAATGGTTTACACAACGAATCACAAGGACTAATGAACCAGGAAAAATGGTTAGAACAACAAGTCACCATGACAAAGATAAATGGTTCACACAACGAGTCAAAAGGACTAATTAACAAGCACAAATGGTTCACACAACGAGTCACAAGGACTAAAGAACAAGGACAAATGGTTCACACAATGAGTCACAAGGGATAATGAACAAGGACAAATGGTTCACACAACGAGTCACAAGGATTAATGAACAAGTAAAAACGGTTCACACAACGATTCACAAGGACTAATGAACAAGCACAAATGGTTTACACAACAAGTCACAAGGACTAAGAACAAGAACAAATGTTCTACACAACGAGTCACAAGGACTAATGAACATGGAGAAATGGTTAGAACAACAAGTCTCCATGACAAGGACAAATAGTTCACACAATGAATCACAAGGACTAATTAACAAGCACAAATGGTTCACACAACGAGTCACAAGGACTAAAGAACATCGACAAATGGTTCACACAACGAGTCACAAGAACTAATGAACATGGACAAATGGTTTACACAACGAGTCACAGGGACTAATGAACAAGGACAAATGGTTTACACAACGAGTCACAAGGACTAATGAACAAGGAAAAATGGTTCACACAACGAGTCACAATGACTAATGAACAACGATAAATGGTTAGAACAACAACTCACAATGACAAGGACAAAATTATTCACTCAACGTGTCACAAGGACTAATGAACAAGGACAAATGGTTTACACAACAAGTCACAAGGACTAAGAACAAGGACAAATGTTTTACACAACGAGTCATAAGGACTAATACACATGGACAAATGGTTAGAACTACAAGTCACCATGACAAGGACAAATAGTTCACACAACGAATCACAAGGACTAATTAACAAGCATAAATGGTTCACACAATGAGTCACAAGGACTAAAGAACATGGACAAATAGTTCGCAAAACGAGTCACAAGGACTAAAGAACAAGGACCAATGGTTCACACAACGAGACACAAGGGATATTGAACAAGGACAAATGGTTCACACAACGAGTCACAAGGATTAATGAACAAGGAAAAATGGTTCACACAACGAGTCACAATGACTAATGAACAACGATAAATGGTTAGAACAACAAGTCACAATGAGAAGGACAAAATTATTCACTCAACGTGTCACAAGGACTAATGAACAAGGACAAATGGTTTACACAACAAGTCACAAGGACTAAGAACAAGGACAAATGTTTTACACAACGAGTCATAAGGACTAATGAACAAGGACAAATGGTTAGAACTACAAGTCACCATGACAAGGACAAATAGTTCACACAACGAATCACAAGGACTAATTAAAAAGCACAAATGGTTCACACAACGAGTCACAAGGACTAAAGAACATGGACAAATGGTTCACACAACGAGTCACAAGGACTAATGAACAAGGACAAATGGTTTACACAACGAGTCACAAGGACTAATGAACAAGGACAAATGGTTTACACAACGAATCACAAGGACTAATGAACAAGGAAAAATGGTTAGAACAACAAGTCACCATGACAAAGATAAATGGTTCACACAACGAGTCACAAGGACTAATTAACAAGAACAAATAGTTCGCAAAACGAGTCACAAGGACTAAAGAACAAGGACAAATGGTTCACACAACGAGTCACAAGGGATAATGAACAAGGACAAATGGTTCACACAACGAGTCACAAGGATTAATGAACAAGGAAAAATGGTTCACACAACGAGTCACAATGACTAATGAACAACGATAAATGGTTAGAACAACATGTCACAATGACAAGGACAAAATTATTCACACAACGTGTCACAAGGACTAATGAAAAAGGACAAATGGTTTACACAACAAGTCACAAGGACTAAGAACAAGGACAAATGTTTTACACAACGAGTCATAAGGACTAATGAACATGGACAAATGGTTAGAACTACAAGTCACCATGACAAGGACAAATACTTCACACAACGAATCACAAGGACTAATTAAAAAGCACAAATGGTTCACACAACGAGTCACAAGGACTAAAGAACATGGACAAATGGTTCACACAACGAGTCAGATGGACTAATGAACAAGGACAAATGGTTTACACAATGAGTCACAAGGACTAATGAACAAGGGCAAATGGTTCACACTACGAGTCACAAGGACTAATGAACAAGGACAAATGGTTCACACAACGAGTCACCATAACAAGAACAAATGGATCACACAACGAGTCACAAGGACTAATTAACAAGCACAAATGGTTCACACAACGAGTCACAAGGACTAAAGAACAAGGACAAATGGTTCACACACCGAGTCACAAGGATAATAAACGAGGACAAACGGTTCACACAAATGAGTCACAAGGATTAATGAACAAGTACAAACGGTTCACACAACGAGTCACAAGGACTAATGAACAAGCACAAATGGTTTACACAACAAGTCACAAGGACTAAGAACAAGAACAAATGTTTTACACAACGAGTCACAAGGACTAATGAACATGGAGAAATGGTTAGAACAACAAGTCTCCATGACAAGGACAAATAGTTCACACAATGAATCACAAGGACTAATTAACAAGCACAAATGGTTCACACAACGAGTCACAAGGACTAAAGAACATCGACAAATGGTTCACACAACGAGTCACAAGAACTAATGAACATGGACAAATGGTTTACACAACGAGTCACAGGGACTAATGAACAAGGACAAATGGTTTACACAACGAGTCACAAGGACTAATGAACAAGGAAAAATGGTTAGAACAACAAGTCACCATGACAAGGATAAATGGTTCACGAACGAGTCACAAGGACTAATTAACAAGAACAAATAGTTCGCAAAACGAGTCACAAGGACTAAAGAACAAGGACAAATGGTTCACACAACGAGTCACAAGGGATAATGAACAAGGACAAATGGTTCACACAATGAGTCACAAGGATTAATGAACAAGGAAAAATGGTTCACACAACGAGTCACAATGACTAATGAACAACGATAAATGGTTAGAACAACAAGTCACTATGACACGGAGAAAATTATTCACACAACGTGTCACAAGGACTAATGAACAAGGACAAATGTTTTACACAACGAGTCATAAGGACTAATAAACATGGACAAATGGTTAGAACTACAAGTCACCATGACAAGGACAAATAGTTCACACAACGAATCACAAGGACTAATTAACAAGCACAAATGGTTCACACAATGAGTCACAAGGACTAAAGAACATGGATAAATGGTTCACACAACGAGTCACAAGGATTAATGAACAAGGACAAATGGTTTACACAACGAGTCACAAGGACTAATGAACAAGGACAAATGATTCACACAACGAGTCACAAGGACTAATGAACAAGGACAAATGGTTAGAACAACAAGTCACCATAACAAGAACAAATGGATCACACAACGAGTCACAAGGACTAATTAACAAGCACAAATGGTTCACACAACGAGTCACAAGGACTAAAGAACAAGGAGAAATGGTTCACACAATGAGTCACAAGGGATAATGAACAAGGACAAATGGTTCACACAACGAGTCACAAGGTTAAATGAACAAGTACAAACGGTTCACACAACGAGTCACAAGGACTAATGAAAAAACACAAATGGTTTACACAACAAGTCACAAGGACTAAGAACAAGAACAAATGTTTTACACAACGAGTCACAAGGACATTTAATGAACATGGAGAAATGGTTAGAACAACAAGTCTCCATGACAAGGACATATAGTTCACACAACGAATCACAAGGACTAATTAACAAGCACAAATGGTTCACACAACGAGTCACAAGGACTAAAGAACATGGACAAATGGTTCACACAACGAGTCACAAGGACTAATGAACAAGGACAAATGGTTTACACAACGAGTAACAAGGACTAATGAACAAGGACAAATGGTTTACACAACGAATCACAAGGACTAATGAACAAGGAAAAATGGTTAGAACAACAAGTCACCATGACAAAGATAAATGGTTCACACAACGAGTCACAAGGACTAATTAACAAGAACAAATAGTTCGCAAAACGAGTCACAAGGACTAAAGAACAAGGACAAATGGTTCACACAACGAGTCACAAGGGATAATGAACAAGGACAAATGGTTCACACAACGAGTCACAAGGATTAATGAACAAGGAAAAATGGTTCACACAACGAGTCACAATGACTAATGAACAACGATAAATGGTTAGAACAACATGTCACAATGACAAGGACAAAATTATTCACACAACGTGTCACAAGGACTAATGAAAAAGGACAAATGGTTTTCACAACAACTCACAAGGACTAAGAACAAGGACAAATGTTTTACACAACGAGTCATAAGGACTAATGAACATGGACAAACGGTTAGAACTACAAGTCACCATGACAAGGACAAATAGTTCACACAACGAATCACAAGGACTAATTAAAAAGCACAAATGGTTCACACAACGACTCACAAGGACTAAAGAACATGGACAAATGGTTCACACAACGACTCAGATGGACTAATGAACAAGGACAAATGGTTTACACAATGAGTCACAAGGACTAATGAACAAGGGCAAATGGTTCACACTACGAGTCACAAGGACTAATGAACAAGGACAAATGGTTCACACAACGAGTCACCATAACAAGAACAAATGGATCACACAACGAGTCACAAGGACTAATTAACAAGCACAAATGGTTCACACAACGAGTCACAAGGACTAAAGAACAAGGACAAATGGTTCACACACTGAGTCACAAGGGATAATAAACGAGGACAAACGGTTCACACAACGAGTCACAAGGATTAATGAACACTCCACAAACGGTTCACACAACGAGTCACAAGGACTAATGAACAAGCACAAATGGTTTACACAACAAGTCACAAGTATTAAGAACAAGAACAAATGTTTTACACAACGAGTCACAAGGACTAATGAACATGGAGAAATGGTTAGAACAACAAGTCTCCATGACAAGGACAAATAGTTCACACAATGAATCACAAGGACTAATTAACAAGCACAAATGGTTCACACAACGAGTCACAAGGACTAAAGAACATGGACAAATGGTTCACACAACGAGTCACAAGAACTAATGAACAAGGACAAATGGTTTACACAACGAGTCACAGGGACTAATGAACAAGGACAAATGGTTTACACAACGAGTCACAAGGACTAATGAACAAGGAAAAATGGTTAGAACAACAAGTCACCATGACAAGGATAAATGGTTCACGAACGAGTCACAAGGACTAATTAACAAGAACAAATAGTTCGCAAAACGAGTCACAAGGACTAAAGAACAAGGACAAATGGTTCACACAACGAGTCACAAGGGATAATGAACAAGGACAAATGGTTCACACAACGAGTCACAAGGATTAATGAACAAGGAAAAATGGTTCACACAACGAGTCACAATGACTAATGAACAACGATAAATGGTTAGAACAACAAGTCACTATGACAAGGAGAAAATTATTCACACAACGTGTCACAAGGACTAATGAACAAGGACAAATGTTTTACACAACGAGTCATAAGGACTAATAAACATGGACAAATGGTTAGAACTACAAGTCACCATGACAAGGACAAATAGTTCACACAACGAATCACAAAGACTAATTAACAAGCATAAATGGTTCACACAATGAGTCACAAGGACTAAAGAACATGGACAAATAGTTCGCAAAACGAGTCACAAGGACTAAAGAACAAGGACCAATGGTTCACACAACGAGTCACAAGGGATAATGAACAAGGACAAATGGTTCACACAACGAGTCACAAGGATTAATGAACAAGGAAAAATGGTTCACACAACGAGTCACAATGACTAATGAACAACGATAAATGGTTAGAACAACAAGTCACAATGACAAGGACAAAATTATTCACTCAACGTGTCACAAGGACAAATGAACAAGGACAAATGGTTTACACAACAAGTCACAAGGACTAAGAACAAGGACAAATGTTTTACACAACGAGTCATAAGGACTAATAAACATGGACAAATGGTTAGAACTACAAGTCACCATGACAAGGACAAATAGTTCACACAACGAATCACAAGGACTAATTAACAAGCATAAATGGTTCACACAATGAGTCACAAGGACTAAAGAACATGGACAAATAGTTCGCAAAACGAGTCACAAGGACTAAAGAACAAGGACCAATGGTTCACACAACGAGACACAAGGGATAATGAACAAGGACAAATGGTTCACACAACGAGTCACAAGGATTAATGAACAAGGAAAAATGGTTCACACAACGAGTCACAATGACTAATGAACAACGATAAATGGTTAGAACAACAAGTCACAATGAGAAGGACAAAATTATTCACTCAACGTGTCACAAGGACTAATGAACAAGGACAAATGGTTTACACAACAAGTCACAAGGACTAAGAACAAGGACAAATGTTTTACACAACGAGTCATAAGGACTAATGAACATGGACAAATGGTTAGAACTACAAGTCACCATGACAAGGACAAATAGTTCACACAACGAATCACAAGGACTAATTAAAAAGCACAAATGGTTCACACAACGAGTCACAAGGACTAAAGAACATGGACAAATGGTTCACACAACGAGTCAGAAGGACTAATGAACAAGGACAAATGGTTTACACAATGAGTCACAAGGACTAATGAACAAGGGCAAATGGTTCACACTACGAGTCACAAGGACTAATGAACAAGGACAAATGGTTCACATAACGAGTCACCATAACAAGAACAAATGGATCACACAACGAGTCACAAGGACTAATTAAGAAGCACAAATGGTTCACACAACGAGTCACAAGGACTAAAGAACAAGGACAAATGGTTCACACAAAGAGTCACAAGGGATAATAAACGAGGACAAATGGTTCACACAACGAGTCACAAGGATTAATGAACAAGTACAAACGGTTCACACAACGAGTCACAAGGACTAATGAACAAGCACAAATGGTTTACACAACAAGTCACAAGGACTAAGAACAAGAACAAATGTTTTACACAACGAGTCACAAGGACTAATGAACATGGAGAAATGGTTAGAACAACAAGTCTCCATGACAAGGACAAATAGTTCACACAATGAATCACAAGGACTAATTAACAAGCACAAATGGTTCACACAACGAGTCACAAGGACTAAAGAACATGGACAAATGGTTCACACAACGAGTCACAAGGACTAATGAACAAGGACAAATGGTTTACACAACGAGTCACAGGGACTAATGAACAAGGACAAATGGTTTACACAACGAGTCACAAGGACTAATGAATAAGGAAAAATGGTTAGAACAACAAGTCACCATGACAAGGATAAATGGTTCACGAACGAGTCACAAGGACTAATTAACAAGAACAAATAGTTCGCAAAACGAGTCACAAGGACTAAAGAACAAGGACAAATGGTTCACACAACGAGTCACAAGGGATAATGAACAAGGACAAATGGTTCACACAACGAGTCACAAGGATTAATGAACAAGGAAAAATGGTTCACACAACGAGTCACAATGACTAATGAACAAGGATAAATGGTTAGAACAACAAGTCACTATGACACGGAGAAAATTATTCACACAACGTGTCACAAGGACGAATGAACAAGGACAAATGGTTTACATAACAAGTCACAAGGACTAAGAACAAGGACAAATGTTTTACACAACGAGTCATAAGGACTAATGAACATGGACAAATGGTTAGAACTACAAGTCACCATGACAAGGACAAATAGTTCACACAACGAATCACAAGGACTAATTAAAAACCACAAATGGTTCACACAACGAGTCACAAGGACTACAGAACATGGACAAATGGTTCACACAACGAGTCAGAAGGACTAATGAACAAGGACAAATGGTTTACACAAGGAGTCACAAGGACTAATGAACAAGGGCAAATGGTTCACACTACGAGTCACAAGGACTAATGAACAAGGACAAATAGTTCACACAACGAGTCACCATAACAAGAACAAATGGATCACACAACGAGTCACAAGGACTAATTAACAAGCACAAATGGTTCACACAACGAGTCACAAGGACTAAAGAACAAGGACAAATGATTCACACAATGAGTCACAAGGGATAATAAACGAGGACAAATGGTTCAAACAACGAGTCACAAGGATTAATGAACAAGTACAAACGGTTCACACAACGAGTCACAAGGACTAATGAACAAAAACAAATGGTTTACACAACAAGTCACAAGGACTAAGAACAAGAACAAATGTTTTACACAACGAGTCACAAGGACTAATGAACATGGAGAAATGGTTAGAACAACAAGTCTCCATGACAAGGACAAATAGTTCACACAATGAATCACAAGGACTAATTAACAAGCACAAATGGTTCACACAACGAGTCACAAGGACTAAAGAACATGGACAAATGGTTCACACAACGAGTCACAAGGACTAATGAACAAGGACAAATGGTTTACACAACGAGTCACAGGGACTAATGAACAAGGACAAATGGTTTACACAACGAGTCACAAGGACTAATGAACAAGGAAAAATGGTTAGAACAACAAGTCACCATGACAAGGATAAATGGTTCACGAACGAGTCACAAAAACTAATTAACAAGAACAAATAGTTCGCAAAACGAGTCACAAGGACTAAAGAACTAGGACAAATGGTTCACACAACGAGTCACAAGGGATAATGAACAAGGACAAATGGTTCACACAACGAGTCACAAGGATTAATGAACAAGGAAAAATGGTTCACACAACGAGTCACAATGACTAATGAACAACGATAAATGGTTAGAACAACAAGTCACTATGACACGGAGAAAATTATTCACACAACGTGTCACAAGGACTAATGAACAAGGACAAATGTTTTACACAACGAGTCATAAGGACTAATATACATGGACAAATGGTTAGAACTACAAGTCACCATGACAAGGACAAATAGTTCACACAACGAATCACAAGGACTAATTAACAAGCATAAATGGTTCACACAATGAGTCACAAGGACTAAAGAACATGGACAAATAGTTCGCAAAACGAGTCACAAGGACTAAAGAACAAGGACCAATGGTTCACACAACGAGTCACAAGGGATAATGAACAAGGACAAATGGTTCACACAACGAGTCACAGGGATTAATGAACAAGGAAAAATGGTTCACACAACGAGTCACAATGACTAATGAACAACGATAAATGGTTAGAACAACAAGTCACAATGACAAGGACAAAATTATTCACTCAACGTGTCACAAGGACTAATGAACAAGGACAAATGGTTTACACAACAAGTCACAAGGACTAAGAACAAGGAAAAATGTTTTACACAACGAGTCATAAGGACTAATAAACATGGACAAATGGTTAGAACTACAAGTCACCATGACAAGGACAAATAGTTCACACAACGAATCACAAGGACTAATTAACAAGCATAAATGGTTCACACAATGAGTCACAAGGACTAAAGAACATGGACAAATAGTTCGCAAAACGAGTCACAAGGACTAAAGAACAAGGACCAATGGTTCACACAACGAGTCACAAGGGATAATGAACAAGGACAAATGGTTCACACAACGAATCACAAGGATTAATGAACAAGGAAAAATGGTTCACACAACGAGTCACAATGACTAATGAACAACGATAAATGGTTAGAACAACAAGTCACAATGACAAGGACAAAATTATTCACTCAACGTGTCACAAGGACTAATGAACAAGGACAAATGGTTTACACAACAAGTCACAAGGACTAAGAACAAGGACAAATGTTTTACACAACGAGTCATAAGGACTAATGAACATGGACAAATGGTTAGAACTACAAGTCACCATGACAAGGACAAATAGTTCACACAACGAATCACAAGGACTAATTAAAAAGCACAAATGGTTCACACAACGAGTCACAAGGACTAAAGAACATGGACAAATGGTTCACACAACGAGTCAGAAGGACTAATGAACAAGGACAAATGGTTTACACAATGAGTCACAAGGACTAATGAACAAGGGCAAATGGTTCACACTACGAGTCACAAGGACTAATGAACAAGGACAAATGGTTCACACAACGAGTCACCATAACAAGAACAAATGGATCACACAACGAGTCACAAGGACTAATTAACAAGCACAAATGGTTCACACAACGAGTCACAAGGACTAAAGAACAAGGACAAATGGTTCACACAATGAGTCACAAGGGATAATAAACGAGGACAAATGGTTCACACAACGAGTCACAAGGATTAATGAACAAGTACAAACGGTTCACACAACGAGTCACAAGGACTAATGAACAAGCACAAATGGTTTACACAACAAGTCACAAGGACTAAGAACAAGAACAAATGTTTTACACAACGAGTCACAAGGACTAATGAACATGTAGAAATGGTTAGAACAACAAGTCTCCATGACAAGGACAAATAGTTCACACAATGAATCACAAGGACTAATTAACAAGCACAAATGGTTCACACAACGAGTCACAAGGACTAAAGAACATGGACAAATGGTTCACACAACGAGTCACAAGGACTAATGAACAAGGACAAATGGTTTACACAACGAGTCACAGGGACTAATGAACAAGGACAAATGGTTTACACAACGAGTCACAAGGACTAATGAATAAGGAAAAATGGTTAGAACAACAAGTCACCATGACAAGGATAAATGGTTCACGAACGAGTCACAAGGACTAATTAACAAGAACAAATAGTTCGCAAAACGAGTCACAAGGACTAAAGAACAAGGACAAATGGTTCACACAACGAGTCACAAGGGATAATGAACAAGGACAAATGGTTCACACAACGAGTCACAAGGATTAATGAACAAGGAAAAATGGTTCACACAACGAGTCACAATGACTAATGAACAAGGACAAATGGTTTACATAACGAGTCACAGGGACTAATGAACAAGGACAAATGGTTTACACAACGATTCACAAGGACTAATGAACAAGGAAAAATGGTTAGAACAACAAGTCACCATGATAAGGATAAATGGTTCACGAACGAGTCACAAGGACTAATTAACAAGAACAAATAGTTCGCAAAACGAGTCACAAGGACTAAAGAACAAGGACAAATGGTTCACACAACGAGTCACAAGGGATAATGAACAAGGACAAATGGTTCACACAACGAGTCACAAGGATTAATGAACAAGGAAAAATGGTTCACACAACGAGTCACAATGACTAATGAACAACGATAAATGGTTAGAACAACAAGTCACTATGACAAGGAGAAAATTATTCACACAACGTGTCACAAGGACTAATGAACAAGGACAAATGTTTTACACAACGAGTCATAAGGACTAATAAACATGGACAAATGGTTAGAACTACAAGTCACCATGACAAGGACAAATAGTTCACACAACGAATCACAAGGACTAATTAACAAGCATAAATGGTTCACACAATGAGTCACAAGGACTAAAGAACATGGACAAATAGTTCGCAAAACGAGTCACAAGGACTAAAGAACAAGGACCAATGGTTCACACAACGAGTCACAAGGGATAATGAACAAGGACAAATGGTTCACACAACGAGTCACAAGGATTAATGAACAAGGAAAAATGGTTCACACAACGAGTCACAATGACTAATGAACAACGATAAATGGTTAGAACAACAAGTCACAATGACAAGGACAAAATTATTCACTCAACGTGTCACAAGGACTAATGAACAAGGACAAATGGTTTACACAACAAGTCACAAGGACTAAGAACAAGGACAAATGTTTTACACAACGAGTCATAAGGACTAATAAACATGGACAAATGGTTAGAACTACAAGTCACCATGACAAGGACAAATAGTTCACACAACGAATCACAAGGACTAATTAACAAGCATAAATGGTTCACACAATGAGTCACAAGGACTAAAGAACATGGACAAATAGTTCGCAAAATGAGTCACAAGGACTAAAGAACAAGGACCAATGGTTCACACAACGAGTCACAAGGGATAATGAACAAGGACAAATGGTTCACACAACGAGTCACAAGGATTAATGAACAAGGAAAAATGGTTCACACAACGAGTCACAATGACTAATGAACAACGATAAATGGTTAGAACAACAAGTCACAATGACAAGGACAAATCTATTCACTCAACGTGTCACAAGGACTAATGAACAAGGACAAATGGTTTACACAACAAGTCACAAGGACTAAAAACAAGGACAAATGTTTTACATAACGAGTCATAAGGACTAATGAACATGGACAAATGGTTAGAACTACAAGTCACCATGACAAGGACAAATAGTTCACACAACGAATCACAAGGACTAATTAAAAAGCACAAATGGTTCACACAACGAGTCACAAGGACTAAAGAACATGGACAAATGGTTCACACAACGAGTCAGAAGGACTAATGAACAAGGACAAATGGTTTACACAATGAGTCACAGGGACTAATGAACAAGGACAAATGGTTCACACAACGAGTCACAAGGATTAATGAACAAGGAAAAATGGTTCACACAACGAGTCACAATGACTAATGAACAACGATAAATGGTTAGAACAACAAGTCACAATGACAAGGACAAAATTATTCACTCAACGTGTCACAAGGACTAATGAACAAGGACAAATGGTTTACACAACAAGTCACAAGGACTAAGAACAAGGACAAATGTTTTACATAACGAGTCATAAGGACTAATGAACATGGACAAATGGTTAGAACTACAAGTCACCATGACAAGGACAAATAGTTCACACAACGAATCACAAGGACTAATTAAAAAGCACAAATGGTTCACACAACGAGTCACAAGGACTAAAGAACATGGACAAATGGTTCACACAACGAGTCAGAAGGACTAATGAACAAGGACAAATGGTTTACACAATGAGTCACAAGGACTAATGAACAAGGGCAAATGGTTCACACTACGAGTCACAAGGACTAATGAACAAGGACAAATGGTTCACACAACGAGTCACCATAACAAGAACAAATGGATCACACAACGAGTCACAAGGACTAATTAACAAGCACAAATGGTTCACACAACGAGTCACAAGGACTAAAGAACAAGGACAAATGGTTCACACAATGAGTCACAAGGGATAATAAACGAGGACAAATGGTTCACACAACGAGTCACAAGGATTAATGAACAAGTACAAACGGTTCACACAACGAGTCACAAGGACTAATGAACAAGCACAAATGGTTTACGCAACAAGTCACAAAGACTAAGAACAAGAACAAATGTTTTACACAACGAGTCACAAGAACTAATGAACATGGAGAAATGGTTAGAACAACAAGTCTCCATGACAAGGACAAATAGTTCACACAATGAATCACAAGGACTAATTAACAAGCACAAATGGTTCACAGAACGAGTCACAAGGGATAATGAACAAGGACAAATGGTTCACACAATGAGTCACAAGGATTAATGAACAAGGAAAAATGATTCACACAACGAGTCACAATGACTAATGAAC
This sequence comes from Silene latifolia, assembly GCF_048544455.1. Lineage (NCBI taxonomy): Eukaryota > Viridiplantae > Streptophyta > Magnoliopsida > Caryophyllales > Caryophyllaceae > Silene > Silene latifolia. The sequence goes on from NC_133527.1 coordinate 65,373,129, forward strand.
AAGGACAAATGGTTTACATAACGAGTCACAGGGACTAATGAACAAGGACAAATGGTTTACACAACGATTCACAAGGACTAATGAACAAGGAAAAATGGTTAGAACAACAAGTCACCATGATAAGGATAAATGGTTCACGAACGAGTCACAAGGACTAATTAACAAGAACAAATAGTTCGCAAAACGAGTCACATGGACTAAAGAACAAGGACAAATGGTTCACACAATGAATCACAAGGACTAATTAACAAGCACAAATGGTTCACACAACGAGTCACAAGGACTAAAGAACATGGACAAATGGTTCACACAACGAGTCACAAGGACTAATGAACAAGGACAAATGGTTTACACAACGAGTCACAGGGACTAATGAACAAGGACAAATGGTTTACACAACGAGTCACAAGGACAAATGAATAAGGAAAAATGGTTAGAACAACAAGTCACCATGACAAGGATAAATGGTTCACGAACGAGTCACAAGGACTAATTAACAAGAACAAATAGTTCGCAAAACGAGTCACAAGGACTAAAGAACAAGGACAAATGGTTCACACAACGAGTCACAAGGGATAATGAACAAGGATAAATGGTTCACACAACGAGTCACATGGATTAATGAACAAGGAAAAATGGTTCACACAACGAGTCACAATGACTAATGAACAACGATAAATGGTTAGAACAACAAGTCACTATGACACGGAGAAAATTATTCACACAACGTGTCACAAGGACTAATGAACAAGGACAAATGTTTTACACAACGAGTCATAAGGACTAATAAACATGGACAAATGGTTAGAACTACAAGTCACCATGACAAGGACAAATAGTTCACACAACGAATCACAAGGACTAATTAACAAGCATAAATGAATGGTTCACACAATGAGTCACAAGGACTAAAGAACATGGACAAATAGTTCGCAAAATGAGTCACAAGGACTAAAGAACAAGGACCAATGGTTCACACAACGAGTCACAAGGGATAATGAACAAGGACAAATGGTTCACACAACGAGTCACAAGGATTAATGAACAAGGAAAAATGGTTCACACAACGAGTCACAATGACTAATGAACAACGATAAATGGTTAGAACAACAAGTCACAATGACAAGGACAAAATTATTCACTCAACGTGTCACAAGGACTAATGAACAAGGACAAATGGTTTACACAACAAGTCACAAGGACTAAGAACAAGGACAAATGTTTTACACAACGAGTCATAAGGACTAATGAACATGGACAAATGGTTAGAACTACAAGTCACCATGACAAGGACAAATAGTTCACACAACGAATCACAAGGACTAATTAAAAAGCACAAATGGTTCACACAACGAGTCACAAGGACTAAAGAACATGGACAAATGGTTCACACAACGAGTCAGAAGGACTAATGAACAAGGACAAATGGTTTACACAATGAGTCACAAGGACTAATGAACAAGGGCAAATGGTTCACACTACGAGTCACAAGGACTAATGAACAAGGACAAATGGTTCACACAACGAGTCACCATAACAAGAACAAATGGATCACACAACGAGTCACAAGGACTAATTAACAAGCACAAATGGTTCACACAACGAGTCACAAGGACTAAAGAACAAGGACAAATGGTTCACACAATGAGTCACAAGGGATAATAAATGAGGACAAATGGTTCACACAACGAGTCACAAGGATTAATGAACAAGTACAAACGGTTCACACAACGAGTCACAAGGACTAATGAACAAGCACAAATGGTTTACGCAACAAGTCACAAGGACTAAGAACAAGAACAAATGTTTTACACAACGAGTCACAAGGACTAATGAACATGGAGAAATGGTTAGAACAACAAGTCTCCATGACAAGGACAAATAGTTCACACAATGAATCACAAGGACTAATTAACAAGCACAAATGGTTCACACAACGAGTCACAAGGACTAAAGAACATGGACAAATGGTTCACACAACGAGTCACAAGGACTAATGAACAAGGATAAATGGTTTACACAACGAGTCACAGGGACTAATGAACAAGGACAAATGGTTTACACAACGAGTCACAAGGACTAATGAATAAGGAAAAATGGTTAGAACAACAAGTCACCATGACAAGGATAAATGGTTCACGAACGAGTCACAAGGACTAATTAACAAGAACAAATAGTTCGCAAAACGAGTCACAAGGACTAAAGAACAAGGACAAATGGTTCACACAACGAGTCACAAGGGATAATGAACAAGGACAAATGGTTCACACAACGAGTCACAAGGATTAATGAAGAAGGAAAAATGGTTCACACAACGAGTCACAATGACTAATGAACAAGGACAAATGGTTTACACAACGAGTCACAGGGACTAATGAACAAGGACAAATGGTTTACACAACGAGTCACAAGAACTAATGAACAAGGAAAAATGGTTAGAACAACAAGTCACCATGACAAGGATAAATGGTTCACGAACGAGTCACAAGGACTAATTAACAAGAACAAATAGTTCGCAAAACGAGTCACAAGGACTAAAGAACAAGGACAAATGGTTCACACAACGAGTCACAAGGGATAATGAACAAGGACAAATGGTTCACACAACGAGTCACAAGGATTAATGAACAAGGAAAAATGGTTCACACAACGAGTCACAATGACTAATGAACAACGATAAATGGTTAGAACAACAAGTCACTATGACACGGAGAAAATTATTCACACAACGTGTCACAAGGACTAATGAACAAGGACAAATGGTTTACACAACAAGTCACAAGGACTAATAAACATGGACAAATGGTTAGAACTACAAGTCACCATGACAAGGACAAATAGTTCACACAACGAATCACAAGGAGTAATTAACAAGCATAAATGGTTCACACAATGAGTCACAAGGACTAAAGAACATGGACAAATAGTTCGCAAAACGAGTCACAAGGACTAAAGAACAAGGACCAATGGTTCACACAACGAGTCACAAGGGATAATGAACAAGGACAAATGGTTCACACAACGAGTCACAAGGATTAATGAACAAGGAAAAATGGTTCACACAACGAGTCACAATGACTAATGAACAACGATAAATGGTTAGAACAACAAGTCACTATGACACGGAGAAAATTATTCACACAACGTGTCACAAGGACTAATGAACAAGGACAAATGGTTTACACAACAAGTCACAAGGACTAAGAACAAGGACAAATGTTTTACACAACGAGTCATAAGGACTAATAAACATGGACAAATGGTTAGAACTACAAGTCACCATGACAAGGATAAATAGTTCACACAACGAATCACAAGGACTAATTAACAAGCATAAATGGTTCACACAATGAGTCACAAGGACTAAAGAACATGGACAAATAGTTCGCAAAATGAGTCACAAGGACTAAAGAACAAGGACCAATGGTTCACACAACGAGTCACAAGGGATAATGAACAAGGACAAATGGTTCACACAACGAGTCACAAGGATTAATGAACAAGGAAAAATGGTTCACACAACGAGTCACAATGACTAATGAACAACGATAAATGGTTAGAACAACAAGTCACAATGACAAGGACAAAATTATTCACTCAACGTGTCACAAGGACTAATGAACAAGGACAAATGGTTTACACAACAAGTCACAAGGACTAAGAACAAGGACAAATGTTTTACACAACGAGTCATAAGGACTAATGAACATGGACAAATGGTTAGAACTACAAGTCACCATGACAAGGACAAATAGTTCACACAACGAATCACAAGGACTAATTAAAAAGCACAAATGGTTCACACAACGAGTCACAAGGACTAAAGAACATGGACAAATGGTTCACACAACGAGTCAGAAGGACTAATGAACAAGGACAAATGGTTTACACAATGAGTCACAAGGACTAATGAACAAGGGCAAATGGTTCACACTACGAGTCACAAGGACTAATGAACAAGGACAAATGGTTCACACAACGAGTCACCATAACAAGAACAAATGGATCACACAACGAGTCACAAGGACTAATTAACAAGCACAAATGGTTCACACAACGAGTCACAAGGACTAAAGAACAAGGATAAATGGTTCACACAATGAGTCACAAGGGATAATAAACGAGGACAAATGGTTCACACAACGAGTCACAAGGATTAATGAACAAGTACAAACGGTTCACACAACGAGTCACAAGGACTAATGAACAAGCACAAATGGTTTACGCAACAAGTCACAAGGACTAAGAACAAGAACAAATGTTTTACACAACGAGTCACAAGGACTAATGAACATGGAGAAATGGTTAGAACAACAAGTCTCCATGACAATGACAAATAGTTCACACAATGAATCACAAGGACTAATTAACAAGCACAAATGGTTCACACAACGAGTCACAAGGACTAAAGAACATGGACAAATGGTTCACACAACGAGTCACAAGGACTAATGAACAAGGATAAATGGTTTACACAACGAGTCACAGGGACTAATGAACAAGGACAAATGGTTTACACAACGAGTCACAAGGACTAATGAATAAGGAAAAATGGTTAGAACAACAAGTCACCATGACAAGGATAAATGGTTCACGAACGAGTCACAAGGACTAATTAACAAGAACAAATAGTTCGCAAAACGAGTCACAAGGACTAAAGAACAAGGACAAATGGTTCACACAACGAGTCACAAGGGATAATGAACAAGGACAAATGGTTCACACAACGAGTCACAAGGATTAATGAAGAAGGAAAAATGGTTCACACAACGAGTCACAATGACTAATGAACAAGGACAAATGGTTTACACAACGAGTCACAGGGACTAATGAACAAGGACAAATGGTTTACACAACGAGTCACAAGGACTAATGAACAAGGAAAAATGGTTAGAACAACAAGTCACCATGACAAGGATAAATGGTTCACGAACGAGTCACAAGGACTAATTAACAAGAACAAATAGTTCGCAAAACGAGTCACAAGGACTAAAGAACAAGGACAAATGGTTCACACAACGAGTCACAAGGGATAATGAACAAGGACAAATGGTTCACACAACGAGTCACAAGGATTAATGAACAAGGAAAAATGGTTCACAAAACGAGTCACAATGACTAATGAACAACGATAAATGGTTAGAACAACAAGTCACTATGACACGGAGAAAATTATTCACACAACGTGTCACAAGGACTAATGAACAAGGACAAATGGTTTACACAACAAGTCACAAGGACTAAGAACAAGGACAAATGTTTTACACAACGAGTCATAAGGACTAATAAACATGGACAAATGGTTAGAACTACAAGTCACCATGACAAGGACAAATAGTTCACACAACGAATCACAAGGACTAATTAACAAGCATAAATGGTTCACACAATGAGTCACAAGGACTAAAGAACATGGACAAATAGTTCGCAAAACGAGTCACAAGGACTAAAGAACAAGGACCAATGGTTCACACAACGAGTCACAAGGGATAATGAACAAGGACAAATGGTTCACACAACGAGTCACAAGGATTAATGAACAAGGAAAAATGGTTCACACAACGAGTCACAATGACTAATGAACAACGATAAATGGTTAGAACAACAAGTCACAATGATAAGGACAAAATTATTCACTCAACGTGTCACAAGGACTAATGAACAAGGACAAATGGTTTTGACAACAAGTCACAAGGACTAAGAACAAGGACAAATGTTTTACACAACGAGTCATAAGGACTAATAAACATGGACAAATGGTTAGAACTACAAGTCACCATGACAAGGACAAATAGTTCACACAACGAATCACAAGGACTAATTAACAAGCATAAATGGTTCACACAATGAGTCACAAGGACTAAAGAACATGGACAAATAGTTCGCAAAACGAGTCACAAGGACTAAAGAACAAGGACCAATGGTTCACACAACGAGTCACAAGGGATAATGAACAAGGACAAATGGTTCACACAACGAGTCACAAGGATTAATGAACTAGGAAAAATGGTTCACACAACGAGTCACCATAACAAGAACAAATGGATCACACAACGAGTCACAAGGACTAATTAACAAGCACAAATGGTTCACACAACGAGTCACAAGGACTAAAGAACAAGGACAAATGGTTCACACAATGAGTCACAAGGGATAATAAACGAGGACAAATGGTTCACACAACGAGTCACAAGGATTAATGAACAAGTACAAACGGTTCACACAACGAGTCACAAGGACTAATGAACAAGCACAAATGGTTTACGCAACAAGTCACAAGGACTAAGAACAAGAACAAATGTTTTACACAACGAGTCACAAGGACTAATGAACATGGAGAAATGGTTAGAACAACAAGTCTCCATGACAAGGACAAATAGTTCACACAATGAATCACAAGGACTAATTAACAAGCACAAATGGTTCACACAACGAGTCACAAGGACTAAAGAACATGGACAAATGGTTCACACAACGAGTCACAAGGACTAATGAACAAGGATAAATGGTTTACACAACGAGTCACAGGGACTAATGAACAAGGACAAATGGTTTACACAACGAGTCACAAGGACTAATGAATAAGGAAAAATGGTTAGAACAACAAGTCACCATGACAAGGATAAATGGTTCACGAACGAGTCACAAGGACTAATTAACAAGAACAAATAGTTCGCAAAACGAGTCACAAGGACTAAAGAACAAGGACAAATGGTTCACACAACGAGTCACAAGGGATAATGAACAAGGACAAATGGTTCACACAACGAGTCACAAGGATTAATGAAGAAGGAAAAATGGTTCACACAACGAGTCACAATGACTAATGAACAAGGACAAATGGTTTACACAACGAGTCACAGGGACTAATGAACAAGGACAAATGGTTTACACAACGAGTCACAAGGACTAATGAACAAGGAAAAATGGTTAGAACAACAAGTCACCATGACAAGGATAAATGGTTCACGAACGAGTCACAAGGACTAATTAACAAGAACAAATAGTTCGCAAAACGAGTCACAAGGACTAAAGAACAAGGACAAATGGTTCACACAACGAGTCACAAGGGATAATGAACAAGGACAAATGGTTCACACAACGAGTCACAAGGATTAATGAACAAGGAAAAATGGTTCACACAACGAGTCACAATGACTAATGAACAACGATAAATGGTTAGAACAACAAGTCACTATGACACGGAGAAAATTATTCACACAACGTGTCACAAGGACTAATGAACAAGGACAAATGGTTTACACAACAAGTCACAAGGACTAAGAACAAGGACAAATGTTTTACACAACGAGTCATAAGGACTAATAAACATGGACAAATGGTTAGAACTACAAGTCACCATGACAAGGATAAATAGTTCACACAACGAATCACAAGGACTAATTAACAAGCATAAATGGTTCACACAATGAGTCACAAGGACTAAAGAACATGGACAAATAGTTCGCAAAATGAGTCACAAGGACTAAAGAACAAGGACCAATGGTTCACACAACGAGTCACAAGGGATAATGAACAAGGACAAATGGTTCACACAACGAGTCACAAGGATTAATGAACAAGGAAAAATGGTTCACACAACGAGTCACAATGACTAATGAACAACGATAAATGGTTAGAACAACAAGTCACAATGACAAGGACAAAATTATTCACTCAACGTGTCACAAGGACTAATGAACAAGGACAAATGGTTTACACAACAAGTCACAAGGACTAAGAACAAGGACAAATGTTTTACACAACGAGTCATAAGGACTAATGAACATGGACAAATGGTTAGAACTACAAGTCACCATGACAAGGACAAATAGTTCACACAACGAATCACAAGGACTAATTAAAAAGCACAAATGGTTCACACAACGAGTCACAAGGACTAAAGAACATGGACAAATGGTTCACACAACGAGTCGAAGGACTAATGAACAAGGACAAATGGTTTACACAATGAGTCACAAGGACTAATGAACAAGGGCAAATGGTTCACACTACGAGTCACAAGGACTAATGAACAAGGACAAATGGTTCACACAACGAGTCACCATAACAAGAACAAATGGATCACACAACGAGTCACAAGGACTAATTAACAAGCACAAATGGTTCACACAACGAGTCACAAGGACTAAAGAACAAGGAAAAATGGTTCACACAATGAGTCACAAGGGATAATAAACGAGGACAAATGGTTCACACAACGAGTCACAAGGATTAATGAACAAGTACAAACGGTTCACACAACGAGTCACAAGGACTAATGAACAAGCACAAATGGTTTACGCAACAAGTCACAAGGACTAAGAACAAGAACAAATGTTTTACACAACGAGTCACAAGGACTAATGAACATGGAGAAATGGTTAGAACAACAAGTCTCCATGACAATGACAAATAGTTCACACAATGAATCACAAGGACTAATTAACAAGCACAAATGGTTCACACAACGAGTCACAAGGACTAAAGAACATGGACAAATGGTTCACACAACGAGTCACAAGGACTAATGAACAAGGATAAATGGTTTACACAACGAGTCACAGGGACTAATGAACAAGGACAAATGGTTTACACAACGAGTCACAAGGACTAATGAATAAGGAAAAATGGTTAGAACAACAAGTCACCATGACAAGGATAAATGGTTCACGAACGAGTCACAAGGACTAATTAACAAGAACAAATAGTTCGCAAAACGAGTCACAAGGACTAAAGAACAAGGACAAATGGTTCACACAACGAGTCACAAGGGATAATGAACAAGGACAAATGGTTCACACAACGAGTCACAAGGATTAATGAAGAAGGAAAAATGGTTCACACAACGAGTCACAATGACTAATGAACAAGGACAAATGGTTTACACAACGAGTCACAGGGACTAATGAACAAGGACAAATGGTTTACACAACGAGTCACAAGGACTAATGAACAAGGAAAAATGGTTAGAACAACAAGTCACCATGACAAGGATAAATGGTTCACGAACGAGTCACAAGGACTAATTAACAAGAACAAATAGTTCGCAAAACGAGTCACAAGGACTAAAGAACAAGGACAAATGGTTCACACAACGAGTCACAAGGGATAATGAACAAGGACAAATGGTTCACACAACGAGTCACAAGGATTAATGAACAAGGAAAAATGGTTCACAAAACGAGTCACAATGACTAATGAACAACGATAAATGGTTAGAACAACAAGTCACTATGACACGGAGAAAATTATTCACACAACGTGTCACAAGGACTAATGAACAAGGACAAATGGTTTACACAACAAGTCACAAGGACTAAGAACAAGGACAAATGTTTTACACAACGAGTCATAAGGACTAATAAACATGGACAAATGGTTAGAACTACAAGTCACCATGACAAGGACAAATAGTTCACACAACGAATCACAAGGACTAATTAACAAGCATAAATGGTTCACACAATGAGTCACAAGGACTAAAGAACATGGACAAATAGTTCGCAAAACGAGTCACAAGGACTAAAGAACAAGGACCAATGGTTCACACAACGAGTCACAAGGGATAATGAACAAGGACAAATGGTTCACACAACGAGTCACAAGGATTAATGAACAAGGAAAAATGGTTCACACAACGAGTCACAATGACTAATGAACAACGATAAATGGTTAGAACAACAAGTCACAATGATAAGGACAAAATTATTCACTCAACGTGTCACAAGGACTAATGAACAAGGACAAATGGTTTTGACAACAAGTCACAAGGACTAAGAACAAGGACAAATGTTTTACACAACGAGTCATAAGGACTAATAAACATGGACAAATGGTTAGAACTACAAGTCACCATGACAAGGACAAATAGTTCACACAACGAATCACAAGGACTAATTAACAAGCATAAATGGTTCACACAATGAGTCACAAGGACTAAAGAACATGGACAAATAGTTCGCAAAACGAGTCACAAGGACTAAAGAACAAGGACCAATGGTTCACACAACGAGTCACAAGGGATAATGAACAAGGACAAATGGTTCACACAACGAGTCACAAGGATTAATGAACTAGGAAAAATGGTTCACACAACGAGTCACAATGACTAATGAACAACGATAAATGGTTAGAACAACAAGTCACAATGACAAGGACAAAATTATTCACTCAACGTGTCACAAGGACTAATGAACAATGGTTTACACAACAAGTCACAAGGACTAAGAACAAGGACAAATGTTTTACACAACGAGTCATAAGGACTAATGAACATGGACAAATGGTTAGAACTACAAGTCACCATGACAAGGACAAATAGTTCACACAACGAATCACAAGGACTAATTAAAAAGCACAAATGGTTCACACAACGAGTCACAAGGACTAAAGAACATGGACAAATGGTTCACACAACGAGTCAGAAGGACTAATGAACAAGGACAAATGATTTACACAATGAGTCACAAGGACTAATGAACAAGGGCAAATGGTTCACACTACGAGTCACAAGGACTAATGAACAAGGGCAAATGGTTCACACTACGAGTCACAAGGACTAATGAACAAGGACAAATGGTTCACACAACGAGTCACCATAACAACAACAAATGGATCACACAACGAGTCACAAGGACTAATTAACAAGCACAAATGGTTCACACAACGAGTCACAAGGACTAAAGAACAAGGACAAATGGTTCACACAATGAGTCTGATACGTATATGTGTTGGGTTACGGGTTAATGAAGGAACGAGTTCATCGAAAGTCGGAAATCAGTTTAATTGTTCTCGAGAATGATTAAATGTATTTCGAGCTTTCATCGAACGAGGGAGCTTCATTGGATGAATCGAAAGCTACTCGGATTATGGACCCAAGTTAATATGGCTACTCGTAAAATATAAACAATCTTCAAAACGGTGTTCGATAATAAAGGCTGCTCGGTTCGTAAGTTTGGTCGCATGCTTTGGATTCGTCTAAGTGCAAGGCTTCTACAAAGCAATTAAGTTCCATTTTAATTTGTCAATAAAGGGTGATGATTGCCTTGCTTAGTGAGTCGATTATTACCATTTCAATGGGTTGTTTTATTACTATTTTTATTAGGCCTTAATTTGCTAAGTTTAATGGCCTTAATAAGCTTAGTTTATGATCACCATTAGCTGCCTTTTGGGATGCCTAAAACGGCTCTCCTTCAAGTCTATTTATAGTCATTAGTAGCTTGTAATTTGGGAGACGAAATATATAAAAAGAAAAGCTTGCTTTGTTTGGTATTTTGCTGTGTGCAATTACTGAGTCGGATTGATGCGTTCGATCCAAAAATCGTTATTGTTTGACGCGTTTTCAAACTTTAACCCGATTCGTATTCAATAGGTCTTGAATACAATCACCCATTATCAAGCTATAGGTCTAGTTTGATAAATATCCGGTTACTCTTTATTATTTCCGCTGTCAAATATCGCTTCCGCAAATTTAATTCGCATCAGCAAGGACAAATGGATCACACAACGAGTCACAACGAGTAATTAACAAGCACAAATGGTTCACACAACGAGTCACAAGGACTAAAGATCAAGGACAAATGGTTCACACAATGAGTCACAAGGGATAATGAATAAGGACAAATGATTCACACAACGAGTCACAAGGATTAATGAACAAGGACAAACGGTTCACACAACGAGTTACAAGGACTAATGAACAAGGACAAATGGTTTACACAACAGGTCACAAGGACTAATGAACCAGGACAAATGGTTCACACAACGAGTCACAAAGACTAATGAACAACGGCAAATGGTTAGAACAACAAGTCACCATTGCAGGGACAAATGGATCACACAACGAGTCACAAGGAGTAATTAACAAGCACAAATGGTTCACACAACGAGTCACAAGGACTAAAGATCAAGGACAAATGGTTCAAACTATGAGTCACAAGGGATAATGAACAAGGACAAATGATTCACACAACGAGTCACAAGGATTAATGAACAAGGACAAATGGTTCACACAACGAGTCACAAGGACTAAAGAACATGGACAAATGGTTCACACAACGAGTCACAAGGACTAATGAAGAAGGACAAATGGTTTACACAACGAGTCACAAGGACTAATGAACAAGGACAAATGGTTCACACAACGAGTCACAAGGACTCATGAACAAGGACAAATGGTTAGAACAACAAGTCACCATGACAAGGACAAATGGATCACACAACGCGTCACAAGGACTAATTAACAAGCACAAATGGTTCACACAACGAGTCACAAGGATTAAAGAACATGGACAAATGGTTCATACAACGAGTCACAAGGACTAATGAATAAGGACAAATGGTTTACACAACGAGTCAGAAGGATTAATGAACAAGAACAAACGGTTCACACAACGAGTCACAAGGACTAATGAACAAGCACAAATGGTTTACACAACAAGTCACAAGGACTAAGAACAAGGACAAATGTTTTACACGAGTCACAAGGACTAAGGAACATGGAGAAATGGTTAGAACTACAAGTCTCCATGACAAGGACAAACAGTTCACACAACGAATCACAAGGACTAGTTAACAAGCACAAATGGTTCACACAACGAGTCACAAGGACTAAAGAACATAGACAAGTGGTTAACACAACGAGTCACAAGGACTAAAGAAGATGGACAAATGGTTCACACAACGAGTCACAAGGGATAATGAACAAGGACAAATGGTTCACACAACGAGTCACAAGTATTAATGAACAAGGACAAATGGTTCACACAACAAGTCACAATGACTAATGAACAAGGATAAATGGTTAGCACAACAAGTCATAATGACAAGGACAAAATTATTCACACAACGTGTCACAAGGACTAATGAACAAGGACAAATGGTTTACACAACAAGTCACAAGGACTAAGAACAAGGACAAATGTTATACACAACGAGTCATAAGGACTAATGAACATGGACAAATGGTTAGAACAACAAGTCACCTGACAAGGACAAATATTTCACACAACGAATCACAATGACTAATTAACCAGCACAAATGGTTCACACAACGAGTCACAAGGACTAAAGATCAAGGACAAATGGTTCACACAATGAGTCACAAGGGATAATGAACAAGGACAAATGATTCACACAACGAGTCACAAGGATTAATGAACAAGGACAAATGGTTCACACAACGAGTCACAAGGACTAAAGAACATGGAAAAATGGTTCACACAACGAGTCACAAGGACTAATGAAGAAGGACAAATGGTTCACACAACGAGTCACAAGGACTCATGAACAAGGACAAATGGTTAGAACAACAAGTCACCATGACAAGGACAAATGGATCACACAACGCGTCACTAGGATTAAAGAACATGGACAAATGGTTCATACAACGAGTCACAAGGACTAATGAATAAGGACATATGGTTTACACAACGTGTCAGAAGGATTAATGAACAAGAACAAACGGTTCACACAACGAGTCACAAGGACTAATGAACAAGCACAAATGGTTTACACAACAAGTCACAAGGACTAAGAACAAGGACAAATGTTTTACACGAGTCACAAGGACTAATGAACATGGAGAAATGGTTAGAACAACAAGTCTCCATGACAAGGACAAATAGTTCACACAACGAATCACAAGGACTAGTTAACAAGCACAAATGGTTCACACAACGAGTCACAAGGACTAAAGAACATAGACAAATGGTTAACACAACGAGTCACAAGGACTAAAGAAGAAGGACAAATGGTTCACACAACGAGTCACAAGGGATAATGAACAAGGACAAATGGTTCACACAACGAGTCACAAGTATTAATGAACAAGGTCAAATTGTTCACACAACAAGTCACAATGACTAATGAACAAGGATAAATGGTTATCACAACAAGTCATAATGACAAGGACAAAATTATTCACACAACGTGTCACAAGGACTAATGAACAAGGACAAATGGTTTACACAACAAGTCACAAGGACTAAGAACAAGGACAAATGTTTTACACAACGAGTCATAAGGACTAATGAACATGGACAAATGGTTAGAAAAACAAGTCACCTGACAAGGACAAATATTTCACACAACGAATCACAATGACTAATTAACCAGCACAAATGGTTCACACAACGAGTCACAAGGACTAAAAACATGGACAAATGGTTCACACAATGAGTTACAATGACTAATGAAAAAGAAGTAATGGTTTACACAACAGGTCACAAGGACTAATGAACAAGGACAAATGGTTCACACAACGAGTCACAAAGACTAATGAATAAGGATAAATGGTTAGAACAACAAGTCACCATTGCAAGGACAAATGGATCACACAACGAGTCACAAGGAGTAATTAACAAGCACAAATGGTTCACACAACGAGTCACAAGGACTAAAGATCAAGGACATATGGTTCACACAATGAGTCACAAGGGATAATGAACAAGGACAAATGATTCACACAACGAGTCACAAGGATTAATGAACAAGGACAAACGGTTCACACAACGTGTCACAAAGACTAAAGAACATGGAAAAATGGTTCACACAACGAGTCACAAGTACTAATGAAGAAAGACAAATGGTTTACACATCGAGTCACAAGGACTAATGAACAAGGACAAATGGTTCACACAACGAGTCACAAGGACTAATGAACAAGGACAAATGGTTAGAACAACAAGTCACCATGACAAGGACAAATGGATCACACAACGCGTCACAATGACTAATTAACAAGCACAAATGGTTCACACAACGAGTCACAAAGACTAAAGAACATGGACAAATGGTTCACACAACGAGTCACAAGGACTAATGAAGAAGGACAAATGGTTTACACAACGAGTCACAAGGACTAATGAACAAGGACAAATGGTTAGAACAACAAGTCACCATGACAAGGACAAATGGATCACACAACGCGTCACAAGGACTAATTAACAAGCACAAATGGTTCACGCAACGAGTCACAAGGATTAAAGAACATGGACAAATGGTTCAAACAACGAGTCACAAGGACTAATGAATAAGGACAAATGGTTTACACAACGAGTCACAAGGATTAATGAACAAGAACAAACGGTTCACACAACGAGTCACAAGGACTAATGAACAAGCACAAATGGTTTACGCAAGAAGTCACAAGGACTAAGAACAAGGACAAATGTTTTACACAACGAGTCACAAGGACTAATGAACATGGAGAAATGGTTAGAACAAGTCTCCATGACAAGGACAACTAGTTCACACAACGAATCACAAGGACTAATTAACAAGCACAAATGGTTCACACAACGAGTCACAAGGACTAAAGAACAGGGACAAATGGTTCACACAATGAGTCACAAGGGATAATGAACAAGGACAAATGGTTCACACAACGAGTCACAAGGATTAATGAACAAGGACAAACGGTTCACACAACGAGTCACAAGGACTAATGAACAAGCACTAATGGTTTACACAACAAGTCACAAGGACTAAGAACAAGGACAAATGGTTCACAGAACGAGTCACAAAGACTAATGAACAAGGACAAATGGTTAGAACAACAAGTCACCATTGCAAGGACAAATGGATCACACAACGAGTCACATTGAGTAATTAACAAGCACAAATGGTTCACACAACGAGTCACAAGGACTAAAGTCAAGGACAAATGGTTCACACAATGTGTCACAAGGGATAATGAACAAGGACAAATGATTCACACAACGAGTCACAAGGATTAATGAACAAGGACAAACGGTTCACACAACGAGTTACAAGGACTAATGAACAAGGACAAATGGTTTACACAACAGGTCACAAGGACTAATGAACAAGGATAAATGGTTCACACAACGAGTCACAAAGACTAATGAACAAGGACAAATGGTTAGAACAACAAGTCACCATTGCAAGGACAAATGTATCACACAATGAGTCACAAGGAGTAATTAACAAGCACAAATGGTTCACACAACGAGTCACAAGGACTAAAGATCAAGGACAAATGGTTCACACAATGAGTCACAAGGGATAATGAACAAGGACAAATGATTCACACAACGAGTCACAAGGATTAATGAACAAGGACAAATGGTTCACACATCGAGTCACAAGGACTAAAGAACATGGACAAATGGTTCACACAACGAGTCACAAGGACTAATGAAGAAGGACAAATGGTTTACACAACGAGTCACAAGGAC
The DNA here is from genome assembly GCF_048544455.1 of Silene latifolia. NCBI lineage: Eukaryota > Viridiplantae > Streptophyta > Magnoliopsida > Caryophyllales > Caryophyllaceae > Silene > Silene latifolia. The sequence goes on from NC_133527.1 coordinate 65,389,331, forward strand.
TAATGAACAAGGACAAATTGTTCACACAACGAGTCACAAGGACTAATGAATAAGGACAAATGGTTTACACAACGAGTCACAAGGATTAATGAACAAGAACAAACGGTTCACACAACGAGTCACAAGGACTAATGAACAAGCACAAATGGTTTACACAACAAGTCACAAGAACTAAGAACAAGGACAAATGTTTTACACAACGAGTCACAAGAACTAAAGAACATGGAGAAATGGTTAGAACAACAAGTCTCCATGACAAGGACAAATAGTTCACACAACGAATCACAAGGACTAATTAACAAGCACAAATGGTTCACACAAGGAGTTACAAGGACTAAAGAACATGGACAAATGGTTCACACAATGAGTCACAAGGACTAATGAAAAGGACAAATGGTTTACACAACGAGTCACAAGGATTAATGAACAAGAACAAACGGTTCACACAACGAGTCACAAGGACTAATGAACAAGCACATATGGTTTACACAACAAGTCACAAGGACTAAGAACAAGGACAAATGTTTTAAACAACGAGTCACAAGGACTAATGAACATGGAGAAATGGTTAGAACAACAAGTCTCCATGACAAGGATAAATAGTTCACACAACAAATCACAAGGACTAATTAACAAGCACAAATGGTTCACACAACGAGTTACAAGGACTAAAGAACATGGACAAATGGTTCACACAACGAGTCACAAGGACTAAAGAAGAAAGACAAATGGTTCACACAACGAGTCACAAGGGATAATGAACAAGGACAAATGGTTCACACAACGAGTCACAAGTATTAATGAACAAGGACAAACGGTTCACACAACAAGTCACAATGACTAATGAACAAGGATAAATGGTTAGCACAACAAGTCACAATGACAAGGGCAAAATTATTCACACAACGAGTCATAAGGACTAATGAACAAGGACAAATGGTTTACACAACAAGTCACAAGGACTAAGAACAAGGACAAATGTTTTACACAACGAGTCATAAGGACTAATGAACATGGACAAATGGTTAGAACAACAAATCACCTGACAAGGACAAATATTTCACACAACGCATCACAATGACTAATTATCCAGCACAAATGGTTCACACAACGAGTCACAAGAACTAAAGAACATGGACAAATGGTTCACACAACGAGTTACAATGACTAATGAACAAGGAGTAATGGTTTACACAACAGGTCACAAGGACTAATGAACAAGGACAAATGGTTCACACAACGAGTCACAAAGACTAATGAACAAGGACAAATGGTTAGAACAACAAGTCTCCATTGCAAAGACAAATGGATCACACAACGAGTCACAAGGAGTAATTAACAAGCACAAATGGTTCACATAACGAGTCACAAGGACTAAAGATCAAGGACATATGGTTCACACAATGAGTCACAAGGGATAATGAACAAGGACAAATGATTCACACAACGAGTCACAAGGATTAATGAACAAGGACAAACGGTTCACACAACGAGTCACAAGGACTAAAGAACATGGACAAATGGTTCACACAACCGGTCACAAGGACTAATTAACAAGCACAAATGGTTCACACAACGAGTCACAAGGACTAAAGAACATGGACAAATGGTTCACACAATGAGTCACAAGGGATAATGAACAAGGACAAATGGTTCACACAACGAGTCACAAGGATTAATGATCAAGGACAAACGGTTCACACAACGAGTCACAAGGAGTAAAGAACATGGACAAATGGTTCACACAGTGAGTCACATGGACTAATGAATAAGGACAAATGGTTTACACAACGAGTCACAAGGACTAATGAACAAGGACAAATGGTTCACACAATGAGTCACAAGGACAAATGGTTCACACAACGAGTCACATGGACTAATGAATAAGGACAAATGGTTTACACAACGAGTCACAAGGACTAATGAACAAGGACAAATGGTTCACACAATGAGTCAGAAGGACTAATGAACAAGGACAAATGGTTTACACAACAAGTCACAAGGACTAAGAACAAGGACAAATGTTTTACACAACGAGTCACAAGAACTAAAGAACATGGAGAAATGGTTAGAACAACAAGTCTCCATGACAAGGACAAAGAGTTCACACAACAAATCACAAGGATTAATTAACAAGCACAAATGGTTCACACAAGGAGTTACAAGGACTAAAGAACATGGACAAATGGTTCACACAATGAGTCACAAGGACTAATGAAAAGGACAAATGGTTTACACAACTAGTCACAAGGATTAATGAACAAGAACAAACGGGTCACACTACGAGTCACAAGGACTAATGAACAAGCACAAATAGTTTACAAAACAAGTCACAAGGACTAAGAACAAGGACAAATGTTTGAAACAACGAGTCACAAGGACTAATGAACATGGAGAAATGGTTAGAACAACAAGTCTCCATGACAAGGATAAATAGTTCACACAACGAATCACAAGGACTAATTAACAAGCACAAATGGTTCACACAACGAGTTACAAGTACTAAAGAACATGGACAAATGGTTCACACAACGAGTCACAAGGACTAAAGAAGAAGGAAAATGGTTCACACAACGAGTCACAAGGGATAATGAACAAGGACAAATGGTTCACACAACGAGTCACAAGTATTAATGAACAAGGACAAATGGTTCACACAACAAGTCACAATGACTAATGAACAAGGATAAATGGTTAGCACAACAAGTCACAATGACAAGGACAAAATTATTCACACAATGAGTCACAAAGACTAATGAACAAGGACAAATGGTTTACACAACAAGTCAAAAGGACTAAGAACAAGGACAAATGTTTTAGACAACGAGTCATAAAGACTAATGAACATGGACAAATGGTTAGAACAACAAGTCACCTGACAAGGACACATAGTTCACACAACGAATCACAATGACTAATTAACCAGCACAAATGGTTCACACAACGAATCTCAAGGACTAAAGAACATGGACAAATGGTTCACACAACGATTTACAATGACTAATGAACAAGGACAAATGGTTTACACAACAGGTCACAAGGACTAATGAACAAGGACAAATGGTTCACACAACGAGTCACAAAGACTAATGAACAAGGACAAATGGTTAGAACAACAAGTCACCATTGCAAGGACAAATGGATCACACAACGAGTCACAAGGAGTAATTAACAAGCACAAATGGTTCACACAACGAGTCACAAGGACTAAAGATCAAGGACATATGGTTCACACAATGAGTCACAAGGGATAATGAACAAGGACAAATGATTCACACAACGAGTCACAAGGATTAATGAACAAGGACAAACGGTTCACACAACGAGTCACAAGGACTAAAGAACATGGACAAATGGTTCACACAACGAGTCACAAGGACTAATGAAGAAGGACAAATGGTTTACACAACGAGTCACAAGGACTAATGAACAAGGACAAATGGTTCACACAACGAGTCACAAGGATTAATGAACAAGGACAAATGGTTAGAACAACAAGTCACCATGACAAGGACAAATGGATCACACAACGCGTCACAAGGACTAATTAACAAGCACAAATGGTTAACAAAACGAGTCACAAGGAATAAAGAACATGGACAAATGGTTCACACAACGAGTCACAAGGACGAATGAAAAAGGACAAATGGTTTACACAACGAGTCACAAGGATTAATGAAAAGAACAAACGGTTCACACAACGAGTCACAAGGACTAATGAACAAGCACAAATGGTTTACACAACAAGTCACAAGGACTAAGAACAAGGACAAATGTTTTACACAACGAGTCACAAGGACTAATGAACATGGAGAAATGGTTAGAACAACAAGTCTCCATGACAAGGACAAATAGTTCACACAACGAATCACAAGGACTAATTAACAAGCACAAATGGTTCACACAACGAGTCACAAGGACTAAAGAACATGGACAAATGGTTCACACAATGATTCACAAGGGATAATGAACAAGGACAAATGGTTCACACAACGAGTCACAAGGATTAATGAACAAGGACAAACGGTTCACACAACGAGTCACAAGGACTAATGAACAAGCACAAATGGTTTACACAACAAGTCACAAGGACTAAGAACAAGGACAAATGGTTCACAAAACGAGTCAGGAAGACTAATGAACAAGGACAAATGGTTAGAACAACAAGTCACCATTGCAAGGACAAATGGATCACACAACGAGTCACAAGGAGTAATTAACAAGCACAAATGGTTCAGACAACGAGTCACAAGGACTAAAGATCAAGGACAAATGGTTCACACAATGAGTCACAAGGGATAATGAACAAGGACAAATGATTCACACAACGAGTCACAAGGATTAATGAACAAGGACAAACGGTTCACACAACGAGTTACAACGACTAATGAACAAGGACAAATGGTTTACACAACAGGTCACAAGGACTAATGAACAAGGACAAATGGTTCACACAACGAGTCACAAAGCCTAATGAACAAGGACAAATGGTTAGAACAACAAGTCACCATTACAAGGACAAATGGATCACACAACGAGTCACAAGGAGTAATTAACAAGCACAAATGGTTCACACAACGAGTCACAAGGACTAAAGATCAAGGACAAATGGTTCACACAATAAGTCCCAAGGGATAATGAACAAGGACAAATGATTCACACAACGAGTCACAAGGATTAATGAACAAGAACAAACGGTTCACACAACGAGTCACAAAGACTAAAGAACATGGACAAATGGTTCACACAACGAGTCACAAGGACTAATGAAGAAGGACAAATGGTTTACACAACGAGTCACAAGGACTAATGAACAAGGACAAATGGTTCACACAACGAGTCACAAGGACTAATGAACTAGGACAAATGGTTAGAACAACAAGTCACCATGACAAGGACAAATGGATCACACAACGCGTCACAAGGACTAATTAACAAGCACAAATGGTTCACACAACGAGTCACAAGGATTAAAGAACATGGAAAAATGGTTCACACAACGAGTCACAAGGACTAATGAATAAGGACAAATGGTTTACACAACGAGTCACAAGGATTAATGAACAAGAACAAACGGTTCACACAACGAGTCACAAGGACTAATGAACAAGCACAAATGGTTTACACAACAAGTCATAAGGACTAAGAACATGGACAAATGTTTTACACAACGAGTCACAAGGACTAATGAACATGGAGAAATGGTTAGAACAACAAGTCTCCATGACAAGGACAAATAGTTCACACAACGAATCACAAGGACTAATTAACAAGCACAAATGGTTCACACAACGAGTCACAAGGACTAAAGAACATGGACAAATGGTTCACACAATGAGTCACAAGGGATAATGAAAGAGGACAAATGGTTCACACAACGAGTCACAAGGATTAATGAACAAGGACAAACGGTTCACACGAGTCACAAGGACTAATGAACAAGCACTAATGGTTCACACAACGAGTCACATGGACTAATGAACAAGGACAAATGGTTTACACAACGAGTCACAAGGACTAATTAACAAGGACAAATGGTTCACACAATGAGTCACAGGGACTAATGAAAAAGGACAAATGGTTAGAATAACAAGTCACCATGACAAGGACAAATGGATCACACAACGAGTCACAAAGACTAATGAACAAGGAAAAATGGTTAGAACAACAAGTCACCATTGCAAGGACAAATGGATCACACAACGAGTCACAAGGAGTAATTACACAAGCACAAATGGTTCACACAACGAGTCATAAGGACTAAAGATCAAGGACAAATGGTTCACATAATGAGTCACAAGGTATAATGAACAAGGACAAATGATTCACACAACGAGTCACAAGGATTAATGAACAAGGACAAATGGTTCACACAACTTGTCACAAGGACTAAAGAACATGGACAAATGGTTCACACAACGAGTCACAAGGACTAATGAAGAAGGACAAATGGTTTACACAACGAGTCACAAGGACTAATGAACTAGGACAAATGGTTCACACAACGAGTCACAAGGACTAATGAACAAGGACAAATGGTTAGAACAACAAGTCACCATGACAAGGACAAATGGATCACACAACGTGTCACAAGGACTAATTAACAAGCACAAATGGTTCACACAACGAGTCACAAGGATTAAAGAACATGGACAAATGGTTCACACAACGAGTCACAAGGACTATTGAATAAGGACAAATGGATTACACAACGAGTCACAACGATTAATGAACAAGAACAAACGGTTCACACAACGAGTCATAAGGACTAATGAACAAGCACAAATGGTTTACACAACAAGTCACAAGGACTAAGCACAAGGACAAATCATTTACACAACGAGTCACAAGGACTAATGAACATGGAGAAATGGTTAGAACAACAAGTCTCCATGACAAGGACAAATAGTTCACACAACGAATCACAAGGACTAATTAACAAGCACAAATGGTTCACACAACGAGTCACAAGGATTAAAGAACATGGACAAATGGTTCACACAATGAGTCACAAGGGATAATGAACAAGGACAAATGGTTCACACAACGAGTCACAAGGATTAATGAACAAGGACAAACGGTTCTGATATGTAAACACCCACCCTTACAATGATTTGACAAACTACCAAACCAAGACTGACAGAAAATGGGACAGTATGACAGTGTGGGTGTTATTGTGAATAAAAGGGACTGTTTTTGGGATATAATTGTTTAACTACCTTCCACAAAGCAAGCACGGAAGTTAACTTAACAATTTAGGTTGTTTAACTCAAGAGAACCACAGCTTAACACAGGAATACTCGAGTTGAAACAGACAATAAAGCTCAAACAATCCACAGCAAGCACAGGACTGTTCTCACCCTATTACCAGGTCCTTATTCAATACTCACAGCAAGCACAGAGTATTAATAAGCCTGACTCTACCCTATGTTACTAACATAAGATTAAGAGATTTGAATTGAGAGTAAAAACTCAGGTTTCATTCATAAAATCAGCTGCCTCTAACAGACTGATGCATAAGGGATAATGAACAAGGATAAATGGTTCACACAACGAGTCACAAGGACTAAAGAACAAGGATAAATGGTTCACACAATGAGTCATAAGGGATAATGAACAAGGACAAGTGGTTCACACAACGAGTCACAAGGATTAATGAACAAGCACTAATGGTTTACACAACAAGTCACAAGGACTAAGAACAAGGACAAATGTTTTACACAACGAGTCACAAGAACTAAAGAACATGGAGAAATGGTTAGAACAACAAGTCTCCATGACAAGGACAAATAGTTCACACAACGAATCACAAGGACTAATTAACAAGCACAAATGGTTCACACAACGAGTTACAAGGACTAAAGAACATGGACAAATGGTTCACACAACGAGTCACAAGGACTAATGAAAAGGACAAATGGTTTACACAACGAGTCACAAGGATTAATGAACAAGAACAAACGGTTCACACAACGAGTCACAAGGACTAATGAACAAGCACAAATGGTTTACACAACAAGTCACAAGGACTAAGAACAAGGACAAATGTTTTAAACAACGAGTCACAAGGACTAATGAACATGGAGAAATGGTTAGAACAACAAGTCTCCATGACAAGGATAAATAGTTAACACAACGAATCACAAGGACTAATTAACAAGCACAAATGGTTCACACAACGAGTTACAAGGACTAAAGAACATGGACAAATGGTTCACACAACGAGTCACAAGGACTAATGAGAAGGACAAATGGTTTACACAACGAGTCACAAAGATTAATGAACAAGAACAAACGGTTCACACAACGAGTCACAAGGACTAATGAACAATCACAAATGGTTTACACAACAAGTCACAAGGACTAAGAACAAGGACAAATGTTTTAAACAACGAGTCACATGGACTAATGAACATGGAGAAATGGTTAGAACAACAAGTCTCCATGACAAGGATAAATAGTTCACACAACGAATCACAAGGACTAATTAACAAGCACAAATGGTTCACTCAACGAGTTACAAGGACTAAAGAACATGGACAAATGGTTCACACAACGAGTCACAAGGACTAAAGAAGAAGGACAAATGGTTCACACAACGAGTCACAAGGGATAATGAACAAGGACAAATGGTTCACACAACGAGTCACAAGTATTAATGAACAAAGACAAATGGTTCACACAACAAGTGACAATGACTAATGAACAAGGATAAATGGTTAGCACAACAAGTCACAATGACAAGGACAAAATTATTCACACAACGAGTCACAAGGACTAATGAGCAAGGACTAATGGTTTACACAACAAGTCACAAGGACTAAGAACAAGGACAAATGTTTTACACAATGAGTCATAAAGACTAATGAACATGGACAAATGGTTAGAACAACAAGTCACCTGACAAGGACAAATAGTTCACACAACGAATCACAAGGACTAATTAACAAGCACAAATGGTTCACACAACGAGTCACAAGGACTAAAGAACATGGACAAATGGTTCACACAACGAGTTACAAGGACTAATGAACAAGGACAGATGGTTTACACAACGAGTCACAAGGACTAATGAACAAGGACAAATGGTTCACACAACGAGTCACAAAGACTAATGAACAAGGACAAATGGTTAGAACAACAAGTCACCATTGCAAGGACAAATGGATTACACAACGAGTCACAAGGTGTAATTAACAAGCACAAATGGTTCACACAACGAGTCACAAGGACTAAAGATCAAGGACAAATGGTTTACACAACGAGTCACAAGGACTAATGAACAAGCACAAATGGTTTACACAACAAGTCACAAGGACTAAGAACAAGGACAAATGTTTTACACAACGAGTCACAAGCACTAATGAACATGGAGAAATGGTTAGAACAACAAGTCACCATGACAAGGACAAATAGTTCACACAACGAATCACAATGACTAATTAACCAGCACAAATGGTTCACACAACGAGTCACAAGGACTAAAGATCAAGGACAAATGGTTCACACAATGAGTCACAAGGGATAATGAACAAGGACAAATGGTTTACACAACAGGTCACAAGGACTAATGAACAAGGACAAATGGTTCACACAACGAGTCACAAAGACTAATGAAAAAGGACAAATGGCTAGAACAACAAGTCACCATTGCAAGGACAAATGGATCACACAACGAGTCACAAGGAGTAATTAACAAGCACAAATGGTTTACACAACAAGTCACAAGGACTAAGCACAAGGACAAATCATTTACACAACGAGTCACAAGGACTAATGAACATGGAGAAATGGTTAGAACAACAAGTCTCCATGACAAGGACAAATAGTTCACACAACGAATCACAAGGACTAATTAACAAGCACAAATGGTTCACACAACGAGTCACAAGGATTAAAGAACATGGACAAATGGTTCACACAATGAGTCACAAGGGATAATGAACAAGGACAAATGGTTCACACAACGAGTCACAAGGATTAATGAACAAGGACAAACGGTTCTGATATGTAAACACCCACCCTTACAATGATTTGACAAACTACTAAACCAAGACTGACAAAAAATGGGACAGTATGACAGTGTGGGTGTTATTGTGAATAAAAGGGACTGTTTTTGGGATATAATTGTTTAACTACCTTCCACAGCAAGCACAGGAAGTTAACTTAACAATTTAGGTTGTTTAACTCAAGAGAACCACAGCTTAACACAGGAATACTCGAGTTGAAACAGACAATAAAGCTCAAACAATCCACAAAGCACAGATCTGTTCTCACCCTATTACTGTCCTTATTCAATACTCACAAAGAAGCACAGAGTATTAATAAGCCTGACTCTACCCTATGTTACTAACATAAGATTAAGAGATTTGAATTGAGAGTAAAAACTCGGTTTCATTCATAAAATCAGTGCCTCTAACGATGATGCATAAGGGATAATGAACAAGGATAAATGGTTCACACAACGAGTCACAAGGACTAAAGAACAAGGATAAATGGTTCACACAATGAGTCATAAGGGATAATGAACAAGGACAAGTGGTTCACACAACGAGTCACAAGGATTAATGAACAAGCACTAATGGTTTACACAACAAGTCACAAGGACTAAGAACAAGGACAAATGTTTTACACAACGAGTCACAAGAACTAAAGAACATGGAGAAATGGTTAGAACAACAAGTCTCCATGACAAGGACAAATAGTTCACACAACGAATCACAAGGACTAATTAACAAGCACAAATGGTTCACACAACGAGTTACAAGGACTAAAGAACATGGACAAATGGTTCACACAACGAGTCACAAGGACTAATGAAAAGGACAAATGGTTTACACAACGAGTCACAAGGATTAATGAACAAGAACAAACGGTTCACACAACGAGTCACAAGGACTAATGAACAAGCACAAATGGTTTACACAACAAGTCACAAGGACTAAGAACAAGGACAAATGTTTTAAACAACGAGTCACAAGGACTAATGAACATGGAGAAATGGTTAGAACAACAAGTCTCCATGACAAGGATAAATAGTTAACACAACGAATCACAAGGACTAATTAACAAGCACAAATGGTTCACACAACGAGTTACAAGGACTAAAGAACATGGACAAATGGTTCACACAACGAGTCACAAGGACTAATGAGAAGGACAAATGGTTTACACAACGAGTCACAAAGATTAATGAACAAGAACAAACGGTTCACACAACGAGTCACAAGGACTAATGAACAAGCACAAATGGTTTACACAACAAGTCACAAGGACTAAGAACAAGGACAAATGTTTTAAACAACGAGTCACAAGGACTAATGAACATGGAGAAATGGTTAGAACAACAAGTCTCCATGACAAGGATAAATAGTTCACACAACGAATCACAAGGACTAATTAACAAGCACAAATGGTTCACTCAACGAGTTACAAGGACTAAAGAACATGGACAAATGGTTCACACAACGAGTCACAAGGACTAAAGAAGAAGGACAAATGGTTCACACAACGAGTCACAAGGGATAATGAACAAGGACAAATGGTTCACACAACGAGTCACAAGTATTAATGAACAAGGACAAATGGTTCACACAACAAGTGACAATGATTAATGAACAAGGATAAATGGTTAGCACAACAAGTCACAATGACAAGGACAAAATTATTCACACAACGAGTCACAAGGACTAATGAGCAAGGACTAATGGTTTACACAACAAGTCACAAGGACTAAGAACAAGGACAAATGTTTTACACAACGAGTCATAAAGACTAATGAACATGGACAAATGGTTAGAACAACAAGTCACCTGACAAGGACAAATAGTTCACACAACGAATCACAATGACTAATTAACCAGCACAAATGGTTCACACAACGAGTCACAAGGACTAAAGAACATGGACAAATGGTTCACACAACGAGTTACAAGGACTAATGAACAAGGACAGATGGTTTACACAACGAGTCACAAGGACTAATGAACAAGGACAAATGGTTCACACAACGAGTCACACAGACTAATGAACAAGGACAAATGGTTAGAACAACAAGTCACCATTGCAAGGACAAATGGATTACACAACGAGTCACAAGGTGTAATTAACAAGCACAAATGGTTCACACAACGAGTCACAAGGACTAAAGATCAAGGACAAATGGTTTACACAACGAGTCACAAGGACTAATGAACAAGCACAAATGGTTTACACAACAAGTCACAAGGACTAAGAACAAGGACAAATGTTTTACACAACGAGTCACAAGCACTAATGAACATGGAGAAATGGTTAGAACAACAAGTCACCATGACAAGGACAAATAGTTCACACAACGAATCACAATGACTAATTAACCAGCACAAATGGTTCACACAACGAGTCACAAGGACTAAAGATCAAGGACAAATGGTTCACACAATGAGTCACAAGGGATAATGAACAAGGACAAATGGTTTACACAACAGGTCACAAGGACTAATGAACAAGGACAAATGGTTCACACAACGAGTCACAAAGACTAATGAAAAAGGACAAATGGCTAGAACAACAAGTCACCATTGCAAGGACAAATGGATCACACAACGAGTCACAAGGAGTAATTAACAAGCACAAATGGTTCACACAATGAGTCACAAGGACTAAAGATCGAGGACAAATGGTTCACACAATGAGTCACAAGGGATAATGAACAAGGACAAATGGTTCACACAACGAGTCACAAGGATTAATGAACAAGGACAAACGGTTCACACAACGAGTCACAAGGACTAATGAACAAGCACAAATGTTTTACACAACAAGTCACAAGGACTAAGAACAAGGACAAATGGTTCACACAACGAGTCACAAAGACTAATGAACAAGGACAAATGGTTCACACAACGAGTCACAAGGACTAATGAACAAGGACAAATGGTTAGAACAACAAGTCACCATGACAAGGACAAATGGATCACACAACGCGTCACAAGGACTAATTAACAAGCACAAATGGTTCACACAATGAGTCACAAGGATTAAAGAACATGGACAAATGGTTCACACAACGAGTCACAAGGACTAATGAATAAGGACAAATGGTTTACACAATGAGTCACAAGGATTAATTAACAAGAACTAACGGTTCACACAACGAGTCACAAGGACTAATGAACAAGCACAAATGGTTTACACAACAAGTCACAAGTGGAATAAAACTCTTAGGACTCGATTTCTGGACAGAATTAGACTCGAAAACAGCTTGTGTTTGTGACTGAAATGGACACGAAAACAATGCAAGTAACCAAGGATATGACTTGAGCTAGATCACTAAGCAGGCTCAAGACTCGGAATCTCGTTCAAGATCACTAAGCATGAACTAAATTTCTCCTCAAACACTAAGTAATGAGGGGTTTTCCGCACTAAGCAAGAAGAAAAGAAGTAGAAAACTCAGTTTTCAAACTCATAATTTTAACTCAACATAATCTGAATATTACAATAGAGAATGGCTCTTTATATAGAGCTTACAATGCTGCGAAATAAAACCCTAAGAAGAAATCTAACCATTGATGGAAAACTACTTTAATCTAAGGGTTGATTTTGAATTAAGTAAGAGGACAAATTGATAGGATCTGAATGTCAACTATTAAGGACAATTAGGAGCTGTTGTATTGCCTTCTTATATGGCCCAAAGCTGGTCCTTGCAGTAGAGAACAGAAAAGAGGAGACAAGGAGAAGAAGAGGACAAGCTGTCACTTTCATAGTGTCTTCTCAAAAGTAATATGCTTTTGATCACATGTGAGGGTCTCCTTTTCTTGTTTTCTGATGCTCACATACTTGGAATCATTTAGAGATCATTTGGCATCCCTGGACGTGCCACTCAAGCCATGTAATTGGACAATAATGCCTCTGCTGCACACATAATGCAAAACAGACAATTAGTAACATTCAGAAATCAGGCCTTCCTTGCAGAAGCCATAACTTTCTGTTCAGGATGAACTAGGGTGCCTCACTTATACCAATGGAAAGCTAAACGAGTTAGCTTCCTCCTCCAATTGGAATCATTCAATAATAATGTCTAGATATTCAGTTATAGGCCTTTGAGTAAGAACAGGTCAGGAATGAATGTTCAGCAGTTTTCCTCTGCAGCATTAGAAACTTTGAAAAATCATATCTTGCAACTCAGATTAGCTAAAAATACCCATGATAGCTCAAATGAAAGCTAAGGGAGTTACCTTTCACCTCCAAAAAGAATCAACCAAGAATAACCAGTAGATTTTGAGTTATTAAAGTTTGAACACTGACAGGTCATTTCAGAAAACTGAATTGCATTCCTGCATGACAGTCTTTGAAGCTTGATTGTGAAAAATATGCTCGATGAATATTGCTGATTCCAAAGCCATTGGAAAGTAGACTTCTTCAAGATTTTATACATATAAAGAACACGAATTTTAAGCAAGTAAAACTCCTGATATGATCATCTGAAGTTAGACCTGAAATTCTGAGACTGTTGTGAGTATTTCAGGTTTCCTAAGCTTCATTTTGATCAAAAAAATGCATCCAACCTTGTCATTTCCTTGCACAAGTTCATGGAATGCTTTCTTGCCTTGAAAAATGAAGGACCCTCATCCCTAGCTCCCGCTGCAATCACAATGCAACAAATTTTGTTGCAACAAGGATAAGAACAAGGACAAATATTTTACACAACGAGTCACAAGGACTAATGAACATGGAGAAATGGTTAGAACAACAAGTCTCCATGACAAGGACAAATAGTTCACACAACGAATCACAAGGACTAATTAACAAGCACAAATGGTTCACACAACGAGTCACAAGGACAAAAGAACATGGACAAATGGTTCACACAATGAGTCACAAGGGATAATGAACAAGGACAAATGGTTCACACAACGAGTCACAAGGATTAATGAACAAGGACAAACGGTTCACACAACGAGTCACAAGGACTAATGAACAAGAACAAATGATTTACACAACAAGTCACAAGGACTAAGAACAAGGACAAATGTTTTACACAACGAGTCACAAGGACTAATGAACATTGAGAAATGGTTAGAACAACAAGTCTCCATGACAAGGACAAATGGTTTACACAACGAGTCACAAGGACCAAGGACTAATGAACAAGGACAAATGGTTCACACAATGAGTCACAAGGACTAATGAACAAGGACAAATGGTTAGAACAACAAGTCACCATGACAAGGATAAATGGTTCACACAACGAGTCACAAGGACTAATTAACAAGCACAAATAGTTCACACAACGAGTCACAAGGACTAAAGAACAATGACAATTGGTTCACACAACGAGTCACAAGGGATAATGAACAAAGACAAATGGTTCACACAACGAGTCACAAGGATTAATGAACAAGGACAAATGGTTCACACAACGAGTCACAATGACTAATGAATAAGGATAAATGGTTAGCACAACAAGTCACAATGACAAGGACAAAATTATTCACACAACGTGTCACAAGGACTAATGAACAAGGACAAATGGTTTACACAACAAGTCACAAGGACTAAGAACAAGGACACATATTTTACACAACGAGTCATAAGGACTAATGAATATGGACAAATGGTTTGAACAACAAGTCACCATGACAAGGAAAAATACTTCACACAACGAATCACAAGGACTAATTAACAAGCACAAATGGTTCACACAATGAGTCACAAGGACTAAAGAACAAGGACACATATTTTACACAACGAGTCATAAGGACTAATGAATATGGACAAATGGTTTGAACAACAAGTCACCATGACAAGGAAAAATACTTCACACAACGAATCACAAGGACTAATTAACAAGCACAAATGGTTCACACAATGAGTCACAAGGACTAAAGAACATGGACAAATGGTTCACACAACGAGTCACAAGGACTAATGAAGAAGGACAAATGGTTTACACAATGAGTCACAAGGACTAATGAACAAGGACAAATGGTTCACACAATGAGTCACAAGTATTAATGAACAAGGACAAATGGAAAGTTCACACAAGTCACAATGACTAATGAACAAGGATAAATGGTTAGCACAACAAGTCACAATGATAAGGACAAAATTATTCACACAACGTGTCACAAGAACTAATGAACAAGGACAAATGGTTTACACAACAAGTCACAAGGACTAAGAACAAGGACAAATGTTTTACACAACGAGTCATAAAGACTAATGAACATGGACAAATGGTTAGAACAACAAGTCACCTGACAAGGACAAATAGTTCACACAACGAATCAGAAGGACTAATTAACCAGCTCAAATGGTTCACACAACGAGTCACAAGGACTATAGAACATGGACAAATGGTTCACACAACGAGTTACAAGGACTAATGAACAAGGACAAATGGTTTACACAACAGGTCACAAGGCCTAATGAACAAGGACAAATGGTTCACACAACGAGTCACAAAGACTAATGAATAAGGACAAATGGTTAGAACAACGAGTCACAAGGATTAATGAACAAGGACAAACGGTTCACACAACGAGTCACAAGGACTAAAGAACATGGTAAAATGGTTCACACAACGAGTCACATGGACTAATGAACAAGGACAAATGGTTTACACAACGAGTCACAAGGACTAATGAACAAGGACAAATGGTTCACACAATGAGTCACAAGGACTAATGAACAAGGACAAATGGTTAGAACAACAAGTCACCATTGCAAGGACAAATGGATCACACAACGAGTCACAAGGAGTAATTAATAAGCACAAATGGTTCACACAACGTGTCACAAGGACTAAAGATCAAGGACAAATGGTTCACACAATGAGTCACAAGGGATAATGAACAAGGACAAATGATTCACACAACGAGTCACAAGGATTAATGAACAAGGACAAACGATTCACACAACGAGTTACAAGGACTAATGAACAAGGACAAATGGTTTACACAACAGGTCACAAGGACTAATGAACATGGACAAATGGTTCACACAACGAGTCACAAAGACTAATGAACAAGGACAAATGGTTAGAACAACAAGTCACCATTGCAAGGACAAATGGATCACACAACGAGTCACAAGGAGTAATTAACAAGCACAAATGGTTCACACAACGAGTCACAAGGACTAAAGATCAAGGACAAATGGTTCACACAATGAGTCACAAGGTATAATGAACAAGGACAAATGATTCACACAACGAGTCACAAGGACTAAAGAACATGGACAAATGGTTCACACAACGAGCCACAAGGACTAATGAAGAAGGACAAATGGTTTACACAACGAGTCACAAGGACTAATGAACAAGGACAAATGGTTCACAAAACGAGTCACAAGGACTAATGAACAAGAAATGGTTAGAACAACAAGTCACCATGATAAAGACAAATGGATCACACAACGCGTCACAAGGACTAATTAACAAGCACAAATGGTTCACACAACGAGTCACAAGGATTAAAGAACATGGACAAATGGTTCACACAACGAGTCACAAGGACTAATGAATAAGGACAAATGGTTTACACAATGAGTCACAAGGATTAATGAACAAGAACAAACGGTTCACACAACGAGTCACAAGGACTAATGAACAAGTGATATGTAAACACCCACCCCTTACAATATTTTGACAATTTGCAGTAATTAACCTTGAGGCCTTAGCTAAATTCTGCTAAAATTATAGGATTTTAGGAGACTCAAAAGTAATTTAAATAAATTACTAAATCTGAACTGACAAAGAAAGGAGCAGTTTGACAGTGTGGGTGTAAAAATGGAATAAAGGAGGTAAATTTGAGATATAATTGTTTAACTACCTTCCACAGCAAGCACAGGAAGTTAACTTAACAATTTAGGTTGTTTAACTCAAGAAAACCACAGCTTAACACAGGAATACTCGAGTTGAAACAGACAATAAAGCTCAAACAATCCACAGCAAGCACAGGACTGTTCTCACCCTATTACCAGGTCCTTATTCAATACTCACAGCAAGCACAAAGTATTAATAAGCCTGACTCTACCCTATGTTTCTAACATAATATTTAAGAGATTTGAACTGAGAGTAAAAACTCAGGTTTCATTCATAAAATCAGCTGCCTCTAACAGACTGATGCAAGGGTCCTTATATAGGCCTTGCTTTTAGGTTAAACATGAAATAAAAGGTTCATCTAAGGGCCAGGATTGTCCCATAAGTCAGGACAAGAGTCTAAATAATATATTACAACGGTAAAAAGATCATAAATGTAAACTAGAGTGAAAACAAATTGAGTTTGCAGAGGACAGTTAGGTGACAGTGACATCTTTGTTGCCTTTCAAGCTTTTCTGTGGTAGTTGTTGCTATTCCTGCTCATGTGAGGACGAGTGGTCTCCTTGGTCTTGACTTGGTGTCCAAGTACCCTCTGATTTATGGAAACTTAAGCCAAAGAAGCCTCCCACACAGCTTTTCCTTGGTTTGTCCAAAAATGGCAATGTTACTTTTTGGAATCTCCCCTTTTCTGCAACTTGTTTTCAGACTGGTTTTTTCAATACTTTGCAATGAGAATTTGGCCTGGCTCCCTAGGACTTTTTGATGCTCACATGAGTGTTCTATCAGCTGGCCATGGTGGCAGCTGATGATTTGCCTTGTGCTGGTACTTATGATCCTGCAAAGTAGACTGATCAGTGGCCAGGTAGGAGTGGTTGTGGCCTGTAGTTGCCTGAGTTGCTTGACCATGGGATAGTTGATTGTCCTGGTTACTAGCTCCTGCATCAACCCCTCCTGGTTGAACAGGGCTTGTCCTCAAGCCTGTAACCTCCTCATCTCCGGAATCTTCATAGTATGGACTGAGATCACCCATATTAAAAGTCCCATGCACCCCATAGTCACCTGGTAGGTCAATCTTGTATGCATTTGGCCCAATCTTTTCAACAACTTCAAATGGACCATTTGATCTTGGCATGAGTTTATTTTTCCTTTTTGCTGGAAATCTTTCCTTCCTCAGATGTATCCATACCAGATCTCCTGGTTCAAACTCTTTCTTCCCCATAGACACCTTAAGATGTTTCTGGTATTGGTCATTTGTTCTTTCAATCTGCCTTGTCACTGTCTCATGTAGTTTCAGCAATTGCTCAGCTCTTTTCTTGGCATCCAGGTTGATGTTTTCCTTGGGTACAGAAGATAAATCCAGGGGCATCAGTGGATTGACCGCATAGACTACCTCAAAAGGACTGTGTCCAGTTGCAGATGATGGTGCTCTGTTGAATGCAAACTCTGCTGCTGCTAGCTTTAGGTCCCAATCTTTTAGGGTCTTGCTGACAAGACACCTTAAAATCCTCCCCAATGTTCTGTTAGTGACCTCAGTTTGGCCATCTGTTTGTGGGTGGTGAGAGGTGCTGAACAAGAGCTTGGTTTTAAGCAACTTCCATAGAGTCTTCCAAAAATATCCCATGAATTTTGTATCCCTGTCTGATACAATGGTTTTTGGAACTCCATGGAGCCTCACAATCTCCTTTAAGAATAGCTCAGCAACACTTGCTGCATCCTCTGTCTTTTTGTAAGCTACAAAGTGAGCCATCTTGCTGAACCTGTCCACCACAACCATTACAGAATCTTTCCCTCTCTGTGTTCTTGGTAGGGCCACAATGAAGTCCATGCTTAAGTCTTCCCATGGCTTGCTTGGCACTGGTAGGGGAGTGTATGGACCAGGTTGGAAAGAACTCTTGGGTAGTTGGCATTTTGAGCATCTTCTGAGGACAATCTGGACATCACCATCATTCTTGGCCAATAGAATTGGTCCTGTAATATCTCCAAGGTATTTTGGACACCAAAGTGCCCTCCCAGTCCCCCTGAATGGACTTCCCTGATCAAGAGATCCCTGTAAGACCCCCTTGGAACACACAGTTTGTTGCCCTGGAATAGGAACCCTTCCTGTAGTAGGTACTTGCTTCCTTGGTTCCTATGCCCTTCAGTCTGAGTAATCCATTCCTCTGAGAAGTCAGGATCTTCCTTATACAATTCTTTCATGAATTCAAACCCAAGAACCCTGTTGGACATGACTGAAAGCAAGGAATGCCTCCTTGACAATGCATCTGCTACCACATTTTTCTTGCCTTCCTTGTATTTACTGGAAAAGGTAAAAGACTGCAAGAATTCCACCCATTTGGCATGCCTGAAATTTAACTTGTGTTGGCTATTGATGTACTTCAAGGCTTCATGATCAGAGTGTAGTACAAATGGCTTAGGTTTAAGGTAATGATTCCAATGCATCAAGGCTCTCATGATTGCATAAAACTCTTTATCATAGGTGGAATATTTCAGTTTGGCCCCATTTAACTTCTCACTGAAATATGCCACAGCTTCGGCTTTGAATCGATCTTGCTCCAATTCCCACACCACTAGCATCACATTCCACTTCAAATAGCTGATCAAAATCAGGTAACTTTAGGATAGGAGTGTTACACATGAGTTGTTTGATTTTTTCAAAGGACTCGTTGAGCTTGTTCACCATTGAAACTCCCCTTTCCTCATGCATTCAAAGTGATAGGTGCCACCACCGTGTCTTTGAAGTTCTTGATAAACCTTCTGTAGAAGGATGCTAACCCATGAAAACTCCTTACTTCAGTGATTGTAGTAGGGACTGGCCAAGATTGCATTGCTGCAATTTTCTCTTGGTCAACAGAAATGCCTCTTCCTGATATCAGGTAACCCAGGAATGCAACCTCCTCAACCATAAAGGTGCATTTCTCCAGCTTGCCATACAGCTTCGCTCTCTCGAGGATTTTAAACACTACTTCCAGATGTTTAAGATGCTCTCCCTTGCTCTGCTATACACCAAGTATGTCATCAAAGTAGACAACATCAAACTTGCCCAGACATGGCCTCAAAGACTTCATCATCAATCTCATGAAGGTGCTTTGGGTGCATTTGATGATCAAAAGGCATTACAAGCCACTCATATAGGCCATGTTTTGTTTTGAAAGCAGTCTTCCATTCATCCCCTTCCCTAATCCTCACTTGATGGTATCCTTGCCTTAGATCAATCTTAGAAAATATGCTGGCACCACTCAACTCATCAAGCATATCATCTAATCGGGGGATTGGGAACCTATATTTGACTGTAATGTTGTTTATAGCTCTGCTATCTGTGCACATCCTCCAGGTGCCATCTTTTTTTGGTACTAGGAGTGTAGGGACTGCACATGGACTAAGAGATTCCTTCACAAATCCCTTTGTCATTAGCTCCTCAATCTGATGTTGCAATTCCTTTGTAGCATTTGGATCACACCTGTAAGCTGGTTTGTTTGGGAGCACTGAACCAGGAACAAGATCAATGTGGTGTTCAATGCCCCTCAATGGAGGTAATCCACTAGGCAGCTCATCTGGGAACACTTCCTGGAACCTTTGAATCAAAGGGGCAATAGCTGTGGGCACAACAGTGTTCTCCTCTTGGTTTACTTCCTTGGATAACAGCATCAGAATTGGTTGTTCTTGCCTCGATCTCCCTAATCATGGTGCCTCGATAAGAACAAAGACACCACTCACTTCTTCTGGGACATTAGGACTGCCATAGTCCCTCTGGTTTGGTGGCAATGGGGTCAAGGTGACCTTCTTGCCTTGATGTTTGAATATGTATACATTGTCCTTCCCTTGGTGTGTGGTATTCCTGTCATATTCCCAAGGTCTCCCAAGTAACAGGTGACAGGCATCCATGGGTACCACATCACACAACACTTCATCTTTGTACATTTTCCCAATGGAGAAGGGAATAATGCACTGCTTGTCAACTCTCACTCCTGAATCCTTACTCAGCCATCTCAATTTGTAAGGGTTAGGGTGTTCTTGTGTTGGTAAGCCCAGCTTGCTAACCATGGTGGTGGAGGCAACATTAGTGCAGCTACCCCCATCAATAATGAGGTTACAAACTCTTCCCTGGACAGTACATCTACTCCTGAATATCATAGATCTCTGGTCAGCCTCTAAGGGGGCTTGCTGAGAGTGCATGGCCCTCCAAAGGAACAAGCTGTGTCCTGTATCAGGATGCGCAATAATCTGGTCTGGACTGGCTTCTTTCTCAGACTCCACCTCTTCTAAAACAAGAGCCTCATCCTCCTCATACTCTATCAAACCTTCCCTTTCCCATTCTGCAACTTCTATTGCAGGTGAGTGTCCTAGCGTAAGGACAATCCCTCCCGAAATGGCCAAATCCACGGCACTTTGAAGCACTTAATCTTGTCTCTGGATAAGGGTGGGTTGATTTTGGGGTTCATGGGTGCCTTTCCCTTATCCACAGTGGGTTGGGGGGTTGTTTTGGGTGGTTCATTGATTTTGACACTAGAGTAAGGTCTGAAAACAGGTTTGGGTTTGACTGCACTTGGTTTGGTCTTCCCCATTTTCTCCACTCTTAGTGATAGGTTACCCACATCATCATAAGACCATAAAGGTTGCATTCTAACCTCTGTAGCAATACTCTTGTCAAGACCCTCTAAGAACCTAGCAATTCTTTGTTCAGGTTTTTCATTAATTTCACATTGAAGTGTTAATTGCTCAAATTCTCTTAAATAGGCTTCAACAGTTTTCTCTTTCTGTTTAAGGTTGGACAGTTTGATGAATAAATCCTGAGTATAGTCTTTGGTGACAAACTTAGCCAATATTTTCTTTTTAAGTTTGGACCAAGACCTAAGAGGATCCTTACCCTCCTTTAACCTTTGATGCTTAAGATTATCATACCACAGTGAAGCATAACCTTTCAATTTCAAGACTGCAACTTTACAAGCCTTAGCATCATTATAATTTTTATACTCAAAGATTTTATCAACATCTCTAATCCATTCTAGTAGGTCATCAGGGTTCAAACTACCAGAAAATTCAGGGATTTCTACCTTTATATGCCTGACTGTTTGCTCAAGATGTTCCTCTTGTGTCCTGTTGCTTTCAGCAGAGTCTGATCCATATTCTTCCTCTGGTTGTGGGTATCTTCTTCCTGCTCCCATGGCAAAGCCTCTCCCTCTACCCCTTCCTCTGGCAGGTTGCCTCCTAGGGTCTGGGTTTGGGATTCTCTCCATGACAGCATACATAGCATTCACCAGTGTACCCACATTTCTGGCCAGATCTCCAACTGTGGCTTCAATGCCAGCTAGCCTCTCTTCACTCATGGTTATTTTTTTGTGTTTTTAATGTAGGTAGGTTGATGAACTCACTATTCTCTCAATTCCCAAGATAAACACAAGATGGAATTGTGTTTAGCCTGGCTCTGATATACCAAGTTGATATGTAAACACCCACCCCTTACAATATTTTGACAATTTGTGAAATTGCAGGAAAAGGACTAACTTCTAAATTTGGTCTGAGCACTCTAAAGGACTCCTAAATTCATGAAAATTTGCAGTAATTAACCTTGAGGCCGTAGCTAAATTCTGCTAAAATTATAGGATTTTAGGAGACTCAGAAGTAATTTAAATAAATTACTAAACCGGAATGCAGAGAGAAAGGAGCAGTTTGACAAATGTGGGTGTAAAAATGGAATAAAGGAGGTAAATTTGAGATATAATTGTTTAACTACCTTCCACAGCAAGCACAGGAAGTTAACTTAACAATTTAGGTTGTTTAACTCAAGAAAACCACACTTAACACAGAATACTCGAGTTGAAACAGATAATAAAGCTCAAACAATCCACAAAGCAAGCACAGGACTGTTTCACCCTATTACTGTGTCCTTATTCAATACTCACAAAGAAAGCACAGAGTATTAATAAGCCTGACTCTACCCTATGTTTCTAACATAAGATTTAAGAGATTTGAATTGAGAGTAAAAACTCAGGTTTCATTCATAAAATCACCGCCTCTAACGGGATGATGCAAGGGTCCTTATATAGGCCTTGCTTTTAGGTTAAACATGAAATAAAAGGTTCATCTAAGGGTCAGGATTGTCCCATAAGTCAGGACAAGAGTCTAAATAATATATTACAACGGCAAAAAGATCATAAATGTAAACTAGAGTGAAAACAAATTGAGTTTGCGAGAGAGGACAATCAGTGACAAAGACATCTTTGTTGCCTTTCAAGCTTTTCTGTGGTAGTTGTTGCTATTCTTGCTCATGTGAGGACGAGTGGTCGCCTTGGTCTTGACTTGGTGTCCAAGTACCCTCTGATTTATGGAAACTTAAGCCAAAGAAGCCTCCCACACAGCTTTTCCTTGGTTTGTCCAAAAATGGCAATGTTACTTTTTGGAATCTCCCCTTTCTCGCAACAACTTGTTTTCGACTGGTTTTTTCAATACTTTGCAATGAGAATTTGGCCTGGCTCCCTAGGACTTTTTGATGCTCACATGAGTGTTCTATCACCTGGCCATGGTGGCAGATGATTTGCCTTGTGCTGGTACTTATGACCCTGCAAAGTAGACTGATCAGTGGCCAGGTAGGAGTGGTTGTGGCTTGTAGTTGCCTGAGTTGCTTGATTATGGGATAGTTGATTGTCCTGGTTACTAGCTCTTGCATCACCATTTGTCCATGTTCATTAGTCCTTGTGACTCGTTGTGTAAAACATTTGTCCTTGTTATTAGCCCTTAAGACTTGTTGTGTAAACCATTTGTCCTTGTTCATTAGTCCTTGTGACACGTTGTGTGAATAATTTTGTCCTTGTCATTGTAACTTGTTGTGTAAACCATTTATCCTTGTTCATTAGTCATTGTGACTCGTTGTGTGAACCATTTGTCCTTGTTCATTAGTCCTTGTGACTCGTTGTGTAAAACATTTGTCCTTGTTCTTAGTCCTTGAGACTTGTTGTGTAAACCATTTGTGCTTGTTCTTTAGTCCCGGTGACTCGTTGTGTGAATCGTTTGTCCTTGTTCATTAATCCTTGTGACTCGTTTTGTGAACCATTTGTCTTTGTTCATTATCTCTTGTGACTCATTGTGTGAACCATTTGTCCTTGTTCTTTAGTCCTTGTGACTCGTTGTGTGAACCATTTGTGCTTGTTATTTGTCCTTGTGATTTGTTGTGTGAACTATTTGTCCTTGTCATGGAGACTTGTTGTTCTAACCATTTCTCCATGTTCATTAGTCCTTGTAACTTGTTGTGTAAAACATTTGTCCTTGTTCTTAGTCCTTGAGACTTGTCGTGTAAACCACTTGTGCGTGTTCTTTAGTCCCGGTGACTCGTATTGTGAATCGTTTGTCCTTGTTCATTAATCCTTGTGACTCGTTGTGTGAACCTTTTGTCCTTGTTCATTATCCCTTGTGACAAATTGTGTGAACCATTTGTCCTTGTTCTTTAGTCCTTGTGACTCGTTGTGTGAACCATTTGCGCTTGTTAATTTGTCCTTGTGACTCGTTGTGTGATCCATTTGTCCTTGTCATAGTGACTTGTTGTTCTAACCATTTGTCCTTGTTCATTAGTCCTTGTGACTCGTTGTGTGTACCATTTGTCCATGTTCTTTAGTCCTTGTAACTCGTTGTGTGAACCATTTGTGCTTGTTAATTAGTCCTTGTGATTCGTTGTGTGAACTATTTGTCCTTGTCTTGGTGACTTGTTGTTCTAACCATTTGTCCATGTTCATTAGTCCTTGTGACTCCTTGTGTAAAACATTTGTCCTTGTTCTTGGTCCTTGTGACTTGTTGTGTAAACCATTTGTCCTTGTTCATTAGTCCTTGTGACTCGTTGTGTGAACCGTTTGTCCTTGTTCATTAATCCTTGTGACTCATTGTGTGAACCATTTGTCCTTGTTCATTATCCCTTGTGACTCATTGTGTGAACCATTTGTCCTTGTCATGGAGACTTGTTGTTCTAACCATTTCTCCATGTTCATTAGTCTTTGTAACTCGTTGTGTAAAACATTTGTCCTTGTT
This sequence comes from Silene latifolia, assembly GCF_048544455.1. Classification (NCBI taxonomy): domain Eukaryota; kingdom Viridiplantae; phylum Streptophyta; class Magnoliopsida; order Caryophyllales; family Caryophyllaceae; genus Silene; species Silene latifolia. The sequence continues at coordinate 65,414,649 of NC_133527.1, forward strand.
CTTAGTCCTTTAGACTTGTTGTGTAAACCATTTGTGCTTGTTCTTTTGTCCCGGTGACTCGTTGTGTGAATCGTTTATCCTTGTTCATTAATCCTTGTTACTCGTTTTGTGAACCATTTGTCCTTGTTCATTATCCCTTGTGACTCATTGTGTGAACCATTTGCCCTTGTTCTTTAGTCCTTGTGACTCGTTGTGTGAACCATTTGCGCTTGTTAATTAGTCCTTGTGACTCGTTGTGTGATCCATTTGTCCTTGTCATGGTGACTTGTTGTTCTAACCATTTGTCCTTGTTCATTAGGCCTTGTGATTCGTTGTGTGTACCATTTGTCCATGTTCTTTAGTCATTGTGACTCGTTGTGTGAACCATTTGTGCTTGTTAATTAGTCCTTGTGATTCGTTGTGTGAACTATTTGTCCTTGTCATGGTGACTTGTTGTTCTAACCATTTGTCCATGTTCATTAGTCCTTGTGACTCGTTGTGTAAAACATTTGTCCTTGTTCTTAGTCCTTAAGACTTGTTGTGTAAACCATTTGTCCTTGTTCATTAGTCCTTGTGACACGTTGTGTAAATAATTTTGTCCTTTACATTGTAACTTGTTGTGTAAACCATTTATCCTTGTTCATTAGTCATTGTGACTCGTTGAGTGAACCATTTGTCCTTGTTCATTAGTCCTTGTGACTCGTTGTGTAAAACATTTGTCCTTGTTCTTAGTCCTTGAGACTTGTTGTGTAAACCATTTGTGCTTGTTCTTTAGTCCCGGTGACTCGTTGTGTGAATCGTTTGTCCTTGTTCATTAATCCTTGTGACTCGTTTTGTGAACCATTTGTCCTTGTTCATTATCCCTTGTGACTCATTGTGTGAACCATTTGTCCTTGTTCTTTAGTCCTTGTGACTCGTTGTGTGAACCATTTGCGCTTGTTAATTAGTCCTTGTGACTCGTTGTGTGATCCATTTGTCCTTGTCATGGTGACTTGTTGTTCTAACCATTTGTCCTTGTTCATTAGTCCTTGTGATTCGTTGTGTGTACCATTTGTCCATGTTCTTTAGTCATTGTGACTCGTTGTGTGAACCATTTGTGCTTGTTAATTAGTCCTCGTGATTCGTTGTGTGAACTATTTGAACTTGTCATGGTGACTTGTTGTTCTAACCATTTGTCCATGTTCATTAGTCCTTGTGACTCGTTGTGTAAATCATTTGTCCTTGTTCTTAGTCCTTGTAACTTGTTGTGTAAACCATTTGTCCTTGTTCATTAGTCCTTGTGACTCGTTGTGTGAACCGTTTGTCCTTGTTCATTAATCCTTGTGACTCGTTGTGTGAACCATTTGTCCTCGTTCATTATCCCTTGTGACTCATTGTGTGAACCATTTGTCCTTGTTCTTTAGTCCTTAGGACTCGTTGTGTGAACCATTTGTGCTTGTTAATTACTCCTTGTGACTCGTTGTGTGATCCATTTGTCCTTGTCATGGTGACTTGTTGTTCTAACCATTTGTCCATGTTCATTAGTCCTTGTGACTCGTTGTGTAAAACATTTGTCCTTGGTCTTAGTCCTTAAGACTTGTTGTGTAAACCATTTGTCCTTGTTCATTAGTCCTTGTGACACGTTGTGTGAATTTGTCCTTGTCATTGTAACTTGTTATGTAAAACATTTATCCTTGTTCATTAGTCATTGTGACTCGTTGTGTGAACCATTTGTCCTTGTTCATTAATCCTTGTGACTCGTTGTGTGAACCATTTGTCCTTGTTCATTATCCCTTGTGACTCGTTGTGTGAACCATTTGTGCTTGTTAATTACTCCTTGTGACTCGTTGTGTGATCCATTTGTCCTTGCAATGGTGACTTGTTGTTCTAACCATTTGTCCTTGTTCATTAGTCCTTGTGACTCATTGTGTGAACAATTTGTCCATGTTCTTTAGTCCTTATTACTCGTTGTGTGAACCATTTGTGCTTGTTAATTAGTCCTTGTGATTCGTTGTGTGAACTATTTGTCCTTGTCATGGAGACTTGTTGTTCTAACCATTTCTCCATGTTCTTTAGTCCTTGTGACTTGTTGTGTAAAACATTTGTCCTTGTTCTTAGTCCTTGAGACTTGTTGTGTAAACCATTTGTGCGTGTTCTTTAGTCCCGGTGACTCGTTGTGTGAATCGTTTGTCCTTGTTCATTAATCCTTGTGACTCGTGTGAACCTTTTGTCCTTGTTCATTATCCCTTGTGACAAATTGTGTGAACCATTTGTCCTTGTTCTTTAGTCCTTGTGACTCGTTGTGTGAACCATTTGCGCTTGTTAATTTGTCCTTGTGACTCGTTGTGTGATCCATTTGTCCTTGTCATGGTGACTTGTTGTTCTAACCATTTGTCCTTGTTCATTAGTCCTTGTGACTTGTTGTGTGTACCATTTGTCCATGTTCTTTAGTCCTTGTGACTCGTTGTATGAACCATTTGTGCTTGTTAATTAGTCCTTGTGATTCATTGTGTGAACTATTTGTCCTTGTCATGGTGACTTGTTGTTCTAACCATTTGTCCATGTTCATTAGTCCTTGTGACTCCTTGTGTAAAACATTTGTCCTTGTTCTTAGTCCTTGTGACTTGTTGTTCTAACCATTTGTCCTTGTTCATTAGTCCTTGTGACTCATTGTGTGAACAATTTGTCCATGTTCTTTAGTCCCGGTGACTCGTTGTGTGAACCATTTGTCCTTGTTCATTATCCCTTGTGACTCATTGTGTGAACCATTTGTCCTTGTTCTTTAGTCCTTAGGACTCGTTGTGTGAACCATTTGTGCTTCTTAATTAGTCCTTGTGATTCGTTGTGTGAACTATTTGTCCTTGTCATGGAGACTTGTTGTTCTAACCATTTCTCCATGTTCTTTAGTCCTTGTGAGTTGTTGTGTAAAACATTTGTCCTTGTTCTTAGTCCTTGTGACTCGTTGTGTGATCCATTTGTCCTTGTCATGGTGACTTTTTGTTCTAACCATTTGTCCTTGTTCATTAGTCCTTGTGACTTGTTGTGTGTACCATTTGTCCATGTTCTTTAGTCCTTGTAACTCGTTGTATGAACCATTTGTGCTTGTTAATTAGTCCTTGTGATTCGTTGTGTGAACTATTTGTCCTTGTCATGGTGACTTGTTGTTCTAACCATTTGTCCATGTTCATTAGTCCTTGTGACTCCTTGTGTAAAACATTTGTCCTTGTTCTTAGTCCTTGTGACTTGTTGTGTAAACCATTTGTCCTTGTTCATTAGTCCTTGTGACTCGTTGTGTGAACCGTTTGTCCTTGTTCATTAATCCTTGTGACTCATTGTGTGAACCATTTGTCCTTGTTCATTATCCCTTGTGACTCATTGTGTGAACCATTTTTCCTTGTCATGGAGACTTGTTGTTCTAACCATTTCTCCATGTTCATTAGTCCTTGTGACTCGTTGTGTAAAACATTTGTCGTTGTTCTTAGTCCTTGAGACTTGTTGTGTAAACCATTTGCGCTTGTTCTTTAGTCCAGGTGACTCGTTGTGTGAATCGTTTGTCCTTGTTCATTAATCCTTGTGACTCGTTTTGTGAACCATTTGTCCTTGTTCATTATCCCTTGTGACTCATTGTGTGAACCATTTGTCCTTGTTCTTTAGTCCTTGTGACTCGTTGTGTGAACCATTTGCGCTTGTTAATTTGTCCTTGTGACTCGTTGTGTGATCCATTTGTCCTTGTCATGGTGACTTGTTGTTCTAACCATTTGTCCTTGTTCATTAGTCTTTGTGACTCGTTGTGTGTACCATTTGTCCATGTTCTTTAGTCCTTGTGACTCGTTGTGTGAACCATTTGTGCTTGTAAATTAGTCCGTGTGATTCGTTGTGTGAACTATTTGTCCTTGTCATGGTGACTTGTTGTTCTAACCATTTGTCCATGTTCATTAGTCCTTGTGACTCCTTGTGTAAAACATTTGTCCTTGTTCTTAGTCCTTGTGACTTGTTGTGTAAACCATTTGTCTTTGTTCATTAGTCCTTGTGACTCGTTGTGTGAACCGTTTGTCCTTGTTCATTAATCCTTGTGACTCATTGTGTGAACCATTTGTCCTTGTTCATTATCCCTTGTGACTCATTGTGTGAACCATTTGTCCTTGTCATGGAGACTTGTTGTTCTAACCATTCCTCCATGTTCATTAGTCCTTGTGACTTGTTGTTCTAACCATTCCTCCATGTTCATTAGTCCTTGTGACTCGTTGTGTAAAACATTTGTCACCTGACAAGGACAAATAGTTCACACAACGAATCACAAGGACTAATTAACCAGCACAAATGGTTCACATAACGAGTCACAAGGACTAAAGAACATGGACAAATGGTTCACACAACGAGTTACAAGGACAAATGAACAAGGACAAACGGTTTACACAACAGGTCACAAGGACTAATGAACAAGGACAAATGGTTCACACAACGAGTCACAAGGACTAATGAACAAGGACAAATGGTTAGAACAACAAGTCACCATTGCAAGGACAAATGGATCACACAAGGAGTAATTAACAAGCACAAATGGTTCACACAATGAGTCACAAGGGATAATGAACAAGGACAAATGGTTCACACAACGAGACACAAGGATTAATGAACAAGGACAAACGGTTCACACAACGAGTCACAAGGACTAATGAACAACCACAAATGGTTTACACAACAAGTCACAAGGACTAAGAACAAGGACAAATGTTTTACACAACGAGTCACAAGGACTAATGAACATGGAGAAATGGTTAGAACAACAAGTCCCCATGACAAGGACAAATAGTTCACACAACAAATCACAAGGACTAATTAACAAGCACAAATGGTTCACACAATGAGTCACAAGGGATAATGAACAAGGACAAATGGTTCACACAACGAGACACAAGGATTAATGAACAAGGACAAACGGTTCACACAACGAGTCACAAGGACTAATGAACAACCACAAATGGTTTACACAACAAGTCACAAGGACTAAGAACAAGGACAAATGTTTTACACAACGAGTCACAAGGACTAATGAACATGGAGAAATGGTTAGAACAACAAGTCCCCATGACAAGGACAAATAGTTCACACAACAAATCACAAGGACTAATTAACAAGCACAAATGGTTCACACAACGAGTCACAAGGACTAAAGAACATGGACAAATGGTTCACAAAATGAGTCACAAGGGATAATGAACAAGGACAAATGGTTCACACAACGAGTCACAAGGATTAATGAACAAGGACAATTGGTTCACACAACGAGTCACAAGGACTAATGAACAAGCACAAATGGTTTACACAACAAGTCACAAGGACTAAGAACAAGGACATATGTTTTACACAACGAGTCACAAGAAATGAACATGGAGAAATGGTTAGAACAACAAGTCTCCATGACAAGGACAAATAGTTCACACAACGAATCACAAGGACTAATTAACAAGTACAAATGGTTCACACAACGAGTTACAAGGACTAAAGAACATGGACAAATGGTTCACACAACGAGTCACAAGGACTAATGAAAAGGACAAATGGTTTACACAACGAGTCACAAGGATTAATGAACAAGAACAAACGGTTCACACAACGAGTCACAGGGACTAATGAACAAGCACAAATGGTTTACACAACAAGTCACAAGGACTATGAACAAGGACAAATGTTTTACACAACGAGTCACAAGGACTAATGAACATGGAGAAATGGTTAGAACAACAAGTCTCCATCACAAGGACAAATAGTTCACACAACGAATCACAAGGGCTAATTAACAAGCACAAATGGTTCACACAACGAGTCACAAGGACTAAAGAACATGGACAAATGGTTCACACAACGAGTCACAAGGACTAAAGAAGAAGGACAAATGGTTCACACAACGAGTCACAAGGGATAATGAACAAGGACAAATGGTTCACACAACGCGTCACAAGTATTAATGAACAAAGACAAATGGTTCACACAACAAGTCACAATGACTAATGAACAAGGATAAATGGTTAGCACAACAAGTCACAATGACAAGGACAAAATTATTCACACAACGTGTCACAAGGACTAATGAACAAGGACAAATGGTTTACACAACAAGTCACAAGGACTAAGAACAAGGACAAATGTTTTACACAACGAGTCATAAAGACTAATGAACATGGACAAATGGTTAGAACAACAAGTCACCTGACAAGGACAAATAGTTCACACAACGAATCACAAGGACTAATTAACCAGCACAAATGGTTCACACAACGAGTCACAAGGACTAAAGAACATGGACAAATGGTTCACACAACGAGTTACAAGGACAAATGAACAAGGACAAATGGTTTACACAACAGGTCACAAGGACTAATGAACAAGGACAAATGGTTCACACAACGAGTCACAAGGACTAATGAACTAGGACAAATGGTTAGAACAACAAGTCACCATTGCAAGGACAAATGGATCACACAACGAGTCACAAGGAGTAGTTAACAAGCACAAATGGTACACACAACGAGTCACAAGGACTAAAGATCAAGGACAAATGGTTCACACAATGAGTCAGAAGGGATAATGAACAAGGACAAATGGTTCACACAACGAGTCACAAGGATTAATGAACAAGGACAAACGGTTCACACAACGAGTGACAAGGACTAATGAACAAGCACAAATGGTTTACACAACAAGTCACAAGGACTAAGAACAAGGACAAATGTTTTACACAACGAGTCACAAGCACTAATGAACATGGAGAAATGGTTAGAACAACAAGTCACCATGACAAGGACAAATAGTTCACACAACGAATCACAAGGACTAATTAACAAACACAAATGGTTCACACAACGAGTCACAAGGACTAAACAATATGGACAAATGGTACACACAACGAGTCACAAGGACTAATGAACAAGGACAAATGATTAGAACAACAAGTCACCATGACAAGGACAAATGGATCACACAACAAGTCACAAGGACTAATTAACAAGCACAAATGGTTCACACAACAAGTCACAAGGACTAAACAACAAGGACAAATGGTTCACACAATGAGTCACAAGGGATAATGAACAAGGACAAATGGTTCACACAACGAGACACAAGGATTAATGAACAAAGACAAACGGTTCACACAACGAGTCACAAGGACTAATGAACAACCACAAATGGTTTACACAACAAGTCACAAGGACTAAGAACAAGGACAAATGTTTTACACAGCGAGTCACAAGGACTAATGTGAAGGAAAAGTAGATCTATATACTTACATATTCATATATGTTTTAATTTAATTTATCATAAAATTAAATATGGATTTTATGCATGCAAACAATTGAGCAAAATAGAGGAGAAATCATGTTCTTACATTGGATGTTTCGGATTATGGGCACAAGAGAGATCACCTTTCTCTCTTGTTCTTGTGCTATCCTTTAATGGAAGAACCAAGATCCAAGTATAGGATCTCTCCCTAAGCTTAATACCCAAGGCTTTCTCTTAATAAAAATTAATATTATAGGAACTAGTACAATATTAATTTAGTAGAAAATTGACCCAAAAATATTATAAACACTTAATTATTTTCGGTTTATAGAGAGAAGAAGAGGAGAATTATTTTTCTCTCTAGAATTCTAATGTAACACCCCGGTTTATAAAAGAAGTCTTCGTCAAGACATTCCCCAATAAAACGGACTGTTACCATCTCGGTTTCCCGAGGTAGTGAATAACAAATTAAACTCCAAGGCAATTTATATAATATTTTAACTTAATTATTACAAATCCTCTTTTCAACTCAAATTACAAGAACTGACATAAATAAAAGTGAAAGTCTTCTAGATGATGATCTAGCTACTAAGTCGTCTGATCCAGTGTCTCACGCTCATCCAGCTCCCGTTCTATCTCTTAAACCTGTCAAGTCTGCTCCCCATAAAACGGTTCATCACAGGTGTTCACGAATACACAGGGTCAACCACGAGGTTGAGTAGGGAAAACAATAAACAATAAAATATGATATGCATGATACTCCGTCACCTCCATCTCCATCTCAACTCATCACACACATCTCATACCCCGAACGCCCAGCCCATACCGATCCCCTAGACTATATATCGACCGAAGCCGATCTGCACCACTGAACAGGACACCAGGGCAAGTCCTGCAGAACCCGCCTGGGCCTTATCACAACATCATCATCACCACACCGCATCACCACAACATCCTCCATCTCCAATGCATATGAATGCTCAAAAGAAATTAATGCAACACAATATATATATATAAATCACTGAACTGATAAATCATGAAATCATGCCGATTACCCGATGTTGTGATATCATACTCAATATAATCAATTCAGTCAATCACCTTCCCGTATATGAAACATAACGTAAATCAACGACCACGAGTCAAGTCAACACAATTCAACAACGATAATAGGACAAGTGTATTTCCCTACCTCAAGTGCCGCAAATTCCAATTAAGCGATTAAGCGATCTAGAAAGTAAAGCAATGCATTTGATTATCGATCCTTCACGAATCCGTCACCTAAAACAATTATGATATTTATAATTACTAACTACTAAATATAGAAATCTCCCAAAGTGGAAACTTTCCCGATATAGTAACTTTTCTCTTTTAACAAACCCGACTCAAAACCCGACTTGAATTATTAAATGTCTCGGGAATAATTTATTTAAATGACTCGGGATTTAAATTAAATAACTAATATGATAAATAAAGATTAAACGAATTATACGATTTAGAAATACCCGAATCAATCCTTAAACAACTCAAACAATCCCGACTCAAATCCGTCTCTAATTATATTAAATAACTCGGGGATTAAATTGAATAAATTATTTAGAAGACTCGGGAATTAAATTAATTAATTAAGTATACGACCAATTAACGAATTATAACGATTTAAACTATGAAAAACCCGTTTCAAAACTAAAATAACCCGTCCACAACCACCGTCCCTTCACACTCACTCACGCACTCCCACGCGCCACCTCACCACCGCGACAACCACCTGACCAAACCCCCACTCTGCCCCAGCCACCAACGGCCATCCCCACTGGGGTCGACTGCCGCCGACGAGTCAAACCCAGGCCGTCAACTGGCCTGGTTCCCACCGTGCCTCACCCAAACGCCTCTGTTTCTCCTCTCACCACCACCGCAACCATCACTAAACTCCTGTCAAACCACCACGGCTATGCTCGCCGTCAGCCCACGAACCCAGACACAGTGGCACCACCGTCTCGACCTCCCCCTAGTCCACGGTGGCGCCACCCCAAACCTAGTCATTCTAAACCCGTCTGAAAACCCGTGTGTAAACCCGTTTGCCACCCCCTGTCAATGCCGCCTTTAACCGTCACCAACACCACCTATAACCACCCTAACCACCACCACTACACTCGTCACTTGCCCCACTACCCATATACCCCATCCACAACCACCATAAACACCCCTATCAGACACGAAACAACCACCCAAAACCCCGACATAAACAATGAAAACAGAGAAGGGTTGCTCTTACCTTTTTCCTGCCGCCATAATAGCCACCACGGTCGTCTATGGTCGTCGCCAATCACTCCTAGCTCATCCTTGCTAAGCCGTCAACCACCCACGGCCACTCTCCCTCTCTCTCTATGCGGATTCGATGATGATTGGTGTTGATGAAGGAGGGAGGCGGGTTGAGGGAGATGGAAAGGAGGGAGGCGGCTGGGTAGTTACTATTAGGGTTAGGGTTAGGGTTAGGGTTAGGGTTAGGGTAATTGGGCTGGACAGTTAATGGGTAAGCTCACATTTCGAATTCCATATAAACCCGTCACCATTAACTTATATCGATACAACGCGGTTAATTAAAATAATTTACGTAATTATCGACTCACCAATTAACCCGATATAATTAGTAATATAAATTGTATAATACTTAATATATAATAATATCCATTTAATTTATTATATATAAAAATACGCGGTATTACAGTCTTCCCCCCTTAAAATGAACTTCGTCCCGAAGTTCGCTCCCGTACCCAAACCTCAGAAGGGTATTGTATATCGTACCTACGGACGTCACCCATTTCTAACACGGTTAACACATACTTTTGACACATCAGTTAAACATAACAGACACGGAATGTTACATTCTGCCCTCCTAAAAATAAACTTCGTCCCGAAGTTTAACTCATCATTACTTAACCAACTAATTATAATTAATAACTACCTGAGAACACCGTCATCTTCCATCTAAATTCCGATCTCAAACTCAAGTAACTCAATAACCATGGTCTCACCGGACCGCAAACGTAACTCAAAGACAAAGGCCCCACAATTCAAACTCAATACCAAGGTTTAATCACACTCTCCTTTTACACATCAACCGACTAAAGAAGTAGGAACAAAACATAGAGAACGCATTTGCATAGGTACCCCCACAACGAAATATCAACTTGATCAAGACTACGATCTACAAACAAATGTAACATAAACCTTAAGATTTTACAATCCTACCCGACTAGAAACATGGTTACGTCCTCGTAACCTTCATTATTATAACAAGTTCTCGAACGACTGCTAACAACTGAAAGAGGATAAAAGATTCTCAACTCACACTTAAACTAGCATTCATCCTTACCAAAGACAATCGATATGCAAGCTCTCTCAAGGAAGCTACCGTTACCAGTAGAAATCATTAGTAATTATTCATTTCACCAATCATTGTAATCTCATACCTTGGAAATATAGGGGATCAATCAACCTTAGAAAGGAATTAGGGTCAACACTTGATAAATCGCTTTATGAAAATTTATAACCTAATAGGTCCAATCTAACTTTCCTTTACTTAATTGTACGGATTTAGGTCAAGACACAGAATCAATAAAATGACGACAACCGTTTAAAGACTTATCATCCTAGAAATATTTTTAATCCTCATAGCAAAGGGTTTGGGATTCATTCACGAATGATGCATGCACATTGATTGGCGAATTTTTACAAACTTATTGGTCGAGTCAAACAAGCGAGTAAACATCGATATTGGAAAGTTAACGTACCAGACTATCATACACAAAATTTCGTTCTTGGCGATAATTATATTTAGACCGTACCCAACACAATGACAGAAAAGATTAGATGTATTTAACTATACCAATTTTACAAATATCCCTTACATATCAAGCTAATATCAACATACCGCGTTAACACGTAACTCACTTAAATCACCACATTACATTTCCCGTTTTGACATTCGTAACTAACCACCACCCACCAATTCGCTACATGGTCGAACAACATGACTAAATTAACCCACTACTTGTGACTCCGTTCTAGTTTTATTCCCCGAGACTAGCAAAATTATGAAACCATGCAACCGGACAATCGGCCGAAATCTCATTCCGAATTCATACCCACACGACAAAATTTAACTTCATTTTCAAAACTTTTACTTTCATACTGGACGGTGAATAATTTTCTTAACATAATCTTATAACAGGGCCGTCATAGAATTCATTTACAGCTTACTACGAGACTCAAAATCAGGTAAACTTAATTCAATTCCTTCAAACAAAACAAGCTTAGGTGTCGACTCATATATCGTAATTTACAGGTTCATCTTATTCATTTCAGTCCTATCTTTACTAATGAACGACTATTACCTCAATCATCAAGATTTTAATTGCACTTCTTTACTCGATTATATTCACTACTCAATTAAACGTAACTATAACGACTATCATTTAAACCAATATATATCATGTGAATCATAAAAAGGGTTATCCCATTATAATTGCTAATATAATTATCATAAACACTCTTTATTTAAAATATAATTGATAGTAACGACTCGAGAATATAGATATGTCAAATGTCGTGTTACCATTGCAAAAATCACTTTAGCTTTTTATGTCAATATAATAACGAACATATTCAATAAGAAATAACTCATTGTTTAATTATCATGTTATAGATTTAGGTTCAACTGAAATAATTTAATGCGATGAAGGTAATAAATATAACTATGGCACACAACTCACATGAAAGTCTTTAAAACTCAGATGACATCCTACATGGGTGGACATTTAGACACGATCATTACTACCATCCATGTGTAAACATTTAAACATAATTATTATAATTATTCATGTGAGTATATTAGCACAATTAAATTAATATTTAACGCCATCAACTTTACCAAGATATGACCATTTAGTTTTATATTTATATATATCCGACCACTATGCAAATATGATGAATACGCCAGAGATATTACAACATGCCAAATGTATATAAAATATGCAACAACTGGACTCGTATAAAATATTTCACCCTTGATTTAAAATCAATTTAAGCTATTCAATTTTACTCATACTATCATGCCAACAATGTTATCAACTAAACTTTAATTTTATCACTGGTTAAGATACATAACTATTGAAACATTATCGTCATATAAAACATTATAAATTCACATTATTAAAGCTCATGAATTAACCAAACAATTGTATGAAAACTCAACCTAGAATACACATTTTACAAGTCATGATTCACGTTGTAACTCTCAAAAATCACGAATAAATAACCGTTCGATTAAAACTTGATTCATATTATTTTTATAAAACACGGAGAGTTAAAAACACAGGGGAAAAATAATTAGGTCTAAAGCATAAGAATTCCATTTTTAAAGAATTTTACAACTTAGTTGGTCCAAACAAACATGTGACAAATTATTGGTCCAAAACTTGGGTCAGTTTGCAAAACTTATTATTTAATATAGAGACATCAAGAATTTTCGTGGCTTATCAATTGAAAACATATGTGAATTTTATGATCGATGGAGTTGGAATTATGCAAAAATTATTAATACAATTTAAATGAGGATTTTTATAAAATCGTTGGTCAGACATCACTGCACAGGAACTTCTTAACCACAGTTCACTAAGGTATTTATTACTCATAATCCGTATATCATATAAGCATGAAACCAACGTCAAATGAACACTAACTCACGGGCTATCTCTCGTAAAATTTTCATCCATAGGCAATAAATGAAAAGAAATGGCAGCAAGGTCAATTAAAGAGTAAAATCAAACAAAACGAGTTTCAAAGACTATGTCATTCATTTCCTATGTTCCAAACTCTTACGACCATTCTATCGGTACTAACTCATCCTAACTTAAATCTCACACTGTACTTACGTAACCATCTATCCCATAGAATCCCTTCGCATCTCGATCTACTCCTTACGTCTAAATCACGATTGCTACGACGAAAGCATGTAATTCAATAGTGTTTCTAATTACTATCACAATACTATACTAGCATGGCTTCGGAATCACATAACCGCATATTACTAGACATAATAGTACTATCAACACAACATTCATACCAAATACTTACCGTAGCGTTGTCCTGCATAATGGTTAGAATATATAGATCTCAAAGTATACATCAACTCAATTATGGGATAATCAATGTATCAATCAGTTTCCACTTAGGCAACGATATATGAATTTCATGCTCAACCTCAAGCAACTATTCTACCCTTTCTCTCGTATACACTCATGGTTTCCGGTTCAACTGAGAGGACCACTGGTTCGGTGTGAGGGGGCCCCTAACTCATACCTTACCGTAGTGTGCTCCTAACAGTTCTATCCCGGGGTTCATTTTATTTAGACACATCCTATGTTCATTGGGCTCATTGGTTTAGGCCTGAGGATCGTTCGCTCTGATACCACTTTGTAACACCCCGGTTTATAAAAGAAGTCTTCGTCAAGACATTCCCCAATAAAACGGACTGTTACCATCTCGGTTTCCCGAGGTAGTGAATAACAAATTAAACTCCAAGGCAATTTATATAATATTTTAACTTAATTATTACAAATCCTCTTTTCAACTCAAATTACAAGAACTGACATAAATAAAAGTGAAAGTCTTCTAGATGATGATCTAGCTACTAAGTCGTCTGATCCAGTGTCTCACGCCCATCCAGCTCCCGTTCTATCTCTTAAACCTGTCAAGTCTGCTCCCCATAAAACGGTTCATCACAGGTGTTCACGAATACACAGGGTCAACCACGAGGTTGAGTAGGGAAAACAATAAACAATAAAATATGATATGCATGATACTCCGTCACCTCCATCTCCATCTCAACGCATCACACACATCTCATAACCCGGAACGCCCAGCCATACCGATCCCCGGTAGACTATATATCGACCGAAGCCGATCTGCCAGCTCGCAGCTGAGGACACCAGGGCAAGTCCTGCAGAACCCGCCTGGGCCTTATCACAACATCATCATCACCACACCGCATCACCACAACATCCTCCATCTCCAATGCATATGAATGCTCAAAAGAAATTAATGCAACACAATATATATATAAATCACTGAACTGATAAATCATGAAATCATGCCGATTACCCGATGTTGTGATATCATACTCAATATAATCAATTCAGTCAATCACCTTCCCGTATATGAAACATAACGTAAATCAACGACCACGAGTCAAGTCAACACAATTCAACAACGATAATAGGACAAGTGTATTTCCCTACCTCAAGTGCCGCAATTCCAATTAAGCGATTAAGCGATCCAGAAAGTAAAGCAATGCATTTGATTATCGATCCTTCACGAATCCGTCACCTAAAACAATTATGATATTTATAATTACTAACTACTAAATATAGAAATCTCCCAAAGTGGAAACTTTCCCGATATAGTAACTTTTCTCTTTTAACAAACCCGACTCAAAACCCGACTTGAATTATTAAATGTCTCGGGAATAATTTATTTAAATGACTCGGGATTTAAATTAAATAACTAATATGATAAATAAAGATTAAACGAATTATACGATTTAGAAATACCCGAATCAATCCTTAAACAACTCAAACAATCCCGACTCAAATCCGTCTCTAATTATATTAAATAACTCGGGGATTAAATTGAATAAATTATTTAGAAGACTCGGGAATTAAATTAATTAATTAAGTATACGACCAATTAACGAATTATAACGATTTAAACTATGAAAAACCCGTTTCAAAACTAAAATAACCCGTCCACAACCACCGTCCCTTCACACTCACTCACGCACTCCCACGCGCCACCTCACCACCGCGACAACCACCGGACAAACCCCCACTCTGCCCCACCACCAACGGCCATCCCCATCAAGGGTCGATCGCCGCCGGCGAGTCAAACCCAGGCCGTCAACGCCTGGTTCCCACCGTGCCTCACCCAAACGCCTCTTTTCTCCTCTCACCACCACCGCAACCATCACTAAACTCCTGTCAAACCACCACGGCTATGCTCGCCGTCAGCCCACGAACCCAGACACAGTGGCACCACCGTCTCGACCTCCCCCTAGTCCACGGTGGCGCCACCCCAAACCTAGTCATTCTAAACCCGTCTCGAAAACCCGTGTAAACCCGTTTGCCACCCCCTGTCAATGCCGCCTTTAACCGTCACCAACACCACCTATAGCCACCCTAACCACCACCACTACACTCGTCACTTGCCCCACTACCCATATACCCCATCCACAACCACCATAAACACCCCTATCAGACACGAAACAACCACCCAAAACCCCGACATAAACAATGAAAACAGAGAAGGGTTGCTCTTACCTTTTTCCTGCCGCCATAACAGCCACCACGGTCGTCTATGGTCGTCGCCAATCACTCCTAGCTCATCCTTGCTGTGCCGTCAACCACCCACGACCACTCTCCCTCTCTCTCTATGCGGATTCGATGATGATTGGTGTTGATGAAGGAGGGAGGCGGGTTGAGGGAGATGGAAAGGAGGGAGGCGGCTGGGTAGTTACTATTAGGGTTAGGGTTAGGGTTAGGGTTAGGGTAATTGGGCTGGACAGTTAATGGGCCAGCTCAATGGGTAAGCTCACATTTCGAATTCCATATAAACCCGTCACCATTAACTTATATCGATACAACGCGGTTAATTAAAATAATTTACGTAATTATCGACTCACCAATTAACCCGATATAATTAGTAATATAAATTGTATAATACTTAATATATAATAATATCCATTTAATTTATTATATATAAAAATACGCGGTATTACAGTCTTCCCCCCTTAAAATGAACTTCGTCCCGAAGTTCGCTCCCGTACCCAAACCTCAGAAGGGTATTGTATATCGTACCTACAGACGTCACCCATTTCTAACACGGTTAACACATACTTTTGACACATCAGTTAAACATAACAGACACGGAATGTTACATCTAATTTTTGGATGAGTAGTAGAATGAATCTCTAAATAACAATAACCTTATTGTATATGAGGTAAAATTAAGAGAAAAACCAATTGGTTTTTCTCTCTTAAAAACCGGACAAAGGGAGTGGGAGGGGAGCCAATGCATGCACACATTTGTCTTCACAATGTTCAATAGGGTTGCATGGCTAGGCAATTAGGTAATCATTGTGTTTTCCATTATCTTAATCAAACACAATATTAGCTTAAACCACCCCTTAATTTCGGTACACTTGATAATATGGGATCCATATTATTTTTGTCAATTTGTCAATATGTAACATGTCACATGTCACATAAATTTGTTATGTATTTTTAACATATTAAAAATCAACGCATTATGAAAAATACGTCACATACAAAAATTGACTTAGTAATTTCATAATTACTTGTACCAAAATATTTTACCATTTATAAATCACAACAGATTGTATTTATAATAATTCATTCAATTTTCGATTGTTTCTTTAAACAATAATTTCATCCGAGTAATGATACAATTCGATTACTCAGACCGTATCTTATTTAATCACATTTCAATATGATACGTAAATTTTACTTCCAAAATCGTCCGTCAATTTTCAAATAATTTAATTAACTCGTAACGTTATACGATTAATTAAATAATCAATTAAGAGTGTTGCCCTATAGGTATGACCTAGGGGTCAATCGATCACCACCGTCGCACGACAAGAATGTCAAACTCTAGTCAGCCAATCATTACCGATATATGTTGACCAGTTGACAGTAACAATATTACTTCCTAATTGTATTCTTTATAATGAGATTCAAACATGTGATCATCATGATCAACAGTCGTGATCGCATTATTGTCGGAGGACACATATTCCAACAATCTCTCACTTGTCCTCGACAAGTGTGCGTCACCAATTCTCTTATCCTATTACTATCTCCCACTCAATGCAAGGTGTCTTTCAGGTCGTACTTGCAAGTGATCATATCGAGAGTGGTTTCCTCGATCTGGAGAATAACTGATTGACCGGACTTATCTATCATAGATACTTTCCGAGCGTGGCCACACATTTCCAGTTCATTACTCCTCGAGTGGCCCTGAGATATTGTTATAACCCTGACAAGGGGTGGACAATTCCTATCGCACTCATTCCCTTCGACTAGCCACAGCCATCATAACCCAAAATATGCCCATTTGACCCTATTTACGAAGGTCGTAGTAACACAAATCAAAGTTAATCTGAAACTGTGCCATCTTAGGCGAATAGTCTTTAGTCAAAAGAATCGACTCATTCGAATACTATAGTAGCTCTCGCCACGACCAGGCTATATAAATTGCCAGAACTCTATAAGCGGTCATTAGGCCCGACAAAATGTTCCTAACAGTCTGCCTATGTAATCGATTAGTCATCTCACATGACTCTATGGCACTTGAACTTGCCATCAATCGCATCACACTCTAGTCACTTCGAGACGTCACCTCATATAAGTAACTATGGGCAAATACAATGTTAATCCATGTTCACTTTAACGGGGTTCAATTGTCTCTACAACCCGTTTGGATATAACAATGTACAAGGTGAGTTAATAACAACTCAAACGATAAATGTCGACATCACACTCGGGTAGTCCATATCATATTACAACCTTGTGATGTATATCATAAGTGTAAACACTTATTGATTGCAATAGAAGTTTAACATACCATGTGTCCATGCGTTCAAACTTCTTGCACTTGCATTTTCCTTTACGTTCATGTTCTCTCTCATAGCATGAACTTCACCAAGTACACATCAAGGTTCCCAACCTCGGTTTTGGTTCTTTATCTTGAAAGAACTTTCTTATCGATTATCACATAACGAACGAATTTGTGGTGAATGATATAACTTGTACCGATCAAGTACTCCATCCATACACAATGCACTAGGTACGTGTTTTGTAGAGTCTTGCAACAATTTGTCAAGATTATTAGCCTAGCACTTCATACAAGTCCTAGCTTAGTTAGGAAAAATTAGCTTTGAGTAACTTCTTATTCAATTAAATATCTTTCCAAAACTTCTTATTTCTCTTTCTAAGCTTGAAAGATTTAGGATTCTCATAAATCCTTACTTGTGTTTGGATTTTCATTAATATGCGCAACCTCTTGACACATATAAGAGCATTCCGTCAAACACTGAAATCGCTCATCGGATTCTATTCGAGAATTCATGACGTTTCTATTATGGCTTACCATCCATCATCATGCTCTTATGCATATGATTCATAATTGGACATGTACATGATTATTCTAATGGCGGAAACATTAGTTACTAATAATCATGAGATCAACCGTTCATAGGTTCAATGAACGACCATGACTTCTAATGGCAATTCCATTTTCATTTACATGAATAACCTATGTGAATGTTGATACGATGTGTATCTCTTAATACTAATCCAACATCCCTTGATGTAATTGGATTCATCATAGTCCATTTTCATCCAGAATTGAAAACTCAAAAGCTTCTTAATGAAAGAAGGTATTAGCTCGTCATTCTTTAATGAGTGATGAGTTGTAATCATTCAAAGGATGATAGCTCCCACTAAATTCCATGTCTTCACATGAGAATTTCCTAACTCCCACTCAATTCTACACATTTCGAAATTGACTTCTCAATCGAAATTTATCAAGAATTGAAATATAAATTGCATTGCCAAGTTATTAGGATAAAACCATATATGTTCCCATCATATCCTTTCAAAATACCTATTTTGAAGTGGTCTCATCTTAACCTTACGGAACGAGATTTTAAATCTCCAACACACTCATGTCATAATGATGTGTAGCAATGTCATTATTCAAATATAAATAATATCTAGAATACGTCCTTCGCAAATACCCTTTTGGAAGGAGGTTTAACCATTTCATAATGAGGTTAAGCAATGACATTTGCGTGGTTAAAACTTTGGCCATTGAAGATATTGGTATATCAATCTTTGCAACTCGATCATAACTAGTATGTTACTATGATTCATTTAGGCTCTTAAGTAAATCTCAAGGTTGAAACTATTGGTCAAATATTTCATAAACTTAGTCAAAAACTTGTTAAGACTTTACATTAGTCATTTTTTTTTTCTTCCAAAACTTTCTTTTGGTCTCCTCGTGTAGTTATCTTGAGAATATACTCTTATGATTACTTCACTTGGTCTCTTTAGTCATATAGAACTAACTTGAGACCATAGATCTCATCTATTCGGTATACTATGCAAATAGATATACCTACATTCAAATCATTCTCTCTTGCGTAGATCTTCATTTACACAAGTACACAATTTTATCTTGCCTTGTGTGTTGTGTCCTCATTTTTCTCCCACTCTATCTTTAGAATAAATACACTATAGATTCAAAGATAGCATATGAGACACAAATTAATGATGTTGAAGTATAAGGAGAACTATCTCATAGATAGACTAATAGTTATTGATTTCATATGTGTACTTGGTGATTGACATTCCTTTAAGAGAGTTCATAGACTCAAAATCACTTTATGAATGATCATACACAAGCCTTAATGTGGACACATAATGAATCCCGTCATTATAGTTGTCTATTAGATCACTTTAAGTGAATAATCTTATGTTTCTAAGAACAAGCATTTAAACATGAATTTTTAGAACGAAAAGGATAAATGATAAAACGGGTGACTTCGGTTGCAAACCAAGTCACCATTATCCAAAATACAACCCATTATCCAAAATACCTTTCCATGTCGAACACGGAAACTTAAGGTTCTAAAATTCATAACATAATTTAAAATAAGACAATGAAAAGCAAAGCTCCATGAAAGCTATCCCTAGCTTCTTGATGGTTTCTCATGCTTGCTTTTCCTTTCCCTTGTCTTTGCTTGGTGGAGGCCCTATTTACAATAAAAAGAGAAGATACATTATCACAACTTTGCATCATAATACCATAGTTGAATTAGAAACATAAAAGAAGGATAGTCATTTACCTACTGGAGTGATCTTTCCAGCCTTAATATCACCAAGGTATTTGGAACAATTTCTTTTCCAATGTCCCATACCATTACAATAATGGCATTTATCAAGAGGACCCTTCTTGATCTTTGAGGTGCTAGCTTCACAAGTCTTAGCTTTGGTGAATGTGGGAGCTTGCTTCTTGCCCTTTCTCCCATTCTTCTTGAACTTCTCCTTACTCTTAGTGCTTATGTTAAGCACATCCTTGGGAGGGTTCACATTTAACCCCATGTCCCTCTCGGCTTGCACAAGTAACTTGTGAAACTCCTCAAGAGACACATCCTTGTCTTGCATGTTAAAATTCACCCGGAATTGAACATACGCTTTCACTTTGGACAAGGAGTGTAGAATCCTATCTACAATGAGTTCTTTGGGGATTTCAACCTTTTGAATTTTCAAGGTCTCGACAAGCTCCATGAGTTTGAGCACATGAGGGCTAACCTTTTGGCCCTCTTTGAAGTCGAGATCAAAGAATGCCGCGGCCGCCTCATATTGGACGATCCACGGAGTTTGTGAAAACATGGTCACAAGTTTGGAGTAAATCTCATTAGCATTGCCCATTTTAAAGGCTCTCCTTTGGAGGTCCGCCTCCATTGCAAATATCAAGACATTTTTCATTGCGGCGGACTCCTTTTGGTAAGCCTCATATGCTTCCCTAGTGGCGGCGGTCGACCTAGTAGTAGGTTCGGGTGGAGAGGCCTCGGTAAGGTAACGAAGCTTGTCGTCACCTTGGGCGGCCAATTTGAGTTGGGCATCCCAATCGGAGAAATTTGACCCATTCTTTTCAAGTTTACATCGATCCATAAAGGATCGGAGCCAAGATGAACTAGTGAGAGGTGTGGCGTTTGGAGTTGGTGTTGCCATTTGTTATGAGAAAAAGAAGTGGTCTACAAAACAAAATATAAGGAGTAAAACAAATGTCGTTTTAATAATAATACTCGTAAAAATGTATGATTTAAACAAGTTTTATGCATTTTTCTAGTAACCTCTACCCAACTAGATAAATGTTTCCAAGACCCAAATTCATATCGACTTAGGCACGGTATGGCCGATGAAACCTTTATCAATATAACTCGGTGGATTAACGTTTTAATCGATTCTACTTTTAGAACTCTTGGTCGATAAAATTACTCTAATAATTATCTATAGCGCAAAACACATCCGACAAGGGCACGGTATGGCCGATGAAACCCTTATCGAAAAACTTTTGTTGAGTTCAATCCAAATTTCGAATAAATGTGTCCATGATCCAAATCCACATCAACTTGGGCACGGTATGGCCGATGAAACCCTCATTAACATGAACTCGGTGGATTAACATTCATCACCCACTTCCCCTACGTAACAAGGTTTGTACCCCGGTAGGGCCGAGTGCACTCCCTCGCGAAATAGATTTTCATGGTTTCTACTATTTGGTAAGGCTATGTCTCAATTAATTGTTTTAGCGAGAGGTCATGTCAATTTATTATCTATCACGTTTTAAGTGAACTAAAGCGGTGAACTACGATAATTTTAATTGACACGGTCGATAAACTCGATAAAAGAAGATGCATGTTTTAGTTATGGCGATTTAGCGATGCATGTGACATAAAATAAAATGCAAGCATAAAAATAAATAAATAAATCCTAGTATGGCCTTTCCTAAAATAGAAAAACTATTTAACTATTACATATTCGGAAACCAACTCCATTGGTCCCTTGAACTTCGGTTGTGGCACGCATCTCGAGGTAACACCGTCTTTATGTATCGTCATTCTTGAAGAAATCCGTCTTTGGGAACTCCGGAATGAATAAAATTACATAATAAATTACATAATTTCCTATTATACATTTGTAACTAAAATAAAATAAATCTATTAAATTACAAAATGGTGATACGAGATCACAATAAAATTACAACCGAATCGATATTCCCATACATTTCGGGAAATACCAATTAAAATCTAAGGCCATACTAAGTAAAATTACATAATTCAAAATTACATAAATTAAAATTATGACAATCATAAAGAAAATGCAGCATTATAATATGTATGAACATGCTCAATTTTATGCTAAATCGCCTTTAATTAGCCAATATTGTATATTACTTGGTTTTTACGGATTTGCGTGATTTCAACATTTTATAATCACAAAAATTACATAAATTCATATTTATGCATAAGTTAATTACCCTAACCTCTTAGGACTCAAAATTTAGTCTTCACTAATAATTTGACCATAATTAACTCATATTTATAAAATTGTTCATTAATGGACTAAAAATTACAAAAATAAGCTATAAATTTCAAATAAATCACAAAATTTCAAATAAATTTGAAATTTGAAATTTAAACTCATGAACATTCTGGAAAAATACCATGACACTCATAATGTTCAAAATATTAGGCTAAAAATTTCGAAATTTTTTCCGGAAAAACAATGTTGCGGTTTATCGGTTTTAACTAAAATAATCATAAAAACATGGAAAAATTATATTCATTAACTTTTCAATTTTAGATCTGAAAAAGATAATAAAATGCAACATTAGACGTTTTTCCTAAGCCATAGAATATGTTTTATTAATTTTTCACTAATAATGTCACTATTTATGCTATTTTTCTTCAAAAATCCATAAATCATGCAAAACGACTTCTTTATAGCCAATTATTTTACACACATCTTGTAAAATTGCATGTGACAACATATTAAATTTCTATGACCAGATTCGAAATTTAACTCATATTAACCTATTTTTCACTTAAATCCGAATTTAATAATGAAAAATCCATTTTTCGAGCATAACAAGTCCAAAAATTATGAAAATTTACAGGTTATCTCAAAATAGTATATGTGACAACATATCCAAAAATCAACTGAAAATTCGAAGTATAGCTAATTTTAGACCGAAAATGACATTTTTACTCATAAAATCATATTTAAATGCCATTATTGTATTATATGAACAATAAAAATCCGTAAATATAACCAAAATATCCTAAAACATTTTAGGACCAGAAATATTAACATGCATGAATTAATTTCGTGATATATCATAATAACACAAATTTTACAAGTTTTATATGTTATTCTTATAACTCGGAAAAACTTTTAACCGATTTGCATGCAAACAACCATGGCTCTTGATACCGATTGAAGGAAAAGTAGATCTATATACTTACATATTCATATATGTTTTAATTTAATTTGTCATAAAATTAAATATGGATTTTATGCATGCAAACAAATGAGCAAAATAGAGGAGAAATCATGTTCTTACATTGGATGTTTCGGATTATGGGCACAAGAGAGATCACCTTTCTCTGTTGTTCTTGTGTGATGCGTATACGTAGCGGAAGACTTAATTGTTTTGTTTTTGGGTTTTTGTTGTGCAAAAGATAAAGGATATTTGTTTCGATTCCTTGAGAAGAGATCGAAAACAATGGGATATTTGGTATCACTAGACCTATAGTGATAACAATGGGGGAATTACTCGAAACGCGTCAAGCAATTCAACTCAAACTGCGGAGCACGTCCTTAGTTTAAGGCAAGACTCGAAATCATCGACTCTTTGAAAAAGATTGAAACCAACAAGTTTCTCTCTCTAAAATGTTTTTACTTCAACTTTGGATGCTTACAAATGAGGGAGGCTAGGTCCTTTTATAGGACAAAAGCCTTGGCCTCCAAGTAAAACATTAAATGCTAGTTGTAAGTTCTAGGATGATTAGATGCATAGAACTTACAACCTACTAGACCTTTTGTCAAATCTTATTCAAACTATGTTGAAAAATGCAAAAATATAAACTAGGATTCTTCTCCCTTGGTGCCGCCACATTCGGCCTTCTCCCCTTGTTCCCATTTGATTTTTCTTTTGTTCCCACACGGCATCAAGGGGTGTGCGGATCTCGAGCTTCAACCGCGCATAATACCTCTCTTTTACGTAAACCCATCCAATTTTCATGCATAAAAAATGTGTTATTTGGGCCTGGTTTTGATTGGTGCTCTATGTCGAGCACAACTTCTTCCATGGGGTCCATATCCGCGTCATCTCCTCCTTCTTGAAAAGGAATTGCCCTCAATTCCTTGATTCCATCGTCGTCAATGTAAGGAGATAGATCCCCGACGTTGAAAGTGGCGTGTACCCCATATTCTCCGGGCAACTCGATCTTGTATGCGTTGTCGCCTACCTTTGATATTACCTTGTAGGGACCTTCTGCTCGCGGCATGAGTTTGTTCTTACGTTTGTTCGGAAAACGCTCCTTCCTTAAGTGTAACCACACGAGGTCTCCTTCGTTGAAGGATCTTGGCTGGCGGGTTTTGTTTGCTTTGCGCTTGTACATTTCATTAATTTTCTCAATTCTTGCCCTGACTTGATCATGTAGTTTGATCATTGATTTCAATTTGGACTCCGCATCCTTGTGTATGATTTCATCCTTGGGTAGGGGAATGAGGTCTAGTGGTAAATACGGGTTTATACCATATACGACCTCAAATGGGGAGTGCTTTGTTGCATAAGTTGGGGAGCGGTTATATGCGAATTCAGCGTGCGCGAGTTTCAAATCCCAATCTTTCGAGTTTTACTCACCGGACTTCGCAGATTGTTCCCAGTGCGATTCGTGACCTCCGTTTGTCCGTCCGTCTGGGGATGATGAGAAGTGCTGAACAAAAGCTTGGTTCCCACCCTTCTCCGTAACGTTTTCCAGAAGTAGCTTAGGAATTTGGAATCTCGATCGGAGACGATTGTTCTTGGGATCCCGTGGAGTCGTAAGACTTCCCGAAAATACAATTCCGCCACATTGCTGGCGTCATCGGTTTTGTGACAGGCAATAAAATGGGCCATCTTTGAGAATCGGTCGACCACTACCATGATCGCATCTTTGCCTCTTTGTGTTCGTGGTAACGCCACGATGAAATCCATGGATATATCTTCCCAAGGTCGGCACGGGATAGGCAATGGCACATACTCCCCAGGTTGGAATTTGCTTTTGGCCATGTGACATGTGATGCATTTTCGCACTATTGCTTGCACGTCTCCTTGCAACTGTGGCCAATAGAAATGTTCCTTGAGGATATCCAAAGTCTTGTTTACTCCAAAATGTCCCCCAAGTCCACCTCCATGGGCTTCTCGAATAAGTAGTTCTCGGAGCGGGAGCTTTGGGACACAAAGTCTATTTCCTTTGAAAAGGAAACCGTCTTGCGTAATGAATTCTTCATGAGCCCTGTTCTTGCAAATCTTGAAGATTTCCCCAAAGTCGGGATCGTTCTCGTAGGATTCCTTCAAAGTGCTTCAAGCCCGAATCGGACATCGAGTACCGTCAATAATGAGTATCGGCGTGAGAGAGCATCGGCCACCACGTTACTTTTGCCAGTCTTGTATTTGGAGGAGAAATGGAAGGATTGTAAAAATTCCACCCACTTGGCATGCCTTGAGTTCAACTTTTGCTGCCCATTGATATGTTTCAACGATTCGTGGTCCGAGTGCAGGATGAAATGACTTGGTCGGAGATAGTGACTCCAATGTTGTAGGGCCCTTACGATCGCATAGAATTCCTTGTCGTAAGTCGAGTAATTAAGCCTGGCCCGTTCGGTTTTTCGAGAAAGTAAGCGATGGGTCGCTTTCCTTGCACTAACACGGCTCCAATTCCAACACCGCTTGCGTCACATTCGACTTGAACGGGCGGGTGAAATCCGGAGTGCCAGCAATGGTGCCTCACACGCTTTTTGGATAATCGTTTGAACGACCTTTGAGCAATGGAGTCCATACGAAAGTTCCTTTCTTTGTACATTCAGTGATGGGGCTAGCGATGGTGCTAAAATCCCGAATGAATCTCCGATAGAACGAAGCAAGTCCGTGAAAGGATCGGACTTCCGTGACAGTCTTGGGAATAGGCCATGATTTGATTGCCTCAATCTTGGATTGGTCGACGGAAACCCCTTCTTTAGAAACCTTGTATCCAAGAAATATAACGCTCTCGACTAAGAACGAGCACTTCTCCTTCTTTCCATAGAGTTGTTGCTCCCGAAGTGTGTTGAACACCTTACGAAGATGTTGGAAGTGATCATCCTTGCTCCGATCAGAGATCAAGATATCGTCCAAGTAAACGACTACGAATCTGCCTATGAAAGGCTTGAGTACCTCGTTCATGAGCCGCATAAAGGTACTTGGAGCGTTTGTCAAGCCGAATGGCATAACCGTCCATTCGTATAATCCATGCTTAGTTTTAAACGCAGTTTTCCACTCGTCCCCTTCTCTCATCCGAATTTGGTGATAACCACTCCTCAAATCCACTTTAGAGAAGATCTCGGCTCCATGTAACTCATCGAGCATATCATCAAGCCTCGGAATTGGAAACCGATACTTGATAGTGATGTTGTTCACGGCTCGACTATCGATGCACATTCGCCACGTTCCATCCTTCTTTGGAACAAGTAGTGTAGGAACGGCGCATGGGATCATGCTCTCGCGTACATAGCCTCGTTCCATTAACTCTTCGATTTGCCGCTGTAACTCCTTGGTCTCCATCGGATTGCACCGATAGGCGGCTTTGTTTGGTAAAGGAGCTCCGGGCAGGAGGTCGATTTGGTGTTCGATCCCACGAATAGGTGGTAACCCAGCGGGTAGTTCCTCGGGGAAAACATCTTTGAACTCATCCAAGAGCGAGATTAATCGTCCATCCTTGCTTTCATTGCTAGAAGTCTCATTGACCACCATTAGGTGAACCTGGTTGCCATTGACAATGGCCTCGTCCACTTCTTTCTCACCAGCGAGCATGGTCATGCTAGTAGCCGTTCCACGCTTGGCACTCATAGAACGTACTTCACTTGGCGCCATTGGTTTTAAGACAATTCTTTTTCCCTTACTTACCAACTCGTACTCGTTGCTTCGACCGCGATGCACCACATCCCGGTCATACTGCCAAGGTCGTCCTAATAGGACATGACATGCATCCATTGGTACAACATCGCATAGGATGTCGTCGTTGTAAGATCCCATGGTCAGTGCCACCCTCACTTGCTTAGTGATTTTCACCTTATTCTCGTCATCCAACCAATGCAGGGCGTATGGTTTTGGGTGAGGGATCGTGGGTAGTTTTAATTTCTCCACCATTTCTGTTGAGGCCACGTTGGTGCAACTGCCTCCGTCAATGATTAGGCTACACCATTTGTCCTTCACTTGGCATTTGGTGTGGAATATTTGACTTCGTTGCTCCGTTTCAATGGGCGACGTTTGAGCTTGCAGGGTTCGGAGAACCAAATTGCAATCATAACTAGGAGCGACGTAATCTTCGGCGTTCCCGGCGGGTGCCTCTTCCTCATCTCCTTCTAAATTAAAAATACCCTTAGTTCTTTCCTCCTCTTCGAACAGCTCATCACGACATTCCACGGCCTCTCTTAGGGTGATGGTTCGTTGATTCGGGCACGCATTTTTGAAATGTCCAAACCCTTGGCATTTAAAACACCGAATCTGTGTGTAGCTATTCTCCTTTGAGGCGGGCGGTTTGATAGCAGCACTGGAGGTAGGGGTCGTCTTGGGATCGGTGGTATTTCCCGTGGTGCTTGCCCTTGAGTTGTTCTCATTTTTCCAAGTCCGACTATTCTCACCATAGGTGGTTGCCACCTTCGTCTTTCCTTGTGCCTCCACTTTGAGACACATACTACACAAGGTATCGAAATCTGAGTAATTCTGTAACTCGACAACATGGGCGATGTTGCGGTTTAGACCTCGTAGGAATCGCGCCATTCTTATGTCCTCATCCTCCACCAAGTCTCCCATTAAGGCTAGGTTTGTAAATTCGTTAATGTATTCCAGGACACTTAGCCTTCCTTGGGTAAGATCGGTGATCTTACGATAGGTTGTGAGCCTATGTGTGGCGGGTACATATCTTTTCCGTAATTTGAGTTTAAGCACGTGCCACGATGTTATCTTTGTCTTTCCGGCTCGAACTCTTCTGGTCTTAAGGCTTTCATACCATAATGAAGCCCCATTTCTTAATTTCAAAATGGCGTACTTGCAGCACTGTTCATCATCGAGTCCCTTAAAATCAAACATCCGATCTATTTGTCTTTCCCATTCAAGGTAAGACTCGGGATCCGTGCCTCCTGTGAACTCGGGTAGTTCACTCATCTTGAACTCGTCAATGACTCGTTCACGTCTTGGCTGCCATTTGGGATCGTGTTCTTGTAAATTCTTTAGAGCCTTTTGAAGATCCTTGAGAAAGTTGGGATCGTCGAAGTTCATGTTTGGTGATTGGTGTTTTGATTTTCGAAAAGAAAGATGTGTGTTTTTTTTTTTTTTTGTCAGTGAACAGTACCGTGAACAGTTGTTTTTTTTTTTTTTTTTTTTTTTGTTCAATTCGTGCCTTCAAGATCCAACCGATTAAACCTCAACTACCTCGCCGAGTTTAATCTTTGAATACCAAGCGCATTGGATATTCAACTATCAACTGATTGGGACCTCCTTAGGACCGTCTTGATTTTTTTGGGGTGATCAAGAGCCGAAGCTCTGATACCATTTGATGCGTATACGTAGCGGAAGACTTAATTGTTTTGTTTTTGGGTTTTTGTTGTGCAAAAGATAAAGGATATTTGTTTCGATTCCTTGAGAAGAGATCGAAAACAATGGGATATTTGGTATCACTAGACCTATAGTGATAACAATGGGGGAATTACTCGAAACGCGTCAAGCAATTCAACTCAAACTGCGGAGCACGTCCTTAGTTTAAGGCAAGACTCGAAATCATCGACTCTTTGAAAAAGATTGAAACCAACAAGTTTCTCTCTCTAAATGTTTTTACTTCAACTTTGGATGCTTACAAATGAGGGAGGCTAGGTCCTTTTATAGGACAAAAGCCTTGGCCTCCAAGTAAAACATTAAATGCTAGTTGTAAGTTCTAGGATGATTAGATGCATAGAACTTACAACCTAGACCTTTTGTCAAATCTTATTCAAACTATGTTGAAAAATGCAAAAATATAAACTAGGATTCTTCTCCCTTGGTGCCGCCACATTCGGCCTTCTCCCCTTGTTCCCATTTGATTTTTCTTTTGTTCCCACACGGCATCAAGGGGTGTGCGGATCTCGAGCTTCAACCGCGCATAATACCTCTCTTTTACGTAAACCCATCCAATTTTCATGCATAAAAAATGTGTTATTTGGGCCTGGTTTTGATTGGTGCTCTATGTCGAGCACAACTTCTTCCATGGGGTCCATATCCGCGTCACTTGTGCTATCCTTTAATGGAAGAACCAAGATCCTAGTATAGGATCTCTCCCTAAGCTTAATACCCAAGGCTTTCTCTTAATAAAAATTAATATTATAGGAACTAGTACAATATTAATTTAGTAGAAAATTGAACCAAAAATATTATAAACACTTAATTATTTTCGGTTTATAGAGAGAAGAAGAGGAGAATTATTTTTCTCTCTAGAATTCTAATTTTTGGATGAGTAGTAGAATGAATCTCTAAATAACAATAACCTTATTGTATATGAGGTAAAATTAAGAGAAAAACCAATTGGTTTTTCTCTCTTAAAAACCGGACAAAGGGAGTGGGAGGGGAGCCAATGCATGCACACATTTGTCTTCACAATGTTCAATAGGGTTGCATGGCTAGGCAATTAGGTAATCATTGTGTTTTCCATTATCTTAATCAAACACAATATTAGCTTAAACCACCCCTTAATTTCGGTACACTTGATAATATGGGATCCATATTATTTTTGTCAATTTGTCAATATGTAACATGTCACATGTCACATAAATTTGTTATGTATTTTTAACATATTAAAAATCAACGCATTATGAAAAATACGTCACATACAAAAATTGACTTAGTAATTTCATAATTACTTGTACCAAAATATTTTACCATTTATAAATCACAACAGATTGTATTTATAATAATTCATTCAATTTTCGATTGTTTCTTTAAACAATAATTTCATCCGAGTAATGATACAATTCGATTACTCAGACCGTATCTTATTTAATCACATTTCAATATGATACGTAAATTTTACTTCCAAAATCGTCCGTCAATTTTCAAATAATTTAATTAACTCGTAACGTTATACGATTAATTAAATAATCAATTAAGAGTGTTGCCCTATAGGTATAACCTAGGGGGTCAACTGATCACCACCGTCGCACGACAGTAATGTCAAACACTAGTCAGCCAATCATTACCGATATATGTTGACCAGTTGACAGTAACAATATTACTTCCCAATTGTATTCTTTATAATGAGATTCAAACATGTGATCATCATGATCAACAGTCGTGATCGCATTATTGTCGGAGGACACATATTCCAACATAATGAACATGGAGAAATGGTTAGAACAACAAGTCACCATGACAAGGATAAATAGGTCACACAACGAATCACAAGGACTAATGAATAAGGACAAATGATTTAGACAACGAGTTACAAGGATTAATGAACAAGAACAAACGGTTCACACAACGAGTCAAAAGGACTAATGAACAAGCACAAATGGTTTACACAACAAGTCACATGGACTAAGAACAAGGACAAATGTTTTACACAACGAGTCACAAGGACTAATGAACATGGAGAAATGGTTAGAACAACAAGTCCCCATGACAAGGACAAATAGTTCACACAATGAATCACAAGGACAAATTAACAAGCACAAATGGTTCACACAACGAGTCACAAGGACTAAAGAACATGGACAAATGGTTCACACAATGAGTCACAAGGGATAATGAACAAGGACAAATGGTTCACACAACTAGTCACAAGGATTAATGAACAAGGAAAAA
Organism: Silene latifolia; assembly: GCF_048544455.1. Taxonomy (NCBI): domain Eukaryota; kingdom Viridiplantae; phylum Streptophyta; class Magnoliopsida; order Caryophyllales; family Caryophyllaceae; genus Silene; species Silene latifolia. Next base: position 65,445,669 of record NC_133527.1, read on the forward strand.
CGGTTCACACAACGAGTCACAAGGACTAATGAACAAGCACAAATGGTTTACACAACAAGTCACAAGGACTAAGAACAAGGACATATGTTTTACACAACGAGTCACAAGAACTAATGAACATGGAGAAATGGTTAGAACAACAAGTCTCCATGACAAGGACAAATAGTTCACACAACGAATCACAAGGACTAATTAACAAGTACAAATGGTTCACACAACGAGTTACAAGGACTAAAGAACATGGACAAATGGTTCACACAACGAGTCACAAGGACTAATGAAAAGGACAAATGGTTTACACAACGAGTCACAAGGATTAATGAACAAGAACAAATGGTTCACACAACGAGTCACAGGGACTAATGAACAAGCACAAATGGTTTACACAACAAGTCACAAGGACTAAGAACAAGGACAAATGTTTTACACAACGAGTCACAAGGACTAATGAACATGGAGAAATGGTTAGAACAACAAGTCACCATGACAAGGACAAATGGATCACACAACAAGTCACAATGACTAATTAACAAGCACAAATGGTACACACAACAAGTCACAAGGACTAAAGAACAAGGACAAATGGTTCACACAATGAGTCACAAGGGATAATGAACAAGGACAAATGGTTCACACAACGAGACACAAGGATTAATGAACAAAGACAAACGGTTCACACAACGAGTCACAAGGACTAATGAACAACCACAAATGGTTTACACAACAAGTCACAAGGACTAGGAACAAGGACAAATGTTTTACACAACGAGTCACAAGGACTAATGAACATGGAGAAATGGTTAGAACAACAAGTCACCATGACAAGGATAAATAGGTCACACAACGAATCACAAGGACTAATGAATAAGGACAAATGATTTACACAACGAGTCACAAGGACTAATGAACATGGAGAAATGGTTAGAACAACAAGTCACCATGACAAGGATAAATAGGTCACACAACGAATCACAAGGACTAATGAATAAGGACAAATGATTTACACAACGAGTTACAAGGATTAATGAACAAGAACAAACGGTTCACACAACGAGTCACAAGGACTAATGAACAAGCACAAATGGTTTACACAACAAGTCACAAGGACTAAGAACAAGGACAAATGTTTTACACAACGAGTCACAAGGACTAATGAACATGGAGAAATGGTTAGAACAACAAGAACCCATGACAAGGACAAATAGTTCACACAACGAATCACAAGGACTAATTAACAAGCACAAATGGTTCACACAACGAGTCACAAGGACTAAAGAACATGGACAAATGGTTCACACAATGAGTCACAAGGGATAATGAACAAGGACAAATGGTTCACACAACGAGTCACAAGGATTAATGAACAAGGACAAACGGTTCACACAACGAGTCACAAGGACTAATGAACAAGCACAAATGGTTTACACAACAAGTCACAAGGACTAAGAACAAGGACATATGTTTTACACAACGAGTCACAAGAACTAATGAACAAGGAGAAATGGTTAGAACAACAAGTCTCCATGACAAGGACAAATAGTTCACACAACGAATCACAAGGACTAATTAACAAGTACAAATGGTTCACACAACGAGTTACAAGGACTAAAGAACATGGACAAATGGTTCACACAACGAGTCACAAGGACTAATGAAAAGGACAAATGGTTTACACAACGAGTCACAAGGATTAATGAACAAGAACAAACGGTTCACACAACGAGTCACAGGGATTAATGAACAAGCACAAATGGTTTACACAACAAGTCACAAGGACTAAGAACAAGTATAAATGTTTTACACAACGAGTCACAAGGACTAATGAACATGGAGAAATGGTTAGAACAACAAGTCTCCATGACAAGGACAAATAGTTCACACAACGAATCACAAGGACTAATTAACAAGCACAAATGGTTCACACAACGAGTCACAAGGACTAAAGAAGAAGGACAAATGGTTCACACAACGAGTCACAAGGGATAATGAACAAGGACAAATGGTTCACACAACGAGTCACAAGTATTAATGAACAAGGACAAATGGTTCACACAACAAGTCACAATGACTAATGAACAAGGATAAATGGTTAGCACAACAAGTCACAATGATAAGGACAAAATTATTCACACAACGTGTCACAAGGACTAATGAACAAGGACAAATGGTTTACACAACAAGTCACAAGGACTAAGAACAAGGACAAATGTTTTACACAACGAGTCATAAAGACTAATGAACCTGGACAAATGGTTAGAATAACAAGTCACCTGACAAGGACAAATAGTTCACACAACGAATCACAAGGACTAATTAACCAGCACAAATGGTTCACACAACGAGTCACAAGGACTAAAGAACATAGACAAATGGTTTACACAACGAGTTACAAGGACAAATGAACAAGGACATATTGTTTACACAACAGGTCACAAGGACTAATGAACAAGGACAAATGGTTCACACAACGAGTCACAAGGACTAATGAACAAGGACAAATGGTTAGAACAACAAGTCACCATTGCAAGGACAAATGGATCACACTACGAGTCACATGGAGTAATTAACAAGCAGAAATGGTACACACAACGAGTCACAAGGACTAAAGATCAAGGACAAATGGTTCACACAATGAGTCACAAGGGATAATGAACAAGGACAAATGGTTCACACAACGAGTCACAAGGATTAATGAACAAGGACAAATGGTTCACAAAACGAGTCACAAGGACTAATGAACTAGCACAAATGGTTTACACAACAAGTCACAAGGACTAAGAACAAGGACATATGTTTTACACAACGAGTCACAAGAACTAATGAACATGGAGAAATGGTTAGAACAACAAGTCTCCATGACAAGGACAAATAGTTCACACAACGAATCACAAGAACTAATTAATAAGTACAAATGGTTCACACGAGTTACAAGGACTAAAGAACATGGACAAATGGTTCACACAACGAGTCACCGGGATTAATGAACAAGCACAAATGGTTTACACAACAAGTCACAAGGACTAAGAACAAGGACAAATGTTTTACACAACGAGTCACAAGGACTAATGAACATGGAGAAATGGTTAGAAAAACAAGTCTCCATGACAAGGACAAATAGTTCACACAACGAATCACAAGGACTAATTAACAAGCACAAATGGTTCACACAACGAGTCACAAGGACTAATGAAAAGGACA